>NC_052139.2:16634961-17002967 GCF_016086655.4 Lepeophtheirus salmonis
AATAGTTGGACATCAAATGATAACAATAAAAATAATAGGACTTAAACCTTATTGTCTATCATAAACATAAAGTTGTTTTAGAAGGTTGATCTTATCAAGGTGTACACATTTGATTATTTTCAATTACACAAGAGTAAAAAACGAGAGGTTTAATGAATTTATTTTTGTGATTTTGTAAACCAAATCAACTTAAAATAGTGATCTGCACCACTTTTATACAATATGTGAGTCCTCAGCTCTAATAATAGTTTCCATACGAAGCCTAAATCCCTTGCAGACCTTGATTTTGTAGTCAGACTCGAGCTTGACCCACTCCTTCTTGATGGAAGGCTCTAGAGACTGAATACTAATGTAAGGAGTAGCACAAGCCTTTCCTCCAGATACGCCTATATAGAGTAGTGCAAGGGGTTCACGTCCGGAGAGGAGGGTGGCCACATGTTGATGTCCCAAAAGTACGGAATTATTTTTTTTAATTAGTCTTTCAGGAAGGCCTGGTTCTTAGCGGTGTGATCACACAGAGCTTTCGTCTTGAGGGAAAACAAAGTTGAAAAAACTGTTCTTTTGCCAAAGGTAGCAACTTCCTATCCAAAAGTTCAATGTGCCCAACTTACTTTAGGACGACCTTCTTCCTTAGTTTCTAGTTTATTTTTTTGTTCTGAAGACATATCCCACAGTAGCTGAGCCATTTTTCTTGGTATTTGGTTGTGATGTAGCGGCTGTTCTGCTTATTTGCAGTGGCATTAAAGATGTAAATGTTTCACTTTAGAAAATTTATAATCCTTTTTGCTCCTTCCAACCGTCTCAGCTTCCTCTGTTCAGAGATAGGATGTCTTGTTGTCCTACTACGTGATTTTACACGTATGACATTCCAGATTAAAAATAATAAAACGTGCACTACCAGATGAGATCAACCCTGTAAATACTGACCATAAAATGTATTTAAACTATGAAATTACATCGTTAAACAATCTTATATCAATAATGTTCAAGGGTTGGGTAGAAAAACGTGCACTGTTAATTAATTTTCTCATTAATATAGGAAGGCTTAGGGATTATTTTCGGACATTCTTGTTCAGCTATTTTTTGTGTATAAACAAACTATAATAAATATTTTGTCATCATGAGTGAGTAATAAGCCAAAAAGCCGAGCTTCGCAGATCTCCTAAATGCTGAAGTTGAGATGGCGAGGATTATGGACATTATAAAGTGATCCAGGAGCTTGGTTTTCAAGGTCGACAAGATGAGGAATGATGGAGAAGACATCTCCCAGGATAGCAGGAAGTGAAGAGCTCAATTTAAAGAGGGATCCAGAGTTTGTATCCAGCTTGGAGAAGGAGATCAAAATATTTAATTTTATTTCCAAATAATTTAATATTTGAAATGACACTTTTGATTTTTTTTTCAAGAAAGTTAATTTTTGAAATTTTTAAAATAATTATTTTTTTCCAAAAAATCCAAAAACGACCCCCCCCCCGCCTAAAAAAATAAAATAATAATATATATAACCCTGAGAACGCCCATGATTATCTACACGAGTAAATCGGAAAGGCTTGATCAATGCCCTGCTTAGTTCCTCTTCCCCGATTCTCTTCCCTTAATAATTAGACTCTTCACACGAAATAAACAATTTGGATTAAATTAGGGGACGAATCCTTTTTTGAGTGCCTTAAAAGCAGAGTTATGGAGAACGATGATTTTTCCCCCACTTTGACCCCACATCCCTGATTCAATGCCTTAAAGTTTGAGCAACCCATTTATGTTTTAATTACAACTTGATTATTTGTCAGAGACATGTAACTTTGTACATTCCTCATATTTTCATGTCTTCCTTATTCTGATAATATAAAATTAAAATACATACTATAAAAAAGTCCTTTTAATTCGGTGAAACATTTATTATACATAGATTGAGAACAGAAAAATGGGTCTAGATAGTGGGGAGCCAAAACTTGGAGTAGGCCTACTAGATTGCGAAAAATATGATTGTTACGGAATCTAGAAATGTGTATATACTATATTTAGCCATCTTTTTTATTCAATATCTCCTTCTTAAGAAACAATAACTGCCTTGTTTCTCTATTGACAAAACATACTGTTTTGATGGCAGCTTTGAGCAAATCCAAATTTGAATGAGAGGTGCGGCAGACGTTTTTTTCCCAAGACGCTTAAACTTTTGATTCCATGGGGATGTGTTCAGGGCTAGAGGAGGGCCATATGGAGGCAGACCAGAAGTCAGCCATATTGCAGCAGCAGAAGTTTTGGTTCTTTTTGGCGCCATGGAGTTTTAGTGAGCTTCATCATGTCATGGGAGCTCCATATGGATAAAATCGTATTTAAATGTTACTACGTATTATTTTAGGTCCCCACTATGTATATATCGAGAACTAAAAAGTTGTTTCACTTATTGAAACCCATTTACTTTCAGTCTTCCGTCTAAGGTTGGGATCTGGACTGAAATATCAGTTCAAACCCATATAGAAAAAATTATTTATATGAACGAACCGAGAAAATAATCGGTCTCGGACCAGATTTCAACACTATTTTATATATAAGTAGAACAACTTTTTCAAGTTATTTTTCTTAATTAATATTATTCAAGAAGGAATTAATGCATACCCTATTTTTGTATGGACATAATTATTCATTATATAAACCATTTATGCATAAAAATAATGTTCATCTATGACGTCATCATGTTTTATAGTTGCGGGAGTAATCTGCACTTATTGAAGCTATTAAAACAAAGTTTTCATACGCACCTCTATTCAGATTCATTGAATGGTAAATTGAAAAAGTTATATGTCTCTAACTATGAATAAAATGTTTTTTTTTTTTTTTGTTCAGTAGACCTGATATCTCGTCTTAAATATAGAAACATGATATGAGATAAAATGAGGACGTTTTAAGGAAGCTTTGAACTGGATTCGAATGCACGGAAAGATAACTATGCAAAAGTTTAGTGATTATTTTTTGATATTCTCTTTTTGCCGTCTTTTTACATAAAAAACTATACTAATCATTTAGTCCTTTCATCATCTTGAGCGAGCAACAAGAAAAAAGGCAGTACATCTCAGATCTCTTAGATGATGGAGTTGATGTGATAAAAGATTACGGTTATTGTTAAGTGTTATATGAACCTGGTGTTTAAGTACAGTAAGATGAAAAAAGATGGAGAAAACCTCTCCAGAACGTCAGGAAGTGGAGGGCATAATTTAATGCCAAGCATGGACTCGTTGAAGTCATTGACAGTGGCTACATGGGACAATTTATCAGAAGAGTTTGTTATCAACTTTGGCATGGCCTTCAAACGAAGTTTAAAGGCTGTAATTGATAATGAAAATCCCCATATTGAGTGAAAAATGTTTTGCAAAAACATTGTCTGCATGTTTTGTAAAAATTATTTTTTTTTGCATATTTTTGAGAGTATAAAATTATTGATGCCTTTCTAATCCCTCTATCAAGTTCACGTTTTGCTGCCCTACCCTGTACATAAATTGAATTTGAAACATTCAGTTATCAATATGACAAGTGGAAAAAATATATTATTTATATACAGAGTGGAATTAATTTCATAAACTTCAGGGAATCTTTGTTCGATCTGTATCCATGATCAGTATGACTTCGACGGGGATGAAAGAAAGGGATTCATGGATTGTTTGAAAGATGTAACCTTCCCAGAGGATCAATTCATTCTTTGATCCAGGATCCATGTGTTTTCAAATTTGTTATAAGTTTTATCTCGCAGGAGATTAATGATGAGTAATGAAAAATTCAAATATTGACAGCTGATATGCTGTTTCAAAAGAATTTAGGCTGGTATATTTATTTGATATTAACTCAGCTGTGGCTATTTTACAGAAAGTACATTATAATTTTTACAATTTGTTTCCTAATAAAAAAGGATTTTGAGGAGGGAAAATAAATTTCGGAAATTAATGCAGTACGTGTTTTATTAATAAATCTGAACACTTATTAATTCAACAATTAGTGAAGGTTATGACCAAGTCGAGAAAATGACACTTGAACGTGATCGACGAATTTCCATTAGGACACTCCAAGCATTTGGGTGTCTCCGGGACCATCGTCTACGACATTAGCAATTCCAAAACGATGCAGAGTAAGAATGTCAAACTGTACCCTGAGGAGTTAAGAAATTAGCCCACGCTAATCTCCTCAAGTGCATGGGAGCCCATGCAAGAGATCTCGTGGTTTTACACCAGATTTTAATTGGAAAACATAACCAACTGGTTTGTTAAGGTAATTTATTAATCTGAAAAACTCTAAGGGCTTGTATAAAAACATGACCTACTGGTTTGTAAAAATAAAAGAAACTAGAAAATGAACAGCTCAGCCTAACATGTTTGAGAGCAGAACACCTTTGCCTGTGATGACATTTTATTAAGTTAGCTATGAGCAGCAATAAGACATGAAATAATTACAACGATTAATATCAATGACATATGTAGGAACTACTCTTTTTCCGACAAGGAATTATACTTATAACTATTCAACAGCTCATTAGCACCGAGTGGTCCCTTAAAATCTGAACATTTTTAATTTTAAACTTCAACATGGTATAATTTTTTTAGTCTACAATAGAATTTCAAATAAAATTAATACTACAAATATATGTGTGTTTGAGCTCTTTTAATCATTAATATCCTCCCTCACCAGCAATTATGGCTCCCAGCCGGCGGCGGAAGGCCTGGCACCAACCCCAGAAGTAGTGTTATGCCATAGCATCCCAGTGCTGGCTGACAGAAGCTTTGAAGGCCTCGGTATTTGGATGACGGATACTGCAAGACTTCCCTTCAACATGCACACAAAAGTTGTAGTCGAGGGAGTTGGCATCAGATCTGTAAGAGGGCCAAAAAAGAGTTAAAAAGAGCTGTAAAGACTCATTCAAAATAATTTTCCAAAGGAGGATATGGGTTTATTTCATGCCTGGTGTCAAAAATGGTATCTCAACCCTCACAAGGCTCTCTCAGTACAGTATGGTATAAAATCCCGAGATTTCTTGCATTGATCCCTAGGAGGATTGGCTTGGGCTGTTTTCATAGCTCTTTGGAGTCCAGTTTGGCCTTATTGAAAGAGCCCTTCTTCTTCTCCAAACGTATAGGAATTACGGCGTAACTTTTAATTCAATGCAAGTATGTACAATGGAGGACCCTCACATGAAAACCATCATCGAATTTGCTTGTGTGGCACACAGCGTCCTAAAATACAATCTTAATATAGGTAAAATGGCATCAAAGTCATCGTCTCTTGCAGTGCGCAATTTGTATATTATATACTGTGCCTTCGTAATTTTTGAGTCGATTATTTCGTCGTTTGCTCTTTATATAAAATCATTTTTTGAAGGTTGGAGAGCAAATCTCTCTTCAATGATGATTTGATTTCTCTTAATCTGCTGCATTCCTGGAGTTTGTGGTCGGTTGTTTCTCTTGTTAAACGAAGAAAAAAAAACAATCTGCTCTCTCGTCTTTGTAGTATTTCCCTGCTGTTTCAAAAGTACCTGAAATTACTCTGTCCTTAAACCATTTCTCAGGAGCAGTTATATACTTATTTTAATGGCTTTGATTCTTTGCTGTGGAGATCTCGGGATTTTGGGATGGCTTAAATAAGCAAAGGAGTAAGTGTAGGTTGTGTTAGACATTTTCTCAGGTACCAGATGGAGAAATACTGATCTTGATTCTAAAAGGAAGTATTGGTCGCTGTACTGTTATAAAATGTCTTAAGACTGACCTATAGAAGGATAAATCCATCTGATTTACAAGAGAGTTTGACTGTTTTAAATATGCGACTACTTCCAATGTAAACAAGTAAAATTTTTCAGAGGTATTTCCCATCCCAAGAAGACTTCAAGTTTTTTTATTACTTCCCAAGACCCATCACAAAAACCCTTTGAGGGTAGCCGAGAATCCACCCAGTTTTTCAAGTACTTTGGATTTGCTCGAGTATGGGCAGTCTGTGTATATAAACCCTTTTGTAATTCGAAAGTGGTTCAATTGGACCCTCCAAAAGTGTTGTGTGTCCCACAATTTCCTGATCCAATAGGAGTTGAGACATTTCCAAAATTTAGTAAATGATACCACGCTTAAGCCACCATATTTTATTGGATTTTGCATTCTTTGAGTTGATATATTTTTCTTCTTTAAGATTTTAAGGAAAGAATTCTCAATTACATAAATCTCAGAAGCTATATTTGGACAGAATGGAGATATTCGCAACAAGCCGGTGATTTTGGGCACAATGTACGTGTTCTATACACTTATTCGATCCCGTGTGCATATTCTCTTGGATTACTTCTTCTAGGAGGAGTTAGAGATGAAAGCCTCTTCGAATTCACATAACAGCATCTACTCTTTGAAGGTTTCCATCATCAAGTAATGAAAGAAAGTATCTACCGCTGACGTGGTCAAGGCCTACAAATATTTTAGGCCTCGTATCAAGCGCATGATTGTTGAAAATGGCGAACACATGAAAAAAAAAATTCTTTTGTATTATTGGAACTAGTAAGTAAAATTTCAAAGCTACATTGGCTTCTCTTATTGATGACGATGCAGTTAAAAGTGATCCAGATTTACTTGAACGGCCCATTCATGTTTTTCCCGTTAGTTCATATTTTATGCAACTCTAATAATATATACATTGTACCCAAGGGTAATAGAAATACAAGGTTAGACCATCACGTAATTGGGCTTGCTAGAATTTTCAATCTGATGTATTGTACCAACTGTTGGGCAAGACAGGTAGATTTTGACAAAAACACGAAACCACTTATAGTCTATGACGTCGCCATTTCAAGAATTTTCAATTTAATGTATCATACAAACTGCTGGTCAAGAAAAACAGATTTTGACAAATTTGCAACCACTCATCTACTATGACGTCAATATTAAAAGCGTGGTGGAAGTCAAACATCAGTCGTACACGCGTTATGGTATAACCTTGTATTTCTATTCATCTTGTATTGTACTTACAAGGTAAAAAATAAATGCACAAACAAGAAATTGCCCCATCCATCCGTACAATTAATTTTGATCCCTTCATGAATAAAGTAACCATTAGGGGTTAATTAAGATTGACCCAATATGGAAACACGATCCCTAAAATGAATTATAAGCATAAAATGAAAGACTTGAAAGCATACATATAACGATTTCTTTATTGGATATTCAAACATTTATGACATAATGAATATATACCTAGATAGGAACGAGTTTGTTAATTGACTGGTCGCTTTTTAGAAGATAAAAAATGATGATGTAATCGTGGGTCAGAAATACCCTATCAAAGGTATGTAAGAAAAAAATCGAAGCTTGAGGGTCAATTATATATTTTCAAGTTAAAATATATTTTATGAGTATTTTGTTTATAATACGGTATATATATATATATATATTATACAAGAAATGAACATTCATCAACTTTTTTTAACAAAACATTGTACAAAAATCAAGAAATATATAGACATATATGTATATTTTGAAATGCAAACACCTAAATTATTTTTATAGTATTACTAAGGGTAGTAATCGGCATTACCCGGAGAGTAATTAAGCGTCGACTAAGGACAAATTTTTCTATAATGTTAGGCTAAGTAAAAAAATTTTAAGGGGTTTTCACAAGATGTATACAGTCTCAGTTTAATATATTGCAAAAAAAAAAGCTTAGAGAATGCTTAAAGACTAAGTAAACACTTTAAAAAAAGTTCATTTACAGTTGTGTATTTGGTGAAGCCATTTTTGTGTTACAACGTTCCAAAATTGAAGTAAATTACGAGGAAATTCGAAACATTCTTCAGTATCACTACGACCAAGGTCAAAGGGCGGAACAGGCGGGCAAAAAAATGTACTGTTTATGGACCTAATACAGTATCAAATGCAAGAACAAAGCGGCGGTTCCAACGATTCTGTTTTGGTAATGTGGACGTCCTTAAAGACGATGAAATAATGGAAATCGTCGAGTTGGACGGGCATATGAGCGTTTATTCCATTGCACAGGAAATAAAGATTAGTCAGAAAACCGTTTGGAACCATCTAAATCGGATTATCGTAACTGTTTTATTTTTAGTTTCAAAACAAAGCGAAAAAAAGCTCAAAACTTTTTACTACACCAATTAATATAGAAGATAACTTCCCGAAAAATCCTTAGTGTTGCTTTATTTTTAATGAGCACACTTATATGTAACTACTCAATGCTTATATCAACTCATACTTTATATCCTCAAGAATCAAAGAATAATTAAGAGTTTGATACGAAAAGAAATAAATATGTTCGGATGATTACTTAAGTCTTTAGAATCCTCACTAACAATACAACAAAAAGTCATTGTTTATATGGAATTCTAATCTTAGCATATACTGAAAATGCACAAGACTAATGAAATATTATATATATATATATAAAAGACAAATAACAAAAAGTAACAGAAACAGTGCTCTTGATATACATACACATGCCACTAATATTTCATTAAGGTAACTACATTATTATGTCTTATAACAAAAATATACATATGATACACATGAGGGAGCACTGTGTACAATGAACCCTGTATACACGCTCGATGTTATATTCACAAGCCTGCATCATTTTGTTTATACGACTACATCGTTATTTCTTACCTTAAAATATGTTTATAATATACATCAGGGAGCACTATATACAGTGCACTCCTTTGCTGTTTTTCATACATACAGATAAACAATGCTGTATTAATATAGATTATTATCATATCTGCAAAAGAAATTAACGTCTCCTCAAATCCCGTTTATAATTTTCTGAACTTGTCCAAATCGGACGTATACGCCGTCCCATAGAACAATATATGAAAAATGATGTCATGATAGATATTTAGTAGTGACACCATACTAAATCAATCTTCTTAAACGTAATTCACGGCGATACTTCCCTAAGACAAAAATATCCTAGAAATAATGCCTGAGAGTGGAGAGCAGAGCAAGGACATTCACTCAAAATTACTCAGATGTTGACCCTCAGTTCTACTCTGCGTCCAACAAGAGCTTACATTTAAAACTCCCCATCAGATCCACATGGTTACTTTCCGTCTTTTATCAGCTCACACAAAAGTTCCATCCGGTTTTTTATATACCAATGATAGTTTACATGTAGGAGAAAAGGAAGTTATCTCCCCAGGAATTAAATGATATTGATAGCAGCTTATGAAAAGAAAATTCATATTTCAGGATACACACTCAAAAAAAAAAGCAAGAAAAAGTGTCACTGTTTATATGTTTCTGTTTAAGAATCAAAGAATAATAGTAATAGTTTCTGAATGTATTAAAAAACTCTTTAGATTGTAGCTACAAAAAGAACATGTTCTTTCATTGTTATACTTTTTAATCTGTAACCACGGGATACACTAAGTAATATAAAAACAGGGGAAATAAACAAATACATTAGTCGTCATAACAAACAAGGCTACGCCTACTAAATAAATCATTTATGTTGAAAAAAATTCCAGAAATGAGATCAATCTTATGGTAGATCAGGATTTGTAACAAATATAAAAATGGACAGAAAAAAAAATAAGAGGAAAGATTTTATTAAATAATATGAACAATATCTTTGGGGATCTTTTTAACAAAAATTGTCGGAAAAAAGCGCTCGCCAAACTTCTATTCAAAAGTTATTCGGCTTTAATAATTGCCTCAACACAAGTCCTAAATCCCTTGCAGGCCTCGACTATGTAGTTAGACTTGAGCTTGTTTTACTCCTTCTTGATGAAAGCCTCTAGAGACTGGACACTCCTATGAGGAGTAGCACACACCCTCTACTCCAGATGTGCGTAGATAGAGTAGTCCAAGGTGTTCGCGTGTGTAGAGGAGGGAGGCCACATGTTGAGGTCCCAAAAGTTTGGAAAGTTGCCTCTCAGGAAGGCTTGTGTCTTAACTATGGGATGACACGGAGCGGTGGTCTTGAAGGAAAACAAAGTTAACCTCGAACTTTTTCCCCTCCCCAGGTAGCATTTTCTTATACATAAGTTCGAGATAAGTATCTGCATTGAGCAGCTCCTTCCCTCTCTACAAAAATTGGAGGGTAGACTCTCACTGAAAGTGAGACATTGTTTGGATGCTTACTTGTGAAGTTGCGGCTGTTCAGCTTATTCAAAGTAGCATCAACGGCAAAAAATGTTTTCCTCAGTACAGAATAAAATTTTGCCCGAATTTTTATTGGCCTTGGTAAAACTTAATATCTTTTTTCTCTTACCAACTGCCTCAGCTTGCTCTGTTCAGAGATAAGATGTATTTGTGTCCTCCTCCGTGATTTTGCACCAATGTCATTCTGGATTGAAACTAATAAAATGTGTACCCTTTAAATATACTTTTTGTAGGGAATGAAAGTGTGTTCCAACATAATTGAATGATCTTTCTGAAATGTTTCGTATCACGAGGTTTCCCTAAGGAACCCATAATTTATAATAATATGTTAAACATGTATAAAAATAGTAGTTTAAAAACATGTTGTTGACTTCATCATCAATATACAAAATAAGGTCACTTTATATTATTCATGGCCTATTCATAAAACAGAATGTTTATTTTTTAAGGAAGGATCAATCTCCTAACCATCTCCTAACAGAAGGGAACGATATTATACCTCCCTTTTATATACAGACATATAGTACATACATGCAAGACGACGATTCTTCATGTTGAACATGAATCGTTTCAAGGTCAAACATCATTAAGATTAAAAGAATAGACGAAAAAAACAAGTAAAATACCATACATTCCAATAGTAACATCCGAAAATTCAATTAAACATATATGATAATAGACTTTATTTCGATCAAAGTATTTAAAAATGGAAATAAATAATTATTATTTGTTGATGATATTAATTGAGTCTCAATTCAAAATAAATAAAAGCTGAGGATTTTAAACGATTTTTTTAACAAAAAATATGAGAAAAAAAGGGCTAATTTAAAAAAAAATGAGCATCCAAAATATCAAAATTGAGCAATTTTTATTTAAAAAAAATACAGGTTCATAAGAATAATTTATTGTAATAAGCTTTTTTTGTACTTATCATAATTTATTCATACATTTTACTATAGTATATCGACAAATAAAGATTTTCTTCCGTTAATTTATGCCTACGCTGGTAGCTTTCAACAAATTAAAATACTTTCACATTAGTAGCCGAAGGAAATTTGAAATTAGCAAGATGTTTCGGAGTCTTGTTAGACGGAGGCATCTCATCATTACCACCACCGAGATTACGTCCAGCCTTGTAACAGAGAATGGTACGAAATTTTGGTTTCGCATAATACATTACGGTAATTTTGATATTAAAGATGTACCAGGCTCTCGATGCCAATTGTGGAAAATGTAGATAAAATAATGGAAATCGTCGAAATTCGACCCTCATATGAGCACTGTTTTGATTCCCAAGGAATTAATCAAATATGGAAAAAAAATTATAGATTTATTAGGGACATGTTTTTAGTACACCTGAATATACAATTTATGTGTTGCTCGTCAACAAAAAAGCAAGCTAAAATTATTTGTATTCCTCGACCAATAGTTATCACTAATTTCTACAAATCATACATATAAATCAATTTAAATGTACGTAAATTGTACTTAAAGTAGTCCAAATTGATAGACAATATAAAAGATTCAAACATCGATACATTTTATTTGAATGACTATATCAGGGCCAAAATAAGTTATGAATAAAATAAAAGATCTATTATACCTAAATGTCTTGAATGTCGTAATTCATCCCGGAAATTTGAATAAATTGCGTATGATGGATTTAAAAATGTCTATGAAATATTAAGTGAAAAGTGGATTTGATTTTTCTCCATTGATTAATTTTGTTAAAGATTGTTTTTTGTTGATCCAGCACATTTCTGTTATTCGACAGACGTTCCTCAATTATTATTTACAAATTATCTGGATATATATTATATGAGGTAACTCCTTCATGTTCTTTACGGATGTAGAAATAATATATATCACAATCTAAAATTGCTCTGGGAAAAGAATAAATAATTTTATTATTTAATAGTATTATAATGATGAATAGTATTATATAAAATGTACAATTTTGATAAAATGGTTAATGTCAGAGGTGGGAACTTTGACTTGAGACTTGAATTGGGCTCCATAGCTAAGTCTTATTACTTCTTTTTTTACATACTATCTTGAAAATGCATATGTAATGACATAAGCACCTTCAATCTTTATTTCGCCGCAATAGGAAAATACTTTGTCCTCTATTTTTAACCTCTCTTTTTTCTTTTTCAATAATTGCCATTAATGATCGTGAGAGCCCGGAAAGATATTCATATCCTTGAATGTCATATTATACAATTATTTTATAGGTATTTAAATGTATCATCTTTTGCACAATATTATACTCTGTAATTTCTGAAAATTTCATTCAATTCTCTTGACGTTAAAGAAAGTTTTGGTGTTTCATTGAAATATCATATTTTATTAGATCACAGATTTTGGTGTAGGTTATAACATAAACAGTATAAAAAAATGACGTGACATTTTTTATAATAAATGGGGCATAGCTTCCTTTATATTGATGCTAGAGACAGAATAAGTTAAAAGGAAAAAAAATAATTTGACTTTTTTTTTAAAATTTAACTATATATTGTTATTTCTTATATCAAAATATGTTTATGATATACATAAGGAGGTCATTATATACAGTGCACCCATGACTTTTTTAAACAAAAAGACAGTCAAACTTTGCTTTATAAACGTAGATACAAAATGATTAATTTTATAATTCATATATGTTGTGTACTTTTTGCAATATCTGTACAAGTTGGAACTTGTACAGATATTGCACAAATGACAATTCCTTCGTCATAAAATGCATCATTGAATTAGAATATTGGTCTTTCCAATTACCAAGTATACATTGGGGTGTACCGTATGTTTTATTTAGTTGAAATGTACGTTTTTGCCAGGTCAAAATATGTTTATTTTGGTGAATAAATACAATTGGCAAAGTTTGAGCAAAATTGAACAATGTTTAGAGGTAGTGCAACTCCGTCAAAGATTGAAAATTGCCAATTTTTCACAAAAAGTGATTTTGTCTTTGATTATCGTGAAAACGATTCACGATACAGATTTTAATACTTTATAATTTTTAGAAGATGACTTAATTTACTCTAAGAAATATTTATGCTGTTTTGAGAAAGGAATATAGATCATGTAAATTACAACGCAAAATATTTGAAGAGAAATCTAATGCATTTATGACGTGTTGCACGCAATATTTCTATATTTCCCATTTTTTTTTCCAAGACATGAAGATGTTTTGCTTTTATATAATATTTTCATTTTGTTGAGTTGTTAAAGTCTTAGAGTTACAATTACTTCTTTTTGATTAGAAAAATACAATATGTAAATTGTATGTAAATTTAACTATCTTTAGAGGTAGCTCAATGGCTTTAAAAATTGATAATTTATAAATAAAAAAAAGGTTTTATACTCGTTTATTATCAATAATTTTTCGTTTTTATTTTTTGCGATACATATTTTATTCGTTTATAACTTTTTTAACATCACATTATATCATTTTTTTGAAAAAAATCACAAACTCGTCAGATGAATACCATAAATGCATAAAAAATTTCGAAATGCCGTTTTTGATGGAGTATCGTAGGCTGCAGGAGCGGAGATCCATTGTTGCAAGTATATGTGCATGATAAATATTCTTCCATTCCATGTCCTTTTTAGAAGATAATTTAAACTGAGAATTAAACAACTCAACTTTGGACAATCATCGAGCGTGGTGCATTGGACTGGTGACATACATTTTATTCTGCATTTTGGAGAACCACCAAGAAATATTATGGTGATTTCTAAAAATTATTTATAATATTCTCTATTTACAGTTCTAGGCTCATAATTAGCGTCGGTTGCCACCTTTTTTTTAGTATCGTTCAAAAAAAGTAGAACGTAGGGAGAAAATTTCGAAATTTCCCTCGTATATTTTCACAAAAAACTTTATATAATGCATTTTCACTTAGTCATGCGCATACGTATTGGCAAGCCATATAGCTTCTTTTTTTTCTGATGTTTTAATATTCCACGTTATATATTTTTTAAATTATTACCTATAAAAACAAATATATAAATGTTTCTGTTTATCAAAGTAGACAAAGTTTAGATCATTAATTATCAACAAACTTTTCTTATTATTATAATTTTATCCTATCGAGTTTTTTTTATATTATATTAAAGTATCTAAGTAAAAATGTGGCTTGCCAGTACTTATGCGCATGACTATAATTGATAATTGAGAAAGAAGTCACTTTTTGTGAAAAAAATGGCAATTTTTAAAACTTTGAGATGGTTTATATACCTCTAAACAATGTTAAATTTTGCTCAAACTTTGCCAATTGTATTTTTTTTTATCAAAATGAACAGATTTTGACTCCGTGACCCGGACATTTCAGCAAAATAAAAAATTAGAAACACCTTAGTATACATTTCATTTCATTTGGATCTATTAAAATTATATGGTTATTATGTATTTAGGAATTATATAATTGTGGGCATTTGAACTTCCTAATATGCGACAGAGTACTTCTATTTCAGTCATTTATATACGAATAGAATAAAAATAGACCACTAATATGTTAATCATCCATGGAATATTCAATTATGGTATTATCCTCATGCCAAGCACTATTAATCCTTCATTTAAAATTATTCTTCGGATTTTTTGGTATCAATTTGTACAAGTTGCAACTTGTACACAACATATTATAAGTAATAAAATATATAATTTCACATTTATATTTATAAAGCAAAGTTTGTTTAAGGTGTTAAGATCAAATCGTCGAATTTTTCAAAAATATTTAAATTGACACTGA
This sequence comes from Lepeophtheirus salmonis, assembly GCF_016086655.4. NCBI lineage: Eukaryota > Metazoa > Arthropoda > Copepoda > Siphonostomatoida > Caligidae > Lepeophtheirus > Lepeophtheirus salmonis. The sequence continues at coordinate 16,649,843 of NC_052139.2, forward strand.
GGGCACATTTTTAAGCGGATTTACTTGAAAATTGGCTTGAATTGTACATATGAATGTTGAAACAGAGCTCATTTGATGTATCTATGCCCAAAAGGATGAACAGCGTTGAAAAGATAGTTCCTTGACATGTTGGTGATTGTCTCATTGATAGAGGCAATCAGAGAGTCCCTGATGGCATGATTTGTTTGATTGGTTTTAGATTCAACGTAGCTCTAGACATAATAATCCATAGGACTAAGATCCAGACTGCCGGAGGCCATATTTCCTTCACAATGAAGTCATAGCAGTGTTCATTAAGGCACTTCAACAACTTGTCTGAGAAATGAAAAGGTGCTGAGTCTTATTGGCATAGCCAATAGCCACATTTGAGACCTCCCGATTAGAAATTTCCATGTTGTTGTGGACAAAAATGATTATCATGGTGCAACACCGTTCTTCCTTTGTAAATTCAGACTTCTTTATATCTTAAGCATCTTTTGCCATGATGCTTACAGCTTCATAAAAGTTTTTGATAGAACAACCTTTCTACTGGCCTAAAAGGAAACTCCATCAGACAGATGTAAGACATAACAAAATTGCGAATGCTCGCAAACCCTGATTTGATCTTAAGGTCTGTATATTATTCTATATAAAAAAATGACGAAAATGGACAGTTTCATTGAAAACTTGTCAAACAATATATTCTTCATTTTTGATCAAAAATCATAATTTGTCGTAAAGTGAAGACATACAAAAAAAAACAAAAAACCTCACGCTGTCTGCAATGCTTTAGTTAGCGCTAAAGGATATGTACATATCAAACTGCTTCACTTCTGGGTGTCTAATAAGATTTCAGTCTCTGATGAAAAATTTCATTGCTTCTGCAGCCTTTACCTTAAGGATTCCGAGGATAGAGAATGAGACTACGCTGCCGACAATGTTAAGATTTTCCCACAATGCTCATGTAAGTTCCAAACAAGCCTTAAATGTTTAGTAAGTCGATTCTTGATGGTGATGAATATAACCTCGAAAATATAGTTGTTGTTTGTGTTTTTTTAAATTTTATCTTTTTCACTTTTTTTAGTGGTAGACTTTAGTGTAGTTTTTAATATATCGGTAATAAACATAAGTTGTTAATATTGAAGGGTTGGGCTTTGATCTCGGGGTCAATTTTAAACTATAAAGTGTATTTATGATTCATTTTATCTCAATCCCTCTTGATGTATTTTATTATTATTTAAATCTTTATTTTATTCAATCTATTATATGGACAATTTTAATAAAAACCCTATTTAATAACAATGATGGCCAAAAATAAATTGATATTCAAAAGGTAATTTAGATTTGTTGCTTGAAAAATATTTTTGTTTGATTATTAAACTATCAAAATCTATTCATAATACATTATATATGAAACGTTGCTCTCTATAGGCCACAAAACCAGAAATTTTTGAATAATATAAAGGTGATTTTCATGTTTGTCGAGTTAAAAGCAATCAAGAACAGACTAACCTTAATCTAAGGGCAAAAATTTGTTATCTAGTTTTTTTATTTATTGCTCAGATATACATATGATTTATTATCTGTTCCATATCGGTCCAAACACTATATACAATATTTAGAATATAATATGGGATATTGAAGAAGTATGAGGTGCGGAATTCAAATGTCTAATATTTAAAAAAAAAGAGTTATATGGATTCTAATAATGTACAAGTTGACTTATGTATCTCACAACCCAGCTCTACCAAAAATAATCCTTGGTTACTTCTGATACATTTTCTGGCCAGCATATCAATTCACTAATCATGGAAGCATCACAGTTGAAAATAGGTGTTCTTCTGGCCCTAACAGGGGTGTCCCCAAATGAGTGTCTGGATCCCCTTTCCCCCCGTATATTCAATATTCTTTCAACACCTTCAATTCTATATTTATAATTCTAAGATATATAGTCTGGATGAAGTGATTTACGTTGACACACCAACCAAACTTTTTCACTGTAGACATCTCCAGCTCTTTTAATAAATATTATTTTGTTTTTGATGTTATCTACATATATATTAAATTTGAATGTCTGTGACTGTGTGTATGTTCTTCAATCACGCCAACCCAATGGATGGTTTTTCTTGATTTTTTTCATATAGGTTATTAAGGCTCCAGAAACGGTCTGGTAACATTTTTTTGTCCCTTGGACTACGGCAGCCTTTAAATATAATTTTTTTAACACTTAACCTCTCCAACCTTAGGGACGGGTGTATTTTGGAGATTAGATGGGTTCTTTTATGCTCAGAGAAGCGACGGTGGAGGAATTTAACAACCTTTAAGGATCAGAAGCCCAGAACCCGTAGGCAGGGGTGTATTTTAGTATATTTGAAAGGGATTTTGGGGCTTAGAAATGCAGCATAGGTGCAGTTTAAACTGCTGGGATTCTAAGTACTTCACCTGTACAACTTGATAGCCGAGGTGTATTTTGGGATACAAGGAGGGCTCCTCGGTCCTCAGGGAAGGGATTGCAGAGAAATTTAAATTTCCTCGGCCCAACAGTTCATCTGCAAGACACCTTGGCTGGGGTATATTAAAAGGGTTTTCCACTTCACCTACACAATCTGAGGGCCAGGGTGTATTTTGAGATAGTAAGTGGGTTTCTTGATGCTCAGGGGAGCGGTGGTGGAAAAATTCAACCTGCCTCAGGGACCAGCAGCTCATATACACAACTCGTAAGCGGGAGTATATTTACCATTTTAGAAGAAGTTATTGGTGCTTAGAAATGCGGTGTTTTTTTGAACTTCCACGAGACCCAATACTTCACCTGTACATCCTGAGAGAGTATTTTGGAATATTATGAGGGTTCCTTGGTGCTCTAGGAAGGTGCGGCAGAAAAATTTAACTTCCCTCCAATCCATTAATTCACAGGCACAACCTGTAGGCTGGGGTGATCATAACATATTAAAAGGGTTCTTGGTGCCTACAAATGCGGCGGCGAAGAGTTTAGACTGCATTTTAGGCAGTACTTCAACTGTACAACCTGATAGACAGTGTGTATTTTGTAATATTAGGAGGTTTCCTTGATACTCTGGGAAGCGGCTGCAAAACTGCAAGATATTATGTTTATATTCAAACTCATAAAACCAACATGAGAATAACTTGAAATTTTACGATCTTTATTTTGTGTTTATAAACCTACTCTAGTCACACATTAAATCCAAAATAGTCAAACCAATCAATCTGAAATTAAGCAATTAGGCATATAAAATTACCAAGCATATTCCTATGATATTTTCTGGGCGCTGAGGTCATTAAGAGCCTGTTTTGACCCAAATAAAACCTTCTTTCTCTTCTCTCTCTCTCTCTTTCCTCTTCTTTTCTCCTTCATCTTTTTCTACATCTCTCCCTCTCTGTCTCGTGTCGTCTAGTTATTATTTAATTGTGTTGATAATTTTTAGGACCAAGCCCCACCCCTCATAAAAAAAATGATAAGGCTAGCAATGCCTTTGGGCAATGTACACCACCTTCTTCCTCTAGGACTTTAGGCAGTACAGTTGAAACAAGATGTGCTTAGACCCTTGAATCCAGGAGTGATTGACCTTCACTTTGAACCAATGTGGATAGTAAATTCCAATGATTCCTTCAACATGAAATTGCAGATTTCCCAGGTTCTTCTTTTACACCCAAAGCTCCCTCTAGAGATGTTCTCCTTCATTTGTCTCCTTTCAACTCTGTTCTTCTCAATTTCATGCCTTTTTAAAAGTCTACGTCTGTTCTTGTGCTCTGAAAGATCAGGCACCTCCCCATTTTGTGGGGTCCTACATAATCTCATTATAGGTATTTCCACCTTGCTATGAGAACAGTGAACGTGCAATTGGTCCACACAGTCCTCATAGTTTTTTTATTCACATTTAGTTATGGGACATTAGCAACTCAAAATATAATATAGTTTGTCCAATTTTATCTGGAACCTTTTTTGTTTTTCTATTTTGCCTTTTCCAAGGGAAAGGTTCAATGCCTGATTTCACAAGTCTTTTAGGTTGGAAATTCTGGTGAATGGTTCATTAAAGAGAGATGGTTTGAAAAGAGCATTTGCTTCTCTCTACTGATCAATCAGAGCAGGTTAGATATAACCCACTAGTTTATCCAGCCACCTTGCATTTCTTTCCTCGAGTAAATTTCATACTTCAAAATATACATCACAGTTGGTAGTTCAGACACCAGCAGCTGTCGGACATTGATGACAAAGATACGCAAATGGGAAGTTAATATTGCACTCATCTTAAGATTAGCCATTTGCATTCTGCTCCACTTCATCCAATATAAATTTAAGATATAATCCGTAAAAAGATTTTAAATTTTTATTTTCTAAAAAAGGTCATTTTTTCAAATTCTAACCTCCATTATTAAATCTTGCAGACGTTCCTGGATTATCGATTGTTATTTAAAAAAAGGTTAAGTGACTTAATCGATGTAATTCCACCTAATATAACATCATTAAAAAAGAGTGTGAAATTCACGTAAAAAGAAATATTTTCCTAATTATAAGATTAATTTAAATACATATTCAAGATTAATATGTCGTGATAATTTTTTAATGATGTTCGAAGCATCTATAGCAGACCAATAAATTACTTAATGGCAAATCCTTCGAAACCAGCATAAATTAATCATATCCTTATTAAATATAGTATAAATAGTTTAAATTTCCTAGTACTTACCACCTCATATAAATTGGTTTCGCTCTGTCTAATTCAGGAATAATATCTTAGAAAATATTAAGCCCCACAAAATTCTAACCTAATGATTTATATTCATTCATGTACATTGATTATTGGAGTGTATCGAGTATTATTATTATCAATAAATATGTTCTTTTCAGGGTTCCGCAACAAGACGTGGACTGTTAACATATTTTAAAAATTTTATTAATATTTGAAGATTTAGTGAATATTTTTGACATTCTTGTTCATCTATACTTTGTGTGTAATCAAACTATGTATACTAAATATTTTGTTATCATGAGTGAGTAAAAAGGCAAATGACAGTCCAACTCAGATTTCCTAGATACTGGTGTTGAGGTGGGGAGTATTATGGACATTAGGAAGTCCTCTATGAGTCTGGTGTTCAAGATGGCCATTATGAAGAAGAAGATTATGGAGAAGACCTCAGCAGGAAAGCAGGAAGTTGAGAGCACAATTTCAAGAGGTTCTAGCATGGAGAAGAAGATTAAGGAGGACCCTACGAAATCGATAAATCACCTCCATTTCTGCAAGGGCCATCAGGCGGCCTGTGAAAAGTTATTTGGGAATGTCCACATATACCATGATCCAAAGACACCTTCTGACTTCAATTTTAAAAATCTTTCACATGATTTTAAGAAAAAATGGCAAGGGAAAAAATCTCATTGAATAAATGGCTAATGCTTGTTCGTCAATCCATGAGTCTTGTTCAATTTGAATAATCCATCATGTCTAATGATATTGTTTTGATAACGGATAATTAAGTGATCAGCAATTCTCCCATTGGATTCGCTGTTTTGTTTTTTAATTTTAATTTTTTCTTAATATATATTATATTGGTGATAGGTATTATATCAGTTTAAAAGAATCTTCCTTAGTTTTCCACTAACTCACTTTTCCTTTTTTTTTTTTTTTTGACAATTTTTCCTACACTGTTTCACATATGTTACTTAGTTTGATCCCATATTTTGACTGTCTCGCTGCATTTATATAAAAAAGTTTGCAGTCTCTAGTTCCCATCCACAACAAAAAAAAAAAAAAATTATCCTCATAAGGTAGCTGTTTATTCCTCTGGAATGACACTACCTATCTTTTTTGCCTTACTTTACAAAATGTTGCCGACCCCTGCTCTAGCTATAAGCTTACAAAATTTGAAGCCTCATAGCAACTGTTAGAAAACTATAATCATGATATTTAAAAATTTAAATTTTACCATTTACCACCTATAGAAAACATTTAGAGCGGTGTTGATCACAGGAATGAGATTTGTTAAAAAAATTAGTTTTTGTTCAAAATCTTTATCTAAATCTATTTTTTTTTTTTTTTGACTGCATTTTTTTCATTTTTGAAATTCTGTCTCAAACTAATTTCTTGATAATCTATATATATATATATATATATAACTTTGGTTTAATTTAATGTATATATCTACGTGTCTAAATGAAAGTTAAGAAAAAGACAAATTTCTTCAAAATCGATCAGTAATCTAAAATAATTGATTAAATTCTGTTTTTTAAATCATATTAACATATTTATTGGTTTTAACAGCTTTATTTCGTGTAACCAAAATTCATTGTACAATGTTAAAAATAGAATTCAATTGACTTTCATTATAAAAACTGCAATTATATGGGTTTAAATAAGGAGCATCATGACGAAGCTCAAAGCCAATTGATCTTCACAATAAAATAAGAATGAATTGATACATTTTATTCAGGTAAGTCTGTTAAAGATTTTTATCGAATCATGGAAAAACACCCCAACAAACCAATTTGTGATATGTTTAAATACTGTAATTAGTTATATTTTTTATTCAATATGTCCTCCTTCTCATCCAATAACACCCTCGACACACAAGTCATCATATTGACAGCTTTTTACGATAAAGGCCTTGTCCATAGAGTACCATCCTGTTATGATGGCAGCTTAGAACGAATCCAAATTTTGATGAAAGGTGTTCCAGATATTCTTCACTAAGGCACTTTAAAATGCTAAGTCTAGTGCTACAGATCAGGGCTTTAGGAGGGTCACATAAAAGCGGAAGTTTTAGTACATCTTGGCTCTATCGTCTGTTATTAACTTTTTGATGTTGTAGACAGTCAGGATGGAGATGCTAACGGTCTCTTCAGCCTAATCAGCAATCACACCAGCTACACGCGATGTCTTTTTTGTTGTTTCTCCGGCGTTTTTAGATTTATGGACATGGAATAAAAATGGTATTGTGTCAATCCTTATTTTGGACTGAAAACTGTAGTCTATTCCACTTCAGTCCTGCATATCAGTCCTAAAAGAATATAAAGTTCGGCCCTACTTGACGTCATTCAAATTTATTTCTCCATTTTAAATAAGTTGTAGTGGTGACAGTCCTAAAAATCAAGGACTTACAGGACCTAAGACTGGACCAAATAAATAAGGACCGACACAACACTAAATTTAAAAAAACTTGTTTATTTTTGTTCCAGCTGTCATTTGGATGCATAATGATACCTCATTTTTTCAAATAAGAGAGATAAAATTTTAATGAAATCCTACTGCTGTTTTTGAGCCTCTTCTTTGAATAGGAAGTAAAAAACATTAATTGGAATTTAGTCCGGTTTTTTTTCTTTTCAAGGTTGTTTTTATGTTGGCGAACCACATATGATCCATTCTTATGAAGAGAAATAACTGAAAAAAGACATATCCTTTTTTCTCAATTTCTTCTTTTTTAGACCAGAAAAGAAATGAGTATTTTGGGAAGAACTACTTATGTATTTAGAACATTTACTCATTAAAAAAGAATGCTCCTTCTCTAAATATCACATCAAAAGTCTGTAATAAATTATTATCAAAAACAAAATAATGAGATAAAACGTTCAAACTATAGACTTCAACCTCTTACCACTACGTAAATGGCTGGAAATTTGGTTAGCGTGGGAGAGTCTCTTGTTTAAATGATCTTAATAAAATTAATCTAACAAGTTGCATTATACTCGTACGCTAATGGATTTTAGTCATTAAGGAAAAGAACCAAATCGTACATGATTAATGTATTCCTATTATTTACAGTGATATCCCAGATTGCGAATCTTTTGTGTTCCCATGCTGCTATAGTCAACTATTCCGAAAGTGTCAATCCATTTGATCACTGAGTAACACAGGACTTTGATTGCAACTATACATAGAGCTGTATAAAATATGACCTGCCGGGATAAAAAGAAAATAAATGCAAAAATCAACATGGTAACCCTGTCAATTGGAATAATGTTTGGGAGAGGAGAAGCTTAGCTGTCATAACGTTATATTGGAGCAACTACACTCACCCATGAGAGTAAGGAAATATAGGCTTGAATTACTCGACTGTCGATCTTCAATTCTACTCTGAGGTCAGCAAGGACTTAAACTAATAACTCCTAAGCAAACCCTCTTTGTTACTCTCCGTCTTTCATGAGCAGCAAACACACTTTATACATTGATCCTTCCCCCTCAAGAATGAAAGAATAATATTAGGGGTCTCCGAAATGGCTCAGACTGCCCAGTAAGACAATAAATTACATTCAAAAGTTCAAAACAATTACTTAATCATGTCTCCTCCAGCTCGAACCACGTGTTGGTAATGGTTCTCCAACTCCCAAGACTGCCTAAAGTCCTCATCTTCAGACACAAACTTCATTCGTCGCTGAACATGGAGACTCACAAATTTCGCTCGTACTTTTTTATGAGGCGTGCGCTCATGGTAGACGAAGGATTGGTTGGGGAGTTATACGTTTAAGTCCTTGTTGGAATTGGAGCATAATTGGAGATTGCCATCGGACTAATTCCTACATATCCTTCCTTGTAGTGATTGGACGATTCCAAAAAAATCCCAATACTATTTTCGATGCGATTCAAGTAAAAATTCCCGATTCCAACACTTTAATATTTTAAATAATAGTTAAAAATACAATTTCGCTATTAATTTGTACGAATTACAATTGATAAAATAAATTACTTCCTTATTTAATGTAAATAATATTTACATTAAACAAAGAAAGGCAATTCCTCTGCCCTTGGCGAATAATCCCACGGCAAAACTTTCCAAAGGCAAATTTTGCATATGCAAGCTTTCTTACATCTCTTTAAAATCTTATTCCCCTAAAATAATCATATCTGTACGGACCACAATGTGTTTAGAACACTTTTTTTTTTACGTTTAGTTTGTGTTCAATTTGTTTCTTTGAGCATTTTACATTATAAATTATTATATTACGATATTTATAAAATTATAAGACTCAAGTAACAAATTGACATGGTCATTTTTTATATCTTGACAGATACATTCAATGTATATATTTCTTTTCATAACTTAGAAAAGTAATAAGTAGTCAAATTCCAGTGATAAATAAGAATTGTAATCGCAAATTATAATTATTTTTCCGATTCCAGAAAAATAAAGCGATTCTCCGAATCTGATTAATAGTCCCATGACTACTCTCTATATATGGAGTGTTATTTATTTCAGTCTTTTCTCTCACGGCTGCTTGCAACTTATCTACTAAAACATCATGACAATTAAGATGCTCCCATTCCAAATATTCTTGAACTGATCAAATCGAACACTTTGATTCTTGGGGGTCTGTGTTGTCTTTTCCAACAGGTCAATTTTTACAGCTTTAACACTACTTATATATTCAACTCCAACAATGTATATCTCACTGATAAAAGTTACATGAGGAAAAATCAACATTTACACAGCAGGACTCCTCTAATTACGTTCGTAGTCCAAGGTATTACGGAGCACACATAATTTATTTCTTATTAAAGAAACATGTTGAAGGGGTCCTTTAAAAGATTATTCATTTCCACATAGAAAATGCATTATTTTTTCCTCATAAATTGCCTGATGTATGAACCAAAAAATAATGCATCGATGGCCGTATCATTAACCTTTGTTTGTTTGTTAGTTCTTTAAATGCATCATCTGTATAAAGAAGATCATTAAAAAATATGCGTTCACTAAATACAAACGAGTTTCTATTAATTGTGATGTACAGAAAATAAAAATTTATATACTCGATCGGAATAAAAGTGACCGTTTATTTACGAGACTTTTAGCCCTTAAAAAGCTTACACAGACTATATTTTGCCTTAGGTGATGATATACATCCATAAATTATTTTAATATTTTATCTACCTTTGCATTTGGTTATCAACTGGCGGTAGTGTTGTGTCATACATAGAAGCGATAAAAGTGATGTAAATCCGGTGAACTTTTTAGCTAGCCCGTTTTTTTTTTTTTAAATTGGTACTGGGAGGAAGGACTTTTCTTTCCTTAGCAGTTATCAATATTATTTCATTCCTGAGTAGTGAACATCCTTTCCTAAACAGATTCAATTGTATTCAACATCTGATTGAACATTCATTTGTGCACATAAAACCATAAGAGCGTAAACCTGAGGATTTGTTGCGGAGTTGTAATTGTAAGTCAATGTTGGACTCAGAGAAGAATTGGGAAAAACATCGGAGTAGTTGTAGCTAATATCCTTCTTTATATCCTTTTCTCCTTCCTCCTTTGTCACAGCTCATCTAATAAAACGTCATGCGAATTATTATTCCTCTCCTCCAAAACATTTTTCAAATTCTCAGCTGTAACATATTGATTTTTTTAACCTTCACCGGGTTCTGTAGAAACCCCTCCTTTATCCAAATGGAGTAAATGTAGGCAATACAATATTTTAACATTTTATAAAATGTCCAGATCTATAATTTATTAGCAAATACAGAATAGGGACTTCATTGAATAATTGACGATCTACTATGGAAAGTATAACAAAATCTAGTTATGTATTAAAAAGTTTAATCGCTAAACCCAGGAAATACGATCTAGTTAGATGTAAGGTAATCCTTTTTAGAACGCCTGCATTTTTATACTTCAGCAAGGCTACGGGTAGTATTAAATTTATAGAAATGTAAATTACTTATATTCGATAATTTTATATTTTAAAAACTTGCCTTTACAATTAGTAACAAAGTTTTATTTAGCGAACAAATAAAATAAATAGAGCATGTACGAATAAAAAAAGTTCTGATACCTCATTAACCTAATTATATCTTGGGAATGATAAAAACAATTTTTTATTTATCTCTAAATACACAGATTTTGGATCCGGCATAGATATTAAAGAATTGAATATATTTCACTTTTAAAAACGGGGTAAAATATATATTTGACTACATAGGAGGTACATTCGCTTGCAGAGTCCACCTTTATTGATGTTGTAGAAAACAGACTTATATTCAAGTCTGTCATCTTCAAATTGAAAGAGCAGTCTCTTTTGGATTTATGAGTGACATTTAATGTTTGCTTTAATTCAAAAAAAAATTCCTACAACTTTCGTTGTTTTTTTTAAGGATTTATTGGAGGACTTTGGGGTGGTATAATGAGAGAAAGCATTAATTGTTGAGTCATGAAAGATCTTTAAACATATGTACACGTTGGATCTTTCAAAAGGATGAGAAAAAACTACTTTTGAGTAAGCTTGTACGCCAATTTAAACCCAAGACCAAGCTCTATTTCTAAAAATTCTTCGATATGTTGAAATTCTGTATGGAGAATGGTGTCATCCTCTTCAAAAGATGGCAATTCGAATCGTTTTTTTATTGATAAAGATGTAGAATAAGTTCTGGAAAATGTGAATTGGGTCAAACATGAGATAAATTCGCTGTGGGTTATTTGCAAAAGGATATAAAATACCGGATGTAGAAAAAGTATTGAGACCTTCCTCTTAGTAGTCATTCAAAGACTCATAATTGTTCTGGATGATGTATAAAGAATTCTTTTTTTCTTTTGGTTAAAATAATTTCTTTATATTCGACATTACAAACAGTGTAAATAATGAATATACATAAAGATAAAAGTAGATCATATAAATAAAAAGCCACAAGACACTTACGTTTAAAAAAACACATTATAGTTCATATTTAATGTCCTGGAGTAAAATAACCTGATATAATATTTTTTTTTAAACCCTAAATATCAGCTAAGGTTAATAAAAAACGACGATGTTTTCTTATCATTGACTTGATGAGATTAAAATATTGCACGAGCCTCGAAAGAACAAATTTGATAATATTTCCGGCCCATACCCACGACAAAGATGATGACAGAGTGATTTTTTGATCACTCCCACCCATAAATTTTGACAAAAGCTCAATTTTAAATTTAAAAACCATGGTTTTGAGGGAGTAAAATATTTAAGAGACAGCTCAAGAGGAAGACGGAATCTCCCACCTCAAAAGATAGATTCCTGGCTTAAGTCATGAAAACTTAAAATTTTATGATGGAGAACAGTTTTCGGTAATAAAAACGGATTCACAAACTTATTAACAAAAGGCATTTTAGTCCTATTTTCGTGAATTATATGAATTGTTGAATCTGAATTATAAGTCTGCCTCTTCCTTTCCATAAAATTCTCTGAATAGACGCTAGAAGTGGCGAAAAAACTTTCAAATCCTGATTAGTTAAAGGTGTTCCCATTTGGATCCATTCATAATATTTAGAGGACGTAAAATTACCCCTCCAGTCTCTGAACGGGTTCCTCCACAACCTTTTTGTAACATTTTGAAATTATATTAGATAAAAGGCAGAGCCCACCGCCTAATTATAATATTTTTACTATAACAATGCACATTAATTATGAGTCTGGCCACCATCAGCCTCAATGACAGCCTACACTTGCCTCTGGAACCCCTTGCATACATGGGCAACGTGGTCTTTTTCATGATCCTTCAGTGATAGGTAAGGGATTTCTTCAGGGCATCAATATTCGGGTCGCGGAATTGACAGGTATTCTTCTCAATTTTCTACCAAATGGAGTAATACAGTGGATTCAGATCCAGTTGAAATACGTATGTAGCCTTGTTGGACTTCTTCATGGTCTTGGTGATCTATGGTATCATATTTTCCTTCAACACCATCGGTAAAAGTCTTTTCATCGCAGAAAAAAATTACCCAATTGCTGTTGTGCTTCAGATCAGTCATGAGTAGAAGACGGAGTTCTTTCTGACGTTGGAACAGGACCGGCCTCTCAATTCCTCTAAGCGACCTTCCTTCAGCCTTTCGGATTGCCTTGCCTACAGTAGATTGATGCATCTTCTTCTTCTTGGCGTACTTTGACATCTTCATCGATCTCTTCAGGCTTCACATTGGGGATTTTTCCACTCTTGGGTTTGTCCTCAAGGTTGTCCCCATCAGGCAAACGATTTCTTACCCGACAAAATGTACCCTTGTGACGTTGAAGGCCTTCATGGTGCGAGAAGTGGATTAAATGGCCTATAATTGACTCCATCAAGACATATACAAAAATTTTGTTTACAACATGTACATCAACCAAAGACTTAAAATCTAAGCTGTTCAAAAATAATCAGAACTTTAAGATTTAATCAAGAACACCTATTCAAAACTGTATTTTTAGTAGGTCTCATTACTTTTTCTACACTTGATCTACGGTAAGTGAAAGTTTGTCCCGATTAAATATTCTATTAGCGGAGTGTACATCTTCTTATGTTGCAACTATCCCAAATCCACTCTTACTTACAATATCAAGCTCTTTAATATGATATTCTTTTATAGTATAAGAGCTAATTTTGGGAATAGGAATCATTTCAACCTTATCACTGTACCGACCCAAAACACTTTTTACCATAAAGCATAATAAGGTTTCTCAGTATTGACCTCTTGTTCCACATGCAAAGAATTTTTCTCTAGCAAACTCTACCCGTTGATTTGAATAAAATTCATCATTAATTATGGATATATGGTATATGTACATCCTTTGAAGCCGATAATTTTATTCTTACAGATAAGTAATCCGTCGTGAATGAGTTCACTCCATTAGTAACTTCAAACACACTTGACGGTCTCTTTAAATAATGTGCAGTTGTTAATTGGATCAGGCCTGACTCGAGAATTAAGTTATAGAGAGATGGACTTGTATTTTCCACTAAGCAGAAACTCCAAAGAGCCTGTTGGAATACCTCTTTTCTTTCGAAGGACACAAATGCTAATCAATCTGCTCAGTGATAAATTCTAGATGATCATTAGATCTTAATTCCACTTCTTTTAATGCTAATCTTAATAGTTTCTTCACAATTTAAATATTTGACGAGGGTGATGAAATATGTCTATTGTTCAAGAATGCATGTATATTATTATTGTCCGAAAATTTATGTAAATATATGATTTACTTCTTGCTTAGACACTGGCAATCCATTGGAAAATATATCAAAAGATAAGTTTTTATATATCTTGATACCATAACTTAATTCAGGTATACCAAAGCATATCACAAAGTCTTTCTCATAAATGTTATGAATATTTGTAAGTATCGAAATGGCGACTGTAAGCCTGAGCATATTTTGTAAGCATTAAGTATTTTTTTGTGGCCTAAGCCACTTTTCCCTGAGTTTTTTTAATTCTTTGGAAATGTATGTACGGGATATTTTTATTAACTTGTTGCAAAACAAAATCATGTTTAATTCCTTTGGATTTACGATAACTAGTTCTAAATCCTAGGCAATAGAAGGTCAACATTTCTTGACTGGTTCTTTTAGTATGTAATAGTGATTCTATGTATATATATAAAGTTAATACAAAAAAGAGAAATACTTTTCAATAAAAATTTAAAAGAGATGTCATATTTCCAATATAACACTGAAGTTTTTTAAAAGATTTAAAACCACGAATATAAAAATCAATACAATGTAACTAGCAACGTTACCCATGGAAACAACAAAAATAAGAGCATTTAGGCTTAATCCCAGCCACCAGACAACAAATAGGATCCTTTTTTTAAAGCAAAAGAGCTGCAATTTCCCATTCCCTCTACTAGTCATTCATTACGTGGGGATTGGGGAAGATCAATTTGCTTAGTAGCCTCCCAAGAGTAAAGAGGCTAGTCAGAATAAAAATTCTCCCAATCCCAGTGCAAAATAACAGAGCCATTCATACCAATTTTGAGCCAATAAAATAACGAATCTCCACGAGTGCATTCCTCATGAAGCAATTCCACGAATCCTTGGCATAGTAATCCCATCCCTCTATCCACGTGAGATAGCTCAATTCAATCTGGTGGTTCACAATATAGACCCTTACTTACTTAATGGTATTGGATGTAATATACTATCATATGAATAACTTATCATTAAAATCACGATTTACAACCTTCAACAGCAAAATACATTACAAAATGAATGAGAAAAAGGAATAACGTGCCCTCATAAAGTATTGGCGCAAAAATACAACACCTTCCATCATTTAACTCTAGTATTCCTGGGCTAAACTTAGTTTTTCTTTTTCCAAAACATCCCTTCTTTACTGATAAATAAAGTATTTCTTCTTCTCTATGCCTAAGCAGCCGAATCTTTTTTCTTCCTTTTTTTAATGGAAGGGATAAATAAAATAAAAATACAATCACCTCATCGAGAATTTTTTCCCTTACGTAAGCCTTCTGTACTATCTAAAATTTCATGTATACATAGGTATAAGTTAAAAAGATATGAGAATAAAATATTTATAATTTCCATAGCTTTTATCATTATTCTTTTATTTTTGAAGAGAGAACACATACGTATAAAGTAATCACTTGTGCGTGAAATACAAAGAGTAACTATTAAGAATTGTTGTGGAGCTATAAGTGTAAATCCTTGTTGGATTTGGAATAGAATTGAGGATCGACATCGCTGTAATTCCCGCCTATATCATTGCTAGATACCGAGTAGGGGTTGTGCTTATTTCCATGATATTATAGCAGATCCCAGCTAATTTAAAGACATGCAATTAAGGCTATGCTGCTCTCTTCCCAAGCATTCTTCAAGTTTTCTTGGTTACCTCATTAATTTTCCGTTTATTTTGCCTTAATTCCGGCAAATATTTATACACGAAGCTATAAGTAAAGAAGGGATATGTGTAAAGAAAAAACTAAGTTTACCGATTAGAAAATGAAAAACAGGTAATGTGAGAGCTTTTTCTTCTTTTACTCTAATTATTTAATAGATCATGGGGATGTTAACATCTTCCTATAAAAGAAAAATTATCCCCTATCCATAATATTTTTCTTGTTCTAATTTTATTTTAAATGTAGAGGGTTATTCTGCTTATAGCTATAATTCATTTTCTAATTTATTGAATGTGAATGAAAAAGAAATATTAAAACCTTTAATAACTTGTCAGAATATATCACTTAATACTTTCTATTCAATAGTTTTCCACATAGAATGAGGCAATTATGTCTGTATATGGCATGTAATTATATATAGAGATTTTATTATGACTGAATTATCTTATAGCTAGAGATGGGATATGTATAAAAAGTATGAGGTAAAGGCGGGAGCGAAACATGTGATATCACAGAATCAAGGCCCTTGTTGATATCAGCTGCCTGTTATATGAATTTGGAGGGAGATAGTGTATATTTCATAGAAACTAATGTAACTCAGTAATTCATCAATTGAAACGTCATGAGAAGTGCCAAGGATCAATGGGCTACTACTGGAATACGTGCTAATTCTTCTTTTTTATTAGACGATGAACCATTTTCTAGTGTTATAAAAGAAAAGTCCAAAAGTTGAGCAAATGAATGAGATAATTACCAACTGAGGTTTTGCCTTTATCCCATAACTCTTTTAAGAGGAAGTAAGGTATGAAGACACAAAAATAATGAAAAAAACATTTGTTGAGATTGAGCTGAAAAATGAAATTTATTATTTAATTTCTTTTATTTATTTTTGACCAAACGGAAAACAAATATGAATGGCCAAAGCGATTACTCCATCTGGCCTAAAAATGGTCTTTCGATTCCATAGTTGAAGATATTATGATCTCCCCAGTTTGTCAAAAAATAAAAACCCAAACATTTACGTGATCACCTAAACAATTTGAAACATATTTGGGAGTAGAGATAATTAACTTTCATGACGTTACATTAAATAAGCTGTGAGCAGCAATCAAATGAAAGACATAAATACGAGGGTAGTTTGAAATGTTTCCCACCTCAACGTGAAGATGACAGTACTCGTAAACAAAAGTATCTTTTGTCAGTTACGCATAATCAATTCATAAATTTTGCTATATAACATCGACAAATCAAGATTTTAGAAAGATTTTATTCCTTTAATTTTTGCCTTCAATCAGTGTTGGTAGTTTTAGATATACTTTTCAACGTCCCCATCAGTGGTTGGAGCGAATTTGAATTTCGTTTGTTCTTCAAGAGTCTTGTTAGATGGAGTAATGCCATCATCTCCATCATCACTGATTATACGTCCAACCTCTTGTATAAATGGAAGATCAGGATTTTGCAATTTGACGCAACATTATTTCTCATTTTTTACAAGATTCAAGGGGTATTATTCAACAGTCAATTTTGCACAAAATTTTCCCTTACTTTCATAGGCTGTTATCTGAATCTAGCTCTCACAAATGACCGATCATATAATTATGCATCATATACATATTTTTACCTCCAATATGAGAACCTAATAAAGGAGGGGTTTTGCAGGTGGATTTTCCCTCGGGAAATATGAAAAATGAGCAATTTTCAAGCAAAAAAAAGGCAAAATCAACGGGTTTTCACAAAAAGGTCAAAGTCAGCAATTTTTTGAGCGATTGCTCATAAATCCAAAGTCTATTGATGAATGAGTCATCTGTTTTGATTTGTTTGCATCTTAAAAATAATGTGACCTAAAGTTTGCCTCCTTCAGGGGTGACTACAATTCATACTATTAAAATCCTACTTTGTATTTTATCCGATCCTGTATTAAGACCACTGAATGTCTTTATCAGACACTGATTCCATATGACATCATTTTCTTTGACATCAAATTCGGATTTTCTGGAAATGTAATCTATTTAGCTATAAAGTACATTAGTTTTTTATGTTTTAAAATAAGTAAATTAGTTATTATACTCAGTTTAGTCGTGTTTGTGCTAACTATAAGCTCCTATTTGGAAATAACGCGTAAAGGAAATCTTAGGAACAAAAAATTGAAAAAAATCGAAAATAGAAGTCGAGTACTTATTTGAAATCTATTTTACTTAATATTTTTATTATGTAAGAAAATGATTGTTTTTTAAGAGAAACCCTTAATATATTTCGCTTTAAGATTTTATTATATTTTTCGCATGATTGCAATATTATTTAATTGTTAAAAAATAAATTTGTCAATATGAATACAAATGGAACCGTTGGCCAGTAATGGTTATATGCATTACATAAAGGTAAATGATATTTCTATATGTTTATTTCATTTTGAAATTGATGCAACTAAGAATTGATATCATTTGTATATACCCCCACATACCCCCATACCCCCAACTCAGGAAATGTATTTGATTTATCTGATGACATTGACAATGAAGCTTGTATATTCGCAGAACCACACTCAACTTTTCAAGTGAACGTCATGATGGGGTATTTAGTGATGAAAAGTAATATTAGAAGATGATGACCCGCAAGAAACTGATCTCTTGTGCAAGACCCAAAATCAACCTTCCAATGTTTCTTGTATCTATTGAGGGAGATGC
Organism: Lepeophtheirus salmonis; assembly: GCF_016086655.4. Taxonomy (NCBI): domain Eukaryota; kingdom Metazoa; phylum Arthropoda; class Copepoda; order Siphonostomatoida; family Caligidae; genus Lepeophtheirus; species Lepeophtheirus salmonis. The sequence goes on from NC_052139.2 coordinate 16,668,083, forward strand.
AAAGAACTTCCACCCTATAATCAAATTTCTGAAGAATCCTTTACCAACAAACCTGACGATATAAAAACTCTTTTTCAATGCTTAAAAAAAAAATCAATTACAATTTTTTGGAAAGCATAGTTCATCATACAAATCTTTATAGCACCCAAAAATCTAGAAAAAGTGTTAATACGACTGTGAAGGAAATGTTTATCTTTATAGAAATTCAAATTATGATGTGCATTCTAAAACTTCCTTCCACTTATGACTATTGGTGTATCACATTGCGGTATTCTGCCATTGCAGACAACCTGAATCGCAACATATATAAGCTTTTACATCAATTTCTACATTTTGTTGATAGTTCCTCTTTTACTGATGAAAATGGAAAGGTTTTCAAGTTTTTACCTGTTTTTGAGGCTGTCAGGTCCCTACGTTTAAAAGTCAAATGCGAAACCTTTCATTCAATAGATGGACTAATAATTCATTAAAAATAAAATTTTCTAAGATATGACAATATAACTTAAATAACCTAAGAAATGGGTATTTAAGAAAATAGTACATGTTGGTAAATCTGGATTCATTTATGATTTGTATATATATTGTGGAGAAAAAAACCCACATACACTACTAATACTTCTGATTATAATTATCTCTCTCTGTGTTCTCAGTGTGTTCCACGGTTATGTGCACATATGCCAAAATATGACAACAAATTTGTATTTTTGACAAAGTTATTGAGTTATTGCTTTATTTAAAATCAAATGGCATACAACCAATAGGCACTTTAAGAGCAAATCACTTAATAGGTTTTCCTCTGAAATCACTTATATAATTCAAGAAGCAAGACAGAAGATTGTTCGACTACAGAACTGATAGCAATTAAGGATTAGTTTTTGTAAGATGGTTTGACACTAGTGTGGTTCAACTGGGCTCAAATTTTGTTGGTGTCCATCCATTTGGAAAAATAAATCGTTGGTTCAAAGCTACTTAGGAAATAAAAAGGCTGCCCAAAAAATGTATCAATGTACAACAAAAATATGGGTGGTGTTGATTTAGTAGAACTTGTTGATCAGTTTTCATATGACTGAAGTTAAAACCCGTCCATGGTACCTCAAAATATTAATATTGCTAGCACTACACACTTTTCAACTTGCCACCTAAGAATAGAAAATCGTTTTTAGATATTAGGATAGTAATATCTGAATTTCTCATTTATGCTCATAAAGCTCCTTAAATTTTAGTAATAAGGGTCGGCCCAAGAAAAATAGTATTGGAACTAAGACTAAGAGTGAAGAAAACAATCTATACCACTCTCCAATAATAAAATATGTCGCTATGATCAAAGAAGACATTGGTCAGTACCAAAAAAGGAGAAAAATAGATGCAGAAAATACCAATGTTATTCCAGGATGACATGTTCTAATAGTTTTTTTAAAATTATGTAGAGAAATTAAGAATAAATTGATATGATAATATGGTTTATAAAAAAAAATACTTTTATATAATTATATGTATACATTAAGGACCCATGCTGCCATATGGAGTCATATTTAAAAATATAATTAAAAATAAATAAATTTGATCTCATTTAGGAACCCCATAAGACTCCATCTTCAAAATAAATTATTTTAAAAAAGCGTTTTAATAATTTACCCAATAAAGTGTTAAAATATTCCCTAGTAATATTCTATTAATATAGCCACTATACACTTGTATTTCTAAATGAGAGCCTAAACTTCTTCACAGAATTAATAATATGGTCAATATACATACACCTTTATATATGACAAGGATCAACAAAAAATTGTAATGCTATCCTTTTGTAAACGGACCCTAAGTTATTACTTCGTTTATTTATCAAAAAGAATATATTATGAAATAGATATGACGTATCAAGTGAGAGGAGGTGATTGACAGCTAAAAACAAAATACATAGGGTATTTTTGTGTTAGTGAGATATCACCATGTAGTAAGTCAGATCAAGAAGAAAGGATTTAGAGTCAATTCTAACAAATAATCGTTGATAAATATTCGATATTTTGTATTAGTATTTCCCATCCATGGAGTCGGAGTTGAGGATTATAATTGCTTGAGAGACGTAATCATGGAGCCAAAAAGGAAGTTCTTAGTTCTTGTACTTCACTGCATATAATCTACTTTGTAACCTGGAGATAAGTCACTCAATCTTCCAAATATTCTTATACTGTGAGGAAATTACAATTAGCCAATCCAGAGGACTCAGTTTTACATTAAAATTTATACAGATCTTTTTCAGCGACATTTTAAGGATATGTGTAACTTAACTTATATGTTTTTTATGTTTATATCAGATTACTGACCTCTTTGAAACTCGAAAAACTCATCCACTAATGAAAAAGCTCAAAAATGTCCTTCAAACAAAGATTGAACCGAAGAGATCCATATAACATTTCTAATTCGTGAAGAGCTACCTTGCAAAAGAAATTTTTTAGGATAAGTTTGTGAAGTTACTCAAGAAGCAAGGTAGGGTTCTTGAATACATAAAATCCGTCCAAGGATTGATCTTCATGGCTCGATAAAATAATTTTTAAAATCCAGTGTAGAATGTGCATGTTAAAAAACAACAACGAAAATCAACATGGTAACCCTAACAATAAGAAGAATGTTTTGGAGGAGAGAAAGAGTAATGCTCATGATTGACGTTTTATTAGATGAACTACAATCAGCTGTGACAAGGGAGGAAGGAGAAAAGGATATAAACAACGACATTTCCTAAAATTACTACTCTGAGTCCAACAAGGATTTACAATTATATTTCCGCAAGAAATCCTCAGGGTTACGCTCGGTCTTTTATGACCAACGTTCAAACATAATATAATTAAATCTATTGAGGAAAAGATGTTCATTAATCAGGAATTAAATGAATGTTTAAAAGGAGTTGTCAAGTTACAGCTAAGTAAACAAACCTCATCTCCTTTTGGCTACACTATTTGAAGCTTTGTTTACAAACTACTATAAGTAAACAACGAATTAAATTAAATTAAAACCATTGGACACTAAAACGAGACGTGGGTATCGTTTTTGATACCCATTTGGGATTCAATGAATTATTACGAGAAACTTCTTGAATCTATTTGCTTATAAGTTCTTGAAATTTCGTAAATCATTTTGTTAACCACAAAAAACAAAATTCAAAATTAAAATTATTCATTGTCTCGTGGATATAGTGAAAACTATCAAGACGGACGTGGGTATCATATTTGATATCCAATCATTTAAAATACTCTTTTTGTTCTACAATTTTGTATCAACAGGCCCAAGGCAGTTTTGACATGAATGAACAATTCTAGAAAGAAATCGTGTGCCTTCCTTGTATATACATAGATTTTGCTGAACTAGCCATTCTGCTTCCACCTGTTATTAAGCAAGGATGTCCAAGAAAAAGTTATCCATTGAAGAAATTAGACATTATTTTTTGTCCACGTCGTCCTCCGATTCCGAAGGTGATGATTTCTAATTTGAAAAAAAAGGAATATGTCCTACCATATCAATCTAGTTTTTCTTATTCTTATGGTTATTCTGAAGATTTTGACAAGCCTGTCGCTCAATAATGTTGTTGAATACTCTTATAAGTTTTGTGCTAGATGCAAATGGGTATATTGGTATATTTAACATTTCAAGGATACCAGGATGCAATCATGTGACTCAACTATTTGCTTATAAGAACATAAATTAACCAACTTATTAGGAAAGTCAATGTATGTCGGAAAGGATAACACCATCTGGCAGAAACAAATAGGAAATAGAGACAGTTAGTTCAGCCCGTTTTGTCCAAGAAAGCATTTTTAAGGAAGTCCAAGGTACATCATCATTTGCAAAATGTAACCTCATTACAGATATTTTTATTCGAAAATAAATGGGTATCATGGGTTGTGGAGTCGGAGTCATTAGAGTTGCATATTTTTTGCTAGGGGCCGGAGTAGTACAGTATTTTATAACGTCACATACACACACAAAATGGATGTTATTATTAAAAGAAGAGCCAAGATGGGCGCATTAATATATGAAGCTATATACTTAATTAATGATGTACAGTATCCTCGAAGGAAAATCCAAATAGCTGAATAGTGGCCTCGCTAGCCCCTTTTTGTTTCTGAATCAACCCCCCCCCCTCCCTTCTCCAAAAAAAAAGAAGTACATATGCTATTTTATAAGTCTGTTTTTGGTGTTATCACACATGGAATCCAAAATGGTCGAACACATAAATGTAGAATTTAGCAAGCAGGTTTATTAAGTAATCGAGTATGTTCCTGAATTTTTAATTTTTTTTTACATCTGAGGTAATTAAAACTCTGTTTTTGACCAAAATAAACACTCCATTTTCTTCTTTCTGTCACGGCATTACCTCGCTAACACAAAAGTACCCTATATATTTTGCTGTCAACTGTTGATTCACTTATCTTACTTGATACGTCATGGCTATTTGATTATTTATTCTTTTTGAAAAATGAACGAAGTATTAAGTTGTTTTATAATTATGCTCTGTTTCCAAAGGGACCGGAATACAATTTCTTGTTGACCCTTTGTCATGTATGTGTATATTATGGCAATCTTATTATTTTTATGAAAAAATGTTGGCTATAATATACAAATGTATAGATACGCTTTTTTATAAAATTACAGTATCGATAAAATACTTTGTAGGATTTTAATATGATAAATTATTCTTGTATGTATATAATTTATTTTTTTAAACTGTTGAGAAATAATAAGACAATGAAAAATCTGGGAGTACTTAAAATATAATCAGCAGTTGGTGCGAATGATTTATTTGCCTAACTACCAGATGAGTGAGCCATTTTTCTGTTTCTTTTTGGAGGAAAGGTTTTGTGATACAATGAAGGTCTCGTTCTTCTTCTCTTCTCCTTCTCTATCTTTCTACATCCCTCTCTCTCTGTTTCTTTTCTTCTAAATTCATTCTTTGTTTCTATTCAGCCCTCCAACTCAGGTTTCCTCTATAATTATATAAAAATATTGATAATTTTCGCGGCTTAGACCAACCAAATGATGAAAAGAAAGCTAGCAACGCCCCTGTTGCTTAATATAGCAAACCCAGATTTGAAAATACTTTTAAACAGTTGAAGTGGGAGTCAAATAACTCTGATACGTCGAGTTGGGATCACAATTAAATCCTCGGACTCCACGACCCTGTATTGTATACACACAAAAAACAATTTACTTATATGAGAAAAGAAAAATTGCCGTCTTTATTCCGGATATTTTGAGTGAGACAAGGCTAAGTAATTTGTGTTTAATGGCCACCTTAATATGTACATGTATATACTTGTGGATGAATATAGAATTAATAAAGAACCCATAAAGTCAAATTTTACTTCCATACTCTCTTCTAGGAATGAACCTATATTGAATATTAATATATAAAAAGACTATGGTTTCTCTTTAAATGTATACTGTGTCGACTTGGCTCAAATAAACTGGAATCGTAAATTTTTTTAATGAAATCAATTGAGAATTGATTTTTTAATAGAAAAAGCTCCGAGTCGACTCACTATTTTTTGAGTCGATTTGATGCTTAAGGCCTTGATCTCAAAAGTAAGCATAATAATAATCTAATTAATAAAGCAAAACGTGTCTGTCCGATCTATGTAAAACAGTCACCAGGTACACAGTATTTCCTTAAATCCACCATTTTTTCTTAGAGTAGCAAAAAACTGCAGAAACAATTGGTGGCAGATGTGTTCATCCTGGGAGTAAAGATCCGAAGTACTCGATCCAAAACGATCGGAGATCCGAACCGGCTTCGGATACTCGAACTCTTTAGGATCTTAAAAAGCTTATAATATTGCTTAATAAAGAAAGAATAGGTCTTGGACCCGGATCCAATATACTCGGATACCGTATAGATAAATGTGTATTATCCGACATCCCATCGGGCTTGAAGTATTCAAACTTTTTTGGATCTTCAAAAAGATTTTTTGATGGATTTTTAGGCTCACTTCCCGGTGTGGGCTGCAACTCAACTTATTATTTGGTCAGCTGTTCTTTATTCAATGGGGACTATATTCTGGACATAATCCGAGGCCTGTCTTCTTTAGGAACCTTAGCACTCCGAAGAATTTAGAGGAAGAAGGCCCGGATTTTTTTTTATCCTTTCATGACCTAAAGGAGCAAACCCCCTTTTACCATGGTCGTTTTTACTACCCTTTAAAAAGGGCGACAAAAGATTTTATTGTTCCTTATCCCTGGTATCTCAAAAAGACTTTTATTAAACCAACAGACGAAGCTCAATCTATTTATGAATACTATTTAAATTTGTTAGAACTTTGAGAAAATTAGAGAAAAAGAATTTTATCTTCCCTAATGTATATTTTGGATGGTAGGAAATTTACTGTTCCATTTCAGATCTCTACCAATTCTATCAAATTTTATAAGCCATGCAAAGATTGTGGGAAATTTATAACAATATATACTGCATGCCTTCGTGGATTGCAGGGCTGTCAAAATTCTGCAAAGATTCGTCTCCATCAACATTAAGGGTCTAGGAAATGGACCTTTGAATTTAATCAAAGCTTCTATACTCTTCAGATTATCTCAAAGGAAGAAGCAGTCTCCACAGAAGTCAAAAGAACATTGATTTTATTTTATTAAACTATAAGGCATTATTTGCAGGAAAGCTTACATCCTATGAACCAATATACCCTTACGAACATAGAGGAATTTATATGGTATCTGCTGCTAGATACACCACGCTTTCCTGTAAAGTCCCCAATGCTGATGACACGTCCTGGATCCCGGTGGCAAAAGAAGTGACATTCTATCCATTAGAATCACTCCAACATAAGAAGCTACTAATGCCAATTCTCAGAAGTTTTTGAATTTTTAACACGGTCTCTTCATTGCTAGTATTTATTTTGGTTTCTATTATTTTTAAATGGTAACTTTTATAGATGTGTTTTATTAAGGATGTTTTTTTTTAATTATTATTATTTATATTAGTATTGATTCGCTTCCTTGGAATAAGGATTATGAGTGTGGTAGGAGAGAGAAAAAAAAGTACGGAAATAAAAAATGATTTCTTTGGTGAAGCACGTGTATATTATACAATGTTCAATATATTACTGTACTTAATGTGCTTATGATTTAATAGCAATTGGAAAAAAAAAGAACCCATAATGTCAAATTTTCTTTTTATACTTTCCTAGGAATGAAACCTTATTTAATATCATTCTATTTTAAAGAGAGATTATGGGTTCCCTTTAAATTAGTACTTTTTCGATTGGTTTCAAATCAAATAGAATCGTTAATTGTTTGACTCAACACAATTTGTACTTGATTTTATAAATTGAAAAATCCCGAGTCGACTCAATATTTTTTTGAGTTGGATGGGTGTTTAATCCCTCAATCTCCAGATTAATCATGCTGATAATCTAATTAATAAAGAAAAGCTTATCTCTCTCTCTAAGAATTTATATCAAAGAAATACAAATGTAGCGATATTGATGAAATCTACAAGTTATTTAGCATATAAGCTGCATTACACGTAGTGCTCCATGATGTATATCCTATATATATACATATTTCGTATATTAGAAATAATAATGTAGTCGGATTAATGAAATATTGAAGGAGTATACATGTATTTAAAGAACAGGGTTTCTGGTTGTTTTTGGTCTCTCATGTATATTATAATTAAAGGAGGGATGTGTGTAAAGAAAAAATTAAGTATCGCGATTATAAAAGAAAAAAAAACGGTTGATGCGTGTGTTCTTTCTTCTAACATTTCCCTCTAAAAAAAGAATTCTCGAAAATACTCACTGGTATTTTAAAATGACTGTTCTTTTTTTTTGTTAGCAAGTACTCTAAAGACTAAAATACTCCTCAGTCATCCCAAAAATTATCCAGCTCGTATTATTATTATTTGATATAAGTATTGAGTAGTTACGTGTAAGTTTGATCATGAAAAACAGATAGTAACACTGAATATTTATGGGGGAGTTCTTTTGTATATTATTAAAGCAAAATTTGTCTTATAATCCGCACTTAATTACTCCGAGCAATGCTTGATACTACCCTCAGTAATGAATAATTAAAAGATTAAAATTCCCCATATTTTTGCTCCAAAATCCTATCAACCTTTGTTTTATTTTCTGATCTTATTGCATATATTATATAGCATTAATATTTTTAAATATCTCTGGCGATATTGCTGTGGATGCCTCTTTGGTTAACCATACCAATGAATAAAATCTTTGTAATAATGATTAGGTGAATTTAAGGATGTCAAAAGTAGTTCTAGAAAATTTTGCCGAAATCATTATTTCCGAATTACCATTTTGCAAATATTCTACTTTGACGGGGAAAAAATATATTTGACAATGATTCATACATCAATACCATGTATGTAATTATCGGTTTTTAGGACAATTGGCCAATTTTTTTTATTGGCTGAAAGATGATTTACTAAAGTATATTTCTCCGACGGACCATTTGGGACAGTTTGCAGAAAAATGATGTATACCATTGTATATTTTATTTCAATTTAAAGTAATAATAACTTAAATAAGTACCGCTCTTAACTGATATTATGATTTTTAGTCAATCCGTGAGTATTTTCCAGTATGAATAACCCATAAAGTTGAATTAAAAATTAATTGAAAATGGAGAAGTGATTAGCACTTCTTCCATGGGAATCGTGGTCGTGTTTGTTTATTATTCAATTTATTTAATGTACTACAACGGCAATGATTCGATCTAAGTTCGAAAAATATACTACTGTGTTGTGTTTATATTATTAATAAAAAAAACACTCATTAATTTACCTTAATGGCATATATAGTATATGAACATTAACTATTTATCATAATATAGGCTTATCTTTCTGCATAAAACTATTTGGAAAGTAATCTCACCTTTAACTCTCTATGGTAAACCAAGTGGTCTATTAAAATCTGACCATTTTGAATTTTAAAATTCTACACGATATCATTTATTAATTAACGATAGAATTTTATAAATCTACTAAACTAGGCCAAAGGCAAACAAATCTTGATAATTATATAGTGAGAGACAACATCGGATAGAAAAGTGTCGATCAGGACCTGAGCAGGTGCATAGGAGCTCCAAGATATTCGATCCAAACAATTTATCAATTGGTATTGTTTATTGAATATACTTATTGTTGATTGACTCCTTCTATTCTTTAATGAAATTTTATCTTTCTAGTTTATATATTGGTCGGTTTTTATCATTAATATTACAATGGTTCTAATATCAGTTTGAGCCAACTTTTAAAGGATCCCTATGGGGGAATTAATTAATTATTAATCCATAAATTCTTAATCATTACAATATTGGGGCAAATAATTAAACATTTTATCTCTAAAAAATTTTAGTAACATAATTGGGAATCATAATTACACAGTATTGGTGCATTATTCATCATCAAATATTTATAATTTATAAAAACTCCTCTGACGCTCTTTTCATGACCAAAACGTTCGATAAAAATTCATGACACGAGCCAAATGATATGTCTATATCGTCAACAACTTCACTGATAGTGATTCTACGGTTTTAAAAAACAATTTTCTTCACTGCTTCATCGTTTTCAACTATTGTTGACGTGCTTGGGCGTCCAGAGTGAGGCTCATCATTGGCATCTTTCCGGCCATCTTGAAAGGGTTTGTACAACTTGAAAACATTTCTTTTTACTCAGAACAGTTTTACCGTATGTCATTGTCAACATTTCAATTGTTTTGGTGCACTTCATGTTTGTCAATAGCAAAAAAACGCCGAACACATAAAATAATTATAACCTTTTTGTCTAACTAAAAATATTATATAGCTGAAATAGTATATATATATATATATTCATGTCGAGTATAGTAACATAAAAACATAGAGTATACGAAGGGTACTTTATACGAGAATTTTGAAAAGTTATTTTACTTGTTGAACATACTTCGTGTAATAAAATCAAAGTGATACAGAATAAATATCTGACATATTCTGAGAAGGGATTCAAATATCCCCTACTCTTGGGAACTTTGTAGGTGTGGAACAAATTATTCAAGGACCAGAGGAGTATCAACCAGGTTTGCAATATTAGGAGCAAGAATACTCTGGAAATGTGGGGTATTAAGGGAGCCTTATGAGCTGATTTTACATGATCTGCTTGATAATTTTTTGGGACAACGACTAATAGAGATGCATTTTTAGGACACTATTCTGAAAAGGAGGAATGCAAAGTTAAAAATAAGGTGTGTCGAAAATTAAATGGTTTTTTGCGTAAAATAATGACTCATCCAAAACCTCTCAATAAAAAGTTATTTAAAGAGAAACCAAAAAAAATAGAAAAATCAATCATTCAAAAAATTGGAATTGGATTTATTCTGGAAAACCCAATATTTTTAATATCTTTGTAAAATTGAAAAATACTAATACCTGATAAACTGATTATCCACAATTATAGAATGAAATATGTTGCCAATTTAATTTTTACAGCTTTTTTATGAAATAGCTTTCTCTCTAAAGTCTCTCAATAAAAAGACATTTAAAGAGAAACAAAAAAATGAACAAAATTACCGGGTATTAAAATATGGAAAATGGGGAGGGGGAGGTGTCACATATCTGATATGATTTTCAAAACGGGCAATAACAAAACTTTTATTCTTATCATTATGAAATACAAATATTTTGTTTTTGATTTATAAAACTTTTTTTTTTTGAAAAAAGAATAGATACTTACAACCCAATATTTCATAAACATATTTCAACCAATTATGGGATTATTATTCAAATTTATGGATTGAGTGAATATACCCAAGAATTTTAACTAAAATTTAGAACCTTTATTTCATAGGAGAGTCTTATATATGGTATAGTAAAAAGAAATCCATCATTTATTCTTTAATTTCAATGCTTTATTTAGCATAGTAAGAGTTATATGCTTTGTTTAAAATATGCCCCGTTTTGTTCTATAACTTGTTTCGATTTTGTAGGTAATTCCATAATACCTCTTTTATAGAAACCCTCGTGCGGAAAGAGTCGATTTTCATAAGCTTCTTTTGAGACGAATTTTTTAAAAAACAAAATTATTTGCCATAGAGAGGAACAGGTTGTAATCACTTGGTGCCAGGTCTGGACTATAAAATGGAGGAGTAAGAAATTTCTAAACAAGCTCCCGAAGCTTTTGGCAAGTCAATGTGTATGTGTGTGGCCTGGCGTTGTCCTGATGGAAGACAATCCCTCTCCTATTGGCAATAGAAGGTAACTTTTGGGTGATGACTTCCTTCAGACAGTCCAATTGTTGACAGACCAACTCTGAATTAAGAGTTTGGCCATAAGGGAGCAACTCACATGACGGTTGGCTTCGACTATTTGCATAAAACTCTGTCGATGTTTTGGTCTTCCAGATTGGAATTTGACATCAAAATTACCGCAACCAAAATAGCGCATGACTGGTTGTTACAGTATACAGACCATACACCTAATTTCCATTTTTAGCCGCCTGCCTTGCGTTTTCGCCTTTATCAAAGAAAAACTGTAAAATATAGTGGACTTTCTCTTTGCTTGTGCCCATCTTTGATGCTCGATTAAACAATAATGAGTCGAGCAATAATAAAATTGTGTGAGAAGTACATTTAATTCGAAATATTATCTTTCTAATGCACTCGAACTTAACTCGAACAAGTTTATACAACATCAGATCCAGATTACTAGAGCTATTTAAATAAATAATTGATTTCTTTTTACTAGACTCCGATATCAACAATAAAATTTATCAATTTCACATTTTCTTATTGTGATGAGCAATTTTGGCTACTGGGAGTGCAATTTGTGGGTATATTCATAACTTTTGTATTTATTTAAAGGACAGATTATGGCCCATTTTAGCCATACAATCATTTAATGTTTCATTTTAAAAATAAACTTGAACAAAAATCATCAAAGGGAGAAAATCCCAGATATATTTTTACTTCATTTATATATATATATAGTACAATATTTTATAAGCATATTTGAGTCAATTATAGACTTATTATTCCTACTATTGGGATGTCTCAAGCTATAATTTAGATCCTTTATTTGATTTCTGATACTTGTAGTTTTCCCGATATGGCCCCTTTCAGATTTGCGCAATCTATTTCTAATTATTTCCTAGTGACGATCAATTTTGGTCACTTAGCACACACAAGAGGTAAATAAGAATAATTCGTTGAGAGAAATTGACAATACCTATTCGTTAAAGAAAACAAATTTAATCCACACTCAATTTTGAGAAAAATCATTCAAACATACTTTTCTGTAGACAAATGCAATTATTCAAAAACGAGGATAATTTCCCTATTTCTAATTTTTAGTAATAAAACACTTTTTATGAAAAGCAAAAAAAATTCATATTTGATTTTCGATCATATCTATTTATATGTTATTTATAGCAGACATTGAATATTATTTGGACTCACTGAACTCGTTTTTCCATTGCAAATTTAAAGGTATACATGACATATATATCGTATATGTATACCTATAATAAGCCCGATGGAATGAAAAGAATACAGGAAATGATGAGATGATTAGTTATTGATACCCATAATGGAAAAAAAAATTGATCATGTCCAATTTAGGAATTATGAAAAAAAAAATATATAAGTATAACTGACATGAAAATGTCAACAATATTATTAATAATAAGAACGATAGCAACAATAACAAAAAAAAAAAAAACATAAGTAATTCCTCAATAACAAACCAGTTCGTCATACGTTGAGCAAAATATGACGGAAGATAATTTACTCTGTAGTAGGTAGAATGGGCCCCAGCGTCACAAACTTCCTTTGTTTAGTACATAATTAATCATTGTTATAGGAACTTGTTTTAATGTTCACAATTGATAAATTATTATTAAACATTATATTGATTCGAGACTTTTTCCTCATTGATATATTTGTAGAAGCAGCATAAAAAGATCCCAAAAACACTTTTTATGAAAATGTATGCGGTAAAATATTGATTAAAGTAGTCAAATTCAATGTGAGAGTAGACCATGAGTCATGGCTTACCCTATATGACCACCAGTGATGGGACAATTAATCAGAATCGGAGAATTGGGTGTTTTTTCTGGTATCAGAATCGACAAAATAATGTTTAATTTGCGACTCCGATCCTTATTTATAAGTACTGATATTTAACTATTTATTAATTTTCTAGGTTAGGAAAAAAGTTTCTTTTGACTAGAAAATTTAATATTTGATTTTTTTTTTTGCAAAAATTTAATGTTTGAAATATAATTTAATTTAATATTTGAAGTTAAAATTTCCAAAAAAAAAATAATAATATATTTTTAATCAAGACCCCTCCCAGAAAAAAAAAAATATATATAATCCTTTGGACGCCCTTGATAGCAAAATGGGATTTTTAAACTATTGTTTAAAATATAAAAGAATCGGTATCAGGAATTTTTACTAGGATTGCATCGAAATCGGCATGATGACTTAAACATGAAATTGCGCAGTTTTATATTAATAAAAATCATGGGAAAGATACGTTATCAAAAACTTTACACTATTTACAATATTACTATTTTACCAGAATAATTATGTATTTAAAAAAAATAAATCTTAAAATTTCAATTTTTTGAGAAAAGTATATTTCTTAAAGAATATCTATGGAATTTTATCCCCATTCCAATTACTGTAAGTAATTCATTTAAAATTTGACATCTCATTATTGGGTTGCATTTTGTACTCAAATGACGTGGGTGGTGTGAAAAGTTTTCGACTTAATAAAAATACAATTAATTTTTTTAACCTAGTCTCCTTGTTACTTGTTATATATTTCTCCCTGCGATACTTCCATCTCTGTAACACGTCAAAATATTACTCAGCATTTTTTTCTGCAAAATAATTATTTACAAATTGCGTCAACATTAGACGAAACTCTTAGCAGTACACTGTTTAGAATATATATTTGTTTCGAGTGTATAATGTTGATCCAAGTTTAATCTACTGTAATTAATCGGCGCCAAAACTCGACTTTATTCCGCTTAAACAGTACCAACAGAGCTATACTCGATTTTGTGCATTTTCTCAAAAACACCTAAACGCACTGTCACATAATAAGGGCGCGTCCAAAATGGCTGACACTTTGATGAGTGACTATCAACAGATACTAACAGTGACCAGCATTAATTTACGAGTGCTACCGTCTTATCGTTGAGGTCAGAAAAATTTCAGACCCCCCTCGTATATATTTATAAATAAAGAAAGAAACTAACAACGATGGCCCGTCAATATAAAAGAAGATAGAATATTTTTTATCAAAATTGAGTTTACATTACCTCATTTGTATTCTTCAACCCATTTTGTCAATTTCTAACTGCAAATTGCATTTGTCCAAATTATATGATAGTGACGTCTTCAGATGCCCAGAAAATGGGGTTTTTTTTTGCCATAGTAAAAATAGTTTTGTTATAATATAGTAATTTTTCAAAAAATTAAACTTAATAGGTTCTGCGGCATATTAAAATATTTCAAGTGTCAATGCGGCCCCTTTTTTAAAAAGGTCAGACATATTTGATCTAGTGCCTTTTAATTGAAATAATTATTGTATTCAGACAATCAAACTATAGTATGATACGAATTTTTTTGAAGAGATTCCATTTAATTTTGGAAAAAATGCCACGGCCAACAGGTTGTGCAGTTAGACAGGTGATCGTCACTACTATCCTGAGTATTAAGGGCCCTTCTAATACATTACAATACACCCTGGCTCATGGTTTACGCTTATTCAATGAAGCGGTGGTGGTAACTAATGACCCACCTTTTTGACCAGCAGTTCACTTGCACAGCCCATGGGCTGTGATGTATTATAGGATATTGAAATGGGTCCTTTATGCTCAGGGAAGTGGTGGCAATGGGTAATAATCCACTTCTTGAACCTGCAGTTCTTTTGCATATCCCGTGGTTGGGGTGTATTATAGACGTATAAGAAGGGGGCTGTGATACTCAGGATTGCGGTGACGATGGGTTTTGATCACTCTTGTGGACAAGCAGTTCAATTGTGTAACCCATGGGGTAGGGGGAATTATAATATATAAAAAGGGGTCCTTCATATTCAGGATAGGGGTAGTGATAGGTTTTGATCCACCTTAATAAACAGCTGTCCACCTGCACATCCTCTTGGCTACGGAATATTTTGGAAAATAGAATTGAGTCTCTCGTAACAGTTTCTTAAAATACAATAGTTTGATTCTAATAAACAAATCCTTAATGATCAAATTGCTGAGCAATGAGTTGTTTAATAATCAAATTGCTTACCAATGAATTGTTTAATAATCAAATTACCCACAATCATTTCACTTGACAATGTAAATGAAGTTAAAATGACAATTACCCACTCTATTTTAAATTATATAGATTTTATGATATTGAATCACATAAAGTTAATTTAACAGGACTTTCTGTGGAGCCTGTAGATGAATATAATTTTATATACCCGTATAATAAAAAAAAAAGAAAATGAAAGTTAACGTGATTACCCTAACAATTTAAAGAGTATTTTTGGGAGGAGAACAGCTGAACTGTCATGTCTTTTTGCTAGCTGTAAGCAGCATTGAGAGGAAGGTAATCCCACACCGTATATAGCAAAGACATATAGGATGAAATTACTCCGATGACAATCTTATCTTCAATTCTACTCCTAGTCAAATAAGAACTATCATTTATAACTCCAACTTTAATGGGCATACCAACTAGATACTACTTTATATTAAAATGTTCCCTTCTCAAGAATTAAATAATAATAAGCGTTTATAAAAATCATGTTCAGGTTGCAACTATAAAAAGTTACTCCCACTTTGTCGGACATATTTTTTATATAGCTCTAAGAATGGTTATGTAATGAAAGAGGAAATTAAATTCAAATAACCTTTTTTTTTGAGAAGCGATTTTCAAAAGAAGTATTAGTTGTAACCTATGGCTGGTCATATTTTATACAACTTTATCCATTTTGTAATGCAAAATTTTTGTTTCTGTTATTGGAAAAAAAGGAGTAATAAGGGCTCGACTAAGGACTAACTTTTCTTTAATAATATTGTAGATAATTCCCCCAAGACATCGTTGGTGTTTCTCTGTTTTTCATGAGCCCACTCCCACGTAACTACTCAATATAATTATACTTATATCAATAAGTGTTCCCTCCTCAAAAACCAAATGATAATAAGAATTTGAGAAAAAGAAAATATTATGATGAGTACTTGAGTCAAAATGCGCTCACTAATCAAACAGACAAAATTCATTTTAACATATTTTATTGGAATCTGACCATAATAATGAAAATTCAAATAAATTATGATATAAACAAGTTCACAAAAACGAAAAAAACAGTGCTTCTTGTATACAATTATACGCTTGCAATATTTAATTAATACGACTACACCGTTATTTCTTATATCACAAATATATTTACATATTGAAATCACAATATACAGTGCACCCTATATACACTTTTCTCTATTGGTTCGTAACGGATTTTTTTCCATCCAAACTGTGATCTCATACCATAGATCAAAATTTAATCATTTTCAATATTAAAAAAAGGGTCTCAATATATTGACTAATTTTGGGTACATTTTATAAGTTTAGCAGCACGTCATACTTTACCTTTCTATCTCAAAATTTAAGACAGCTAACGTGATAGTTGTAGTTCAAATATCGCAAATTTTTAATAATAAAAAAATAACTTTGCATATTGTAATAGGAGGATAATAATCTCAGAAAAAATATGAAAGAAAAAATGGAGACATTTAAGACATTTTTATGATGTGCGAACGTAACAACAAGACAATTAAGTTGTCTGATGGAGTGTGGTTTTTTCAGTATGCCAAGAATCGTCGCTTTTTCTCTGCTATTGGGCAAACTTCATACCAAGCAATGTATGTACATCCAACAAAGGTCGGACTTGATGCCTTACATTTAAGCAAAGAGTGTGATATAACACGGAGAAACATATATTAGTGATGAGTGGATATATAGACCACGAAAGGCGTATAGAGAACACCGATTGATGACAAGAAATGGGTATCTTTTAAACAATCAGTATCCGGAGAACATAATTGTTTCATCAGCAGCCTTAAATGCCACAATTCTGAAACTTCCTGCGTTCCCATGAGGGTAAATGAAGATGTTTTGACATATCTAAAGTGCTCACATTGGCAATCTGCTCAGAACGGCATGTGCAACAGAGAGGAGTTAATCACAAACAAGAAGAACAAGCAAACAGGATAATGCAACTCTGATCACGGCATCTGCCGTGATCAGAGGTAAGGAGGCTGAGGTAAACAGTGCGTCAAAGTCCCAATTCCAAGTATTGACGTTGAAAAACAAATTCCCACTACGTCTTGGCTGTGGTGATCCATGTACAAAGAACGGATATTATAGATTAGGGACAAAAAATTATGTCTTATTACAGTTCTTTGTAAGAAAGCAGTTTGAGCCTTGCAAGGATTAATTCCTCAGTGTTGATGAGGTTCCCAGAGATAAGAAAGATACATTACGACTGACTGCATCAATTTTGTCTGATGGAAATGAACAAGGCTTTAAAGGTTGCAATTGAACACACTCTGAACAAATAAGTTAATCTGAAAAAAAGGACACCTCTGTAATAGCAAATGCCATAATGGCACAACATACTCCAAAAGTAGTTGATTTGGTTAATGTGTGTATGTTAAGGATATATTAAATAAAAATATTTCTATAAAAATTAAGTATTATTAGGAATGTTCAAAAATATGATTTTTTGAAATTGTTACATTTGATCTTGAAAAATATATTTGTTTGTGTCTATTTTTTAAGAAACTAATAAAATTGATATCAAATATATATTATTGAACTACGGTTCTTTTGTACACCTCGTGGGTAGGGTGTAGTATAAGGTTTCAAAAAGGATCTTTAATGTTCAGGGAAGCGGTGGGCAAAAGATTTTAAACCAGTAGTTCACTTACACAACCTGTGGTTCGGGGTGTATCATAGGATATTATAGAGATTCATGATACTCAAGATAGTGACGGCGATATGTTTTGATCTCCCTCATGGACAAGCAGTTCACTTGCGTATCCCGTGGGCCGGAGTGTATTATAATATATTAGAAGGGGTCTTTGATACTAAGGATAGTGTGCCGATATGTTATGATCCACTTCAGGAACCAGCTATACCTTGCACAACCTGTTGGCTGAGGTATATTCAACAAAGTTGAATGGAGTTTGAAAAAAATGCATTTTTTGCAATTTTCCTTGCAAATATCGATTTGGTAATTTTTGACAAAAATAAAATGGATTTCTCGTTTAATTTTTTTATGTAAATATATTAGTAAATTATTTGAAGTTTATTTAACAATATATATTTTTTAAATTGATAATAATACATATATTATAATGCTCGCCCGCACCGAAGAGGTATAAACATTAAAACAAATTATATTCACCATTGTCAATGTGATTTCCCGCTCCCTCCTTAATCTGAGCAGCACCTTTCCTAGTATTTTTTAAGAGACAGACTCACAACCTCTTCTGGATAATTTGACCTTCCATTTACTTTCATAACCCTCGAAATTGTGTTCTTTATTTTAAAAAAATGGAAATCCATTATCTCCTACTTCATTAATATATTGTTTGCAAATTATGAAAGGATGGCAATATTTGAATTTGGACCATCCACTGTGACTGTCTCCAATTTCTAGTTGAAAAGAGAAAGTATGGCTTGCAGACAAACTTATTCGATGTACTCCAAATTTTCTCCCTATTTCTGATTAATGAGTTGTACAAATATGATTTGTAAAACACATTTAACTTCCTATGATGTCATTGTATGTCCATGTTCACAATTCATCTAGAGAATCAGTCGAGACTTAATTTCAAACGGACGCACCCAGACCGAATTTTTCTATAGAACCGATCCAGATTGAATTTTTCTATAGAACCGATCCAGATTGAATTTTTCTATAGAACCGATCCAGATTGAATGTTTATTTGAACCCGTTATAGACCAAATCTTTTAAAGGGATTTATTACAGACCGATTGAAATTTTCAATAGTATTGAGACCCGGTTTTTTTTTTTTTTTTTTTTTTGCTTGTTTGGTCTGAGGAAATTTTTTCTAGAATGATTTGGACCAATTTTTTTTTTAAATGAAATTTATTTCCAATTATATTTTTATTCAATATAGCCTCCCTCATCATAAATGACAGCCACAATCCTCTTCCTGAGGCTGCACAATTATTATAAAAACATAGCATGACGTCACTTTTTGTAAAAAATTTTATCAAAAATTGAGATGTGAGTATTTCTTTAAGTGTAAATTTTAATATGACGCATGTGTAAAAAAAATATCTCATCATAAAATAAACATTATTTGTCATTTAATTTATACAAATACTAATACGGAGAATAAAATGGCGTAGGTGTTTGAATGATATATTAATGCAAGTACGTATATAAATTGCATAGTCGTATATTAAATATGTATTGATTCAGCAGCCATGACTCATATTTTATAAGTAAATAGGAAAGTAGTGTTCGTTCTAGGTTTGAAAATTCTAGACCGATCTGTGTCTAATCAGATCCTTTAAAAATGTTGAATTTTGACCGGTATTAAGGAGAAATTTGCTTTAGATTGCTACCAAAGAAAAATTCGGTCAGAATCGGTCTAATATAAAATTCAGTATTTAACAGATTCTATTAAGAATGGTTGATAACTTCAGTTGTGTTTCACAATTGTGAACATGGACTTACAATAAAGAAGTTGCATGTGTTGCAAAAATCATGTTTCTATTACTCATATATCAGAATAATATATATATATAATATAAATATCTTTTACCTCATATTTATACAAGAAATAAAAAATTGTCAACGTATTTCAAGGATTTTTAAACATGGCTTACCTAAGAGTTCAATCCAATTCTCATTATTTTGAAAATCACGCTTTTTGGCATTTTTATTTCCTATAAAATAATTTGTAAGTCATGATAGATGTGATTAAACAACGGGGAAAAATCAAGCAGTGAAAAAACCAAGTTACTTTATGCATGCAATTTGTCTCTTAAGTTTGCAAATATCTTCCATCTTTGATGGCCATTTTATTTTTCTTTATATCTTTTTAAATCTTTCAACTTTTAAAAACAAATGGAAAAAATCCAAAAATTACATTTGTGATGCTTAAAATTTGACTGCAAAATTGTTTACGAACCTATAAATGGATGTACAGGGTGCCTAAGCTATCTATGCCGGCACTTTGACGCATTCCCTTGGGCAAATGCGGGCACTTATACAGCTGCTTTTTTTTGTTAGATAGCTCGTTCAAACTTGCACCAGTTGGAAAAATATGGAATCAATAAACAAATTAGTTGTTCCAAATATTTAGAAAAAGCAAAAATCCCTCCTTAAAATACTCATCGGGAGTGATGACATAAAAAATGCTCGAACTCTGGGACTCAGTGAGACGTTCGTTTGTAAGGTTAGGAGAGAACTAAGACCTCTAAGGTTGATTTTGGGGGAACATCCAAAAAGTATTAAATGGCTACAAAAAAAACTGTAACGACTTCATCTCAACGTACTATTGGCCTCCAAACTCGCAAGATCTTAATCCAATGGAATTTTTTTTGTGTGTGTGTGGAGCGTGTTTGAACAAAAAACCAAAAAAACCAAAGACGAACTTATCAGTCATATCAAAAAGTAATTCCAAGATTTCCCAAAGGACCAAGAGGAGCTTTCGGCCTAGTATTGAGGCTGTAAGTGTTTTTATTTAATAAAATAAATTAAAATCTATTAAGCTTTAAGAATCTGTTTTTATACTATTAATCTGATAACTGGTTGGAGAGAAAATTGCGTTAAAAAAAAAATCCTGATTCCTAATAAGTGAAAATTTACTTAAGGTCAAGTGAGGTAGTTTTTCCTTAATTTGCAGATCACAAAATTTGAATTGGAGAACGAAATTGGTTGTTGATCTTAAATCGGTTCATTTTTCAACAATAGTTAAGTTGTAATAGGAGGCCACATTTTTCTGCGGATTGACTTGAAAATTGGCTTGAATTGAACATATAAATGTTGAAAAAATCTTATTTGATGTATTTGACTCCATCATCAATCACAGTTTGAATCCGGGTTAGGAAGGAGGAGGAGGCGTCGACGAGATAGTTCTTTGGCATGTTGGTCATTTTTCTCTTTGATGGATACAATCAGAGAGTCCTTCGTGGCATGACATGTTCGATTTGTTTTAGATTCTACGAAATCATATACAAAATAATCCTTTAGACTAAGATCGAAACTACCGGGGGGGGGAGGCATATTTTAGTGACCTGTCAGTGACATCAGACCAAGGCCGATCTTCACACGTTTGAGACCTCCCAATTTGGAATATCCACGTTGTTGTGGACAAAAACATCGTCACTGTGCAATATTGTACCTCCTCTGTAAGTTCAATCTTTTTTATATATGGAGCAGCTGTCGTCATAATGCCCAAGACTGTACAGCAACGTTTTTGCCGGCTTAAAAAAAAAAGAGGCCTTCAGAAGGTTGCATCATAAAAAAATTGCTGCTGCACGCAAGTGCTGATTTGATCTTAACATCTGGTTCTAAAAAGTTACAATATATTTTCTATTGAATATGTCCAATGAGAGTTTGTGACAATTAACCTGTCCGATAATCTACTCTGTTCCCTGTACATCTATTAGTAAAATGGAATAACATTTTTTGAAAATGTACAAATGATAAGCAAAAAGTTTTATTTAAAGAAAAAATAAACCTTTTGCAACTTCATAATAAGAGCTTAGTCCGTTTAACAATTCTCGCAGCAGATTTTAAATCCGCTGCAGTATGGCTTCGATACGTCATAAAAATGTTTTTGTGACTATTCAAAGTTAAGATTAGTTCGAACTATTGGTTTGGAAGTAATTGATTTTTAAAAAGGAACTATGTTGAGATAAATAAAAATAAATTGAGTTTCTGGTGTCTTTGTTGTAGTAATTCAATATCTCCCATTTTTGCGGAGAGGAAGGAGTGGCTAGGAGGAATAAAGTGATACCTTGGACTAGTAAAAAGTTCATAGACAAATTTGTTTTTACTCAAGACTGAGCTCCAAGGCCAAGGCTTCCTGAGTAACAACTTTACAGACTTTTGGTACCTCAACATGTGGTCGCCCTCCTCTCCAGACTAGAAGCCCTTGGACTACTCTATCAAAGTTTGTCTGGAGGAGAGGTTGTTTACTACTCCTGACAGATTTGTTCCGTTTCTAGAGGCTTCTATCAAGAAGAATTGGACCAAGCTTGAGTCGACTATATAGTAAAGCCTGCAAGGGACTTGCATCTCGTATTGAGGGAATTATTAAAGCTGAAGGGTCACATATGTAAATATATGTGACTCTTCAGCACAAAAGCAACCTAGATTGGCATGATTTTTCTCAAAATTGTGAGTGAATCATATTTGTATTCTTCTATGAATTTTCATCAATTTCAATCAATTAATTATTCTAATTTATACTTTGGGTGTGCCGTAAATTGAACTTAAAGTAGGTAAAATTCATCATCACAATACAGGATTGAGAAATTGACGGACTTTATTTAAAAGGGGTCATATTGGGGGATCCAATTAAGTCTTATAAATCAAAGATACGTTCTAAACCTATGCTAAAACTTTTGGGCATCTTATCTCATCCCCCAAATTGCACTCTATAAGTAGAGAAAATTGATCGTCAAAATAAAATAATGAGAAATCGACAGATTTTATAGTTGAAAGTTTTTTTTTTTACAATAGTGACCATTCTTGAGTGTCTTAAATCATCCCAAAAATTAGAATTCAAAGCTTGTACTTGGCTCAAATATGTCTTTAAAATATTTGGAATATGCATACATGTAAAGGCTGTGAAGGTTATTTGTGTCGCGGGAAGAAACTGTACTAATAACATTGTATCATTCCTTATAATGGGTCTTAAAATCGGTCCCGTCTCATTTATTGGTCCTTAAAAGATTAACAAATTTCAAAGGACTCTGGATCATATATATTTATATTCCAGTACCGAGTGGTCGATTAAAGTTTGAATACTTTGTATTTTGAACTACAAAAGATATAGTTTCACTAAAATCTGAGCTCTCTTAATTAATTATTTAGCCGCCCTTATTGGCAATGATGGCTTCCAGGCGACAGCTGAAGTCCTGGCATCTGCTGTAAATGTAGTCCTCTATCATGTTTTTAAGTGATGGCTGACAGTGTCCTTGAGAACCTTGGTGCTTGTATGACAGAAACCCCAGTCCTTATGGTTGACATGAATTCAGAAGGTATCAGGGTTGCAAAGGACCCAAAAGTATCAAAAAAGAGTTCAAAAGACTCATTTAAAATAATCTTGCAACGGAGCAAAGACATTTTCTACCTGAGGACATGAAAGAAAAATTGTAGTTGTTGTAATTATTTAGTAAACGGTACGCAGTTTCATTAAATAAACCTACATGTCGTTTACTAAATAATTACAACAACTACCATTTTTATTTCATCTCATGGGGTAAAAGGTATTTTTAGCAACGGAGGAGATATGTTTCTTTCATTGCTGGTGTCAAAAGTGCCCTCTCCACCCTTACAATGCTCTTTCAACCCACTTTTTTGATAGCTCTTGAGACAGTCTGGTGTGATCCCCCAAGATCTCTTGCATGGGTCCTCATGGACTTGAATGGGTTGACCAAGGCTGTTCTTCTTTAACCGTGTCCAGTTCGGCCTTTTTGACAGAAAACTTCTTCCTCTCCAACGTTTCCGACTACCTTACCAGATAGATAGGGGTCCTGGAGAACACCAACTTTTGGAGTTCGTGATTGGAAATTCGTCAATCATGTTCAAGTGTTCTTTTCTAGACTTGTACGTAAGCTAGAAAGCTCTGGTTTGTATTATTTTGTAATTTAATTTTTTATGCTTTAATATATCAAAATATGAATTAATTTCAATTACTGAACCCAAGGGTAAACTCCAACAATAAATTATCTTCCAATTCATATGAATTATTCTATGATATATATTTCAATACTGGACTAAAATACGATTGATAAAAAATTTTAACTGTGTTTTGTCTGCAATAGTGGGGGCTTATGGCGGTTGTCAAAAACGCGTACCATATTTCTTTTTTGAGTCGATGTCTCTTTCAAAATTTAGCTTCTGTATTAATTTTTTGCTACTTCCAAAAATATGGTAGTAACTATATAAATTGTAAAAAGTGAAGGATCATACTCCTATGGCCCCACAGGTGGGGTGAACCCTGTAGTATAAATTATATCTTTCGATTCATGGAACATGTATATTTTATCATCTACAATATAAATACTTAGTATAATTTGATTAAATGAGTATTTACCTACAAGAAAAAGGTGTCAATGATTGTTTTGGCCGGAAATTCATTTTTTTTTCTAGAGTGCTTAAAATATGCTCAGAGAATATTTAAATTAAGAAGAACGAGGAGTGTGTGTGTTCATGTATAACGGAGAATACCCTGTAGATTTGTAGGGATTTTAAGTGTAACTCCTTGTTGGACTCAGAATATAATTAAGGATCGACATTTTTCCTATGCTCTAGAGTGGAGTGGGGCTTGTGTTTATTTCTTTCCTTTTAGAGCTGATATCAACCCCTTTAATAATGTGTAACAGCAGCATCACTGCTCTACTCTATTTTTTTATTAATTAACAATAGAATTTCAACATAATTAATAGTATAAATAGATGTGTTGTTGAGCTCTCTTAATCATTAATATAGCCCTCTTAGCGGCAATGATGCCATCCAGGTAGTGACAGAAAGCCTGTATCCCACTCCAGATGTAGTCCTCTGTCATAACGTCTCAGTCCTGGGTGACAGTGCCTTTGAGGACTTCGGTGTTTGGCTGACGGACACTGCAGTCCTTGCCCTCGACATAGATCCCAAAAGGTGCGGTCGAGGGGGTTGGCATCAGGTCTTCAGGGGAAAAAATAATTCAAAATATTCTTGCAAAGGAGGAGATTGGTTTTTTTCATTGCTGGAGTCAAAAATGGCCTCTCAAATTTCCACACAATTTTTGATAGCTCTCTGATAGTTTTCTGCGAAAATAGTCGAGATCTCTTGCATAAGCCCGCATTGAATTGAGGGGTTTGGCTGGGGCTGTTTTCTTTAACTCCTCCGGGTACAGTTAGGCCTTTTTTACAAAGCCCTTCTTCCTCTCCAACGTTTCGGGCTTGTTGAAAGCGTTTTCGGTGGTCCTAGTGACGGCCAACTGCTTGGAGTGAGTAAATGGAAATTCGCCAATCACGTTCAAGTGTAATTTTCTCAACTTTTACATAAGCTAGGGAGTGCAAACTTATTTTTTTATTTAAATAATTGATTACACTTTAATATATCGAAATATGAATTGATTTGAATCACTCACCCTTAATTAATTATTGAATTAGTAAGTGATCAGATTTCAATGGACCATCCGGGATGTCAAAATACTGTTAAATTTGGATAAAATTAAAATACGTTTAGAGTCAAAGTTTCCTCAGAGACTAATTTTTTGCTACACAAAATACTTCGCATAATGAAAACATAAAGTAAAAAATCCACATAAAGTATACTTTTTCTTCTCTTTTTGGTATCAACTTCATAGGAATTCATGAGAATATAGCGGAATGAAGAGAAAAATAGATGTTCTTAATATTTATAAAAGAAAATGGATTCTAAAAACCTCAATAACTTTGGTGACAAGATGTATAGGATAAACGGCCTGACGAACCTAGAGCACTCTTGTTTTGGAGGATAAAACTTAAAGACTGTTAAATCAGAACTGTTACTATGGAACAATTGGACGAAAGCACGTTTTCTACCTAAAAATGCATATAAAGGTTGAAAATGCAAAAAGCAGCAACAGAAAAGAAAAAAAAACGCAAATAAATCTTACGTATGTAATTTACACAACATTAGTCATAACATTATATACGCTATACTTATATGTTCTCTCCTTAAGAATAAAATATTAATGCTAATAGCTTTAGAAATAAAAAAATATATACAGGGTGGCCCATTGAAATCTGAACACTTACTAATTCAATAATGAACTAAGGTTGAGTGATTGAAAGTAATTCATGTTTTGATTTATTTAAGGATAAGCAATTAGTTACAAAACAAACAAAAATAGAGTTAGGTCCCGTATAAAAATCATTAACTGATTGGAGACTATCAGGATTTTTAGAATATTGAACAAATTTGGTTGTTTTAAGAAGTTCGGTCCAGATCAGTCTTCAAGAAAAAATAGGTCTGGATCGGTCTCATTTCAAATTTATTCTATATATTAAGACATTAAAAATTAGTCAATGATTTGAAAATGATTGAATTTAGATATACGGTCAGAGATCGTCTGGAGAAAATATCAATCTAAATCGGTAGGGAAAAAAATTCTTAAGAATAAACTAAAAAAAGCAAAATATTCGTATTAACCCTTTAAATGGGCCACAAATCGCACTTAAAGTAGCCAAAACTGATCGTCACAAGAAAAGTATAAAAAATCGATATATTTTATTTAAAAAGGGCCTTGGTGGGGGTGGGGGGATATAAGTCCTTTCAATCAAATAAAGATTCTAAACTATGGCTAAAATCTTTGCACATTATAACTCATACAAGTAATTTGAACACAAAGACTTTTTTAAGTCAAATATGTCTATGAAATATTCGTTTATACGTAAATATGAATTTAAAAAAATAAATTGGGATTTTGACTTTTTTTTTAAAGATGGATTTTATGTTGACGCACATATATGTTTTTTTACAAAAAACAACACAAAATATACATTTCTTAACTTTTTTATTGAAAATCAAAACTATGACGAGCATATAGGTATAGAGTAGCCATTCATTCGATATAATCACTGTTGGCATCAATAACGGCCTCAATATGGCCTCTGAACCGCCCGCAGGTTCTTCTGAACATCTCATTGTCCATGTTGCCGAATACCTCCTTGATGGAGTCCATCAGACTGGCCTTGGTGCTATGGGGATGTCTGTTGGTATGTCTCTCGACATAGTCCCAGACAAAATAGTCCAAAGGATTAAGGTCGGAGAGTTAGGAGGCCACAAATCCTTGGTTACGACGTCATAACAGTTCTCGGTTAACCACTGCATGGAGATTTTGGACACATGGCAGGGTGCTGAGTCCTGTTGCCACACCCAGGACAGCCCAGATCCCTCGCCATGGCCTTCATGGACCTTGTAGGGTCATCCTCAACCTCAAAGATTGGTAACCATCTTCTCCACCTTGTCGACAAAGTCGGTGTCCCTGACCTTCCTGTCGGCGCCCTCCTCCTTGGGTGCCCTCTTTGTGGCATCAACATCCCAGGTGTCCTCTAACTTCTTACGGATATGCTGAACAGTCCGTAAATTCACTCCTAAGGTTGAAGCAATCGTTGATTTGGAGATTTCACCTCCATTATTAACCAATGCCATGACTACGGCGGACCTCGAAAGCTCCTCGTTCCACTTATAGCTCTTTATCTCCTCATATGATGACGGCATGATGCTAACTGAACTACGTATCGTCAGCTGACGAGAATAGCTTTCCTATTTGTTAACCAGTTTTTTATTTGATAATGTCGTCTTCAGGTTATCAAGGTTTAAAGTAGGCAACAATTTGATCCCTGCTCCCTGTATGTATCTTTCAACGAAGGAGGGTAAATTTCTATCAAAGAAATTAGTCTTATTAAACCTATCAAGTCTTTGCAAATTATACTTAAAGTCGCTAAAGTTAATTGCTACAATAAAATAAATATAAATTAATATTATGTTATATTAATAAATGTATTATTCGAAAGAGGCCATGTTGGGCCTAATATAGGTCTCTTAAACCAAATAAAGGACTTACACTATAAACAATTTATCTTAAGTCATCCTGGAAATTTGAATAATAAGCCTATAGTTGACTCAAATATTGGGCTGTATGTTGTATTTATGAAGTACAACAAAAAATTACGGTTTTTTCCTTTTCTTGAGATTGGTTCAAAAATATTTTTTTATATTGATGCAACACATGTGATTTAATATTTAGATTAATAATAGGATTTTGATCTTTTTTTTTTTTTTTTTTTTTTTTTTTTTTACCTCGAGATATATCGAAACCACCGCCACTGCTTCAAGAACCATAAAGTAATCCCCCTTTATTTGGAAATACTTTTTACAATGGCAGATTCCACCCCTAATAATATGTTCATTGTTCTTTTTTTTTCTTTTTTTCAGTCCTATCTGCCAATAAGACATGTTAGTAGATGAATCACTACATAGTTAGGCAATACTCTACTCATGACAATATTTCTTACTGGCAAGCATTGTTTTTAGCCTTGAGAAAAGCCAGTAGTTGTTGGGAGCCAAATCTAGAGAGTAAAGTGGATGCAGAAGCGATTTGAAGTTCAATTAATGTAGTTTTCCATTGTTTTGATTGACTTGTGACACGGTGTGTTATCCTGGTGAAACTTCTTCCACTAGAGCCGTTTTTGATTTCAACCTTCAAACGCTCCAATAATGCTACATAACATTCACTGTCGATATTATTTGCCTTTTCAAGGTAGTCTATGAATATTATGCCTTGCACATCCCACAATACTGAGGTCACAACCTTTACAGCTGATTGTTGTGTCTCGGGGTGTTTCGGACGAGGTTCACAAGTTGCTGTCCACTTAGATGATGACCGTTTTGATTCTGGAGTAAATTGATGGATCCATGTTATCTGTATTCTTGCATACAAATGCAAGAATTCCGGTTTTTTATGTTTAAACATGCCCAAACACTGCTTAGAATCATCAGTACCTTTTTTTTGTTTTTGGTCAACAGTGAGCAAATGCAGCACCCACTTTGAACAGAGCTTTGTCATGGACAAACGGTCTGGCAATCTAAAGTGAACACGGTCTTTTGATACCTTTATGATGTCAACTAACTCATACAACTTCACATTCTGATCATTCAGAACTATTTTATGGTCTTTTTTTGATGTTTTCCATTGTTAAAACCTGTTGTTTGGAAGTCCCCTACTTTCTGCAGTATTCGTCTCTCTACGACCACGTTTGAAGTCAGGAAACCAAAGTTTAAAAGAATGAATTAAAGTTATTTTTCCCATCAAGAAGCAGTTTAAAATTAAAATCGAAAATGATGTAAATTGAAAAGTATCGCCATCTATGCATGAAGCCTGGGACTTTTCAACCTATTTATTACTGCATAAAATGAAAGAATTTGATTAAATTATAGCTATAAGTAGTAATTAGTTATATTTAGTAAATAATTTTCGTAGGTATAAAGAAAGCATTGGGAATATAAGATATTTAACAAGATGAACAACAAATGAAATGGATCAAAATCTATCTGTTGTTAATACAATCATAAGTTTCTGAACATAATTTATCCACTCGAATCAATAATACACCCTACTTGTCATTGCAACGTTCCACTTTACTCTGATGCCATTGACTATTCACAAGACTAAGTAATGAACTAGCATGGTCAATGTCTTTGTTCTACCCAACTAATAATTTTGAGCTTAGAAATGTTTGGGAATGGTGGTGGTCATATGGACTAAAGAGCACGTTTGAAATTTATAAAGTAAATTTATAAATGAGTTAACTTTCAAGTTTCATAAATTAAGAGTTCTTAATACCTATAACTTATAACCATTTAAGAAAAAGGTTTACCAACACTCAATGTTAGCCTTTAAATAAATAAGTTTTATTTAGAAAAATTATATTAATTTTTTTAGTGGGAGTCATGGTCAGTACAAATTTTCCGACTCCTGATTCTAACTTCACCAAAAAGGCACTTACTCTACGACTCAGATGCCGAATTCGCTGCTTGCCACCAATTTACCTGTATAGCGTGAGCGCCAGTATTTTTTCCCCCTCTAATTATAAGGAATCAATTATGCTCAGGGTAGCAGCAGCCTATAAATATAACATACCTAGGGGATCAGCAGTTCAATTGAGCAATCTGTAGGCCGAGAATTATTAATAATCATTATAAGCGGCCCTTAATTGTCAGAAAAGCGGAGACGAAAGAATTTAACCGTGGATCAAGCTGTATTTTGGATATTAAAAGGGGTCTATAATGCTCAGGGAAGCGCCCACAGAGGAATTTAACTTTAATTTTCTAGTTAAGTAGAATCCCATCACCATTTTGACATTTTTGCCGCTGGTAATATTTCCTGAAGAAGATTTTGCCGCATGACTTATTTGCCGCCTTTTTATATTATCGGTAAGAACTTTACTTTTGTTTCTGGATCAGATTAAACTATGTACGGCTAGGAGAGGGGAGAAAAGGAAATAATGATGACATAATTAATAAATAATAATAAAAAGGGAATAGTCAATTAGTTATAACACTTTCTGGAGGAGCAGAAGCTCCAATCACGCAACTTGTTGTTATTTTTCATGAAATTCCTGTGGGTTCACTAATATAAACTTTGTACAATTATATGGCTACCATTTTTAATTGTAAATTTATATTATAATCACTTGTTATTTTAAGCAACTCTTCCATTTTGACATATTATTTGAAATCCCAAAAAATGATGGATCGACTGAATCTATAGAATTCAAAATCAAAGAAGAAATTGCGTGCAATAATTTTTTTTTCCTCTCCTAACTATATTTTTGGCCTGATCCAAATACAACATTAAAGTCTGAAACGATGATATAACAAGGCAGCGAATATGGGATGCGGCAAAATATCCCAAAGGCAATATGACCTAGAATCATTTTCTACTATTGAAAAATAAAGAGAAAAAACAATTTAAAAACTTTTAAGGATTATTTATTCTTTAAAATTTAGTATTTTGCCATAAAAAACTATTTTAAAAAAAACCATCCTTCAAAAGTGTTTTAAAAACTTTCTCCTAAATTGATTTTTCTTTTCTTTTTTTTTCTTTTTTGAGAGAGAGAGAGGTTTATATCGATTTATACAGTTCAAGATCGTAAATATTACATTATTGAAAATTCAAACGAAATTATGGGTAAATAGTTAGACTAAATTAGAAATATGATTACAGTATATCAATATATCATTCAGTATGAGATATGACGTAGTATCGATCAATTCTCTGTTGATGTCAGGACGAGAGAATTATTTTCATTTGTTTAATTAAGTAGTAACAAAGAAGAGTCGTCTCAAATCTCTCTGGTCTAGATAATTCCCAGGTCAGTCGTTAAGCTTTATACGAACTCAGCAAGAGCCGTGCTTCTTGCTGCAAAGAGGACAAACAAAACTCCCCGGTTTTTATTACTGGAAGAAGACATTACCAGCCACTGATCCAATGAGATCTGGGTTTTTTTTTCTTCAATAGTATAGAATTGAGAAGCACACAGAAAGACTCCTATCCTTTTTATCCGTCAAAAACAAACTAACAATGTCAAAATGACTGATATTGTCAAATGAGGTTCTGAACATATTTACCAACATAAAAATGCTAATTTGTATAAACAACGATTTCTTTTTGACCGTAATAGTAGAGGGTGAGGGAACAAAACATCCTTTTTATCATGTGTTGCAATTAGGCTGCAGAAGTAATACTAAAGTGGGTGTTGTTTATTTCTGGAGGTGATATTCATAAGTTTCCTAGAAAATTCAGTCAAGTGCTATTATGCGTTGGAATAGTTCAGAACTTACATTTGCCCTTTAAAATAAATATGACTAAAGAAAGGTTTGTCAGAATATTTCATTAAATTAAACTAATTTGAATTTACCTACTAACTTTTTACTGGTGGAGTTCATGAAAATCAGTTAATTGTTTCAATTTCTGATAAGCAAAAAAATATTTTTTTCAATTCATTTTCACAATTTTGAAACTTACAAAGTTCTTTGAATGCAAGTACCTCCGTAGCTAATAATACTAGAGAGCTAAAATTAGATTTGGTATCATACAAGGACTTTTAATTTGTGTCTTTAATTAACATCAAGTTATTAAAACTGGATTTATTCTGGAAAAAACAACATTTTTAAGACCATTTTAGAATATCCTATACCTAATACTTTAATCTATCAATCATCCACAATTTTTAAAAAAACGATACGTTCTTTATTCAATTTTGCATCTTTTTGTATCGAAACACTATCCCTCCAATCATTCTCAATTTCCATTAATGAATGCTGATTGACTAAATTAGGCTTAAAACAATTAATTAGTACAGTTAGTCAAAAGATAATCAAAATACTCCGTAGTAGTTTATCACATTTTATAAAAAATTTCAATAAAATTAGTAAAATGATCGGGTAGAAAACAAATTAATAAAAATTATAGTACTAAAAAAAGTAGGATGGAGATAAAAAGTACAACATTTAAGCATAGGAAGCATAAAACGTTTTAAACTGTCTGTGTTACGTATTAGACGGCGAAGAAACGTTATATTCTCTTTCGAACCATATGTATAGTAGCGTGTCAAATTCCCCGTGTACTTCTACGTTAAATAAATAGAATCCAGAATTTCTATGCCGAAAATAGAGTATCTCTCAGCATTGGAAATTATAATAGTTATAAATTCTTCTTTTTAGGGTTGCCTTCTATCAGCTTCTCTTCTGTCCTAGTTCTACAACTCGAAAGAGCTAACTCTATCGAGTTTTTGCAGGAACACTTGAAATATTTGAAGTGAGCCCGAATAAAAGAATAGCAGACACGAATTTATCATTTATTCCTGCTATGTTAACCAATATGAATTTTTTCAGTATAGGTGGTGCAGAGCAGTTTGCAAAAGTATGAATAACTATGTTAAACAACTTTCCACTGTCCTTGCCAGATATCTTGCTAATACTTGCTCCAGTCGGGAATAAGTGGAATCAATTTCACACATATTTAGGAAAGACATGGAGGCCTTCTTGAAATCCAGGCCAGGAGCAACAACATAACAATTGATCGAACTCGGGGCTCAGTGAGACATTTGTTAGCAAGGCTCAGAGGGAACCTGAGCCCTCTAAAGGGGATTTTTAGGCCACAACAATGCAGGCTATGGTCAAATTGCTCCAAGACAATTTTATCAACTTCATCTTGCTGGACTTTTGGCCTGTAAACTTGCTGTATCTTAATCCTATAGATTTTTTTCCTCAAGTGAGATCGAACGAAAAACCAATCGAACCCCCTACAACACCAAGGATGAGCCTATCAGTCGGACCAAGAAGAAATTCCAGGATTTCCAAGGGACAAAGCGGTGAGGGTCTGCTCGCGTTTTTGGGCTCGTATAAAGACTGTAATTGAGGATGGAGGTGATTTATTAAGTTTAATTAATTAAAGCTATAAAGGTTTCAGAATATGTGTTTTTTTTTAATTTGAAAACTGGTTGAAAAGAAAATTTCGAGTGAGAACAGATCCTTTTCGCAACAAAAATAGCTTATGCGCCCTGTGTAATGTGTATCCAATTCTAATTATATAATATCTACCTATTACTAATCTATTAAATAGATAATATTATTATTTAGATATAGTTGCGTGACGTGTAGCAGTAGTAAAAGTCAATTATTGGGATGTCATATGAATATGATAATTATTCTTTACGACCTTTGAACATAAAAGGTCATATCTTTAGTTTTTTTTGTTTTTAAATATCATTTAAAGATGTACGTATATTTATACAATAGTAAACAAATTCAATAAGCTTTGATTTCCCGTTTGATTTATTGTATACAAATATACGACTCATTCACTTATTTACTGCGTCATCTTCGTTCACTTTAGATCACTCTCTTGATTCACTCTTACAAGTCCTTTTTCTTCTTTTTTAGACCAACGATTGTGTATTTTAGTTGTAACAAAATGACGGATCGTCAAGGAACGCACTGAATAATAATTTTTTAAGGAATCATATACAGGGTGGGAATTTTAAATTAGACTTCAATATCTTTACAACCCGGAGATCTACAAGGCTCGAATATGAAATCCACGACCTCACATATTCACAAAAAATAACATAAACTCCGTAATTATTAATATTTTAAATAAAAAACAAAGTACTTGCACCTCATGTGTCTTGAGGCCTACTCAATATAATTACCCTCAGCCTCGATCACGTCTTCGATAAGGTCTCTGAGGCCTTGATAGCGGCCCTAGACTTGCCTTAGTTGTGTTAGGACGTATATCAGTGTGTGTCTCAAGGTAGTCCAATACAGAATAATCCATAAGATTAAGATTGGGGCTGCTGGGGCCACCTGTCCTTGGTCACGAGGTCGTGGCAGTTTTCTTCATACCTGGTAAGATACTTGTATAACACATGGCAGGGTGCAGAGTCCTGCTGCTACGCCTAGGGAGACCCTTGGCCACCAGGGTGATCCAGGGGATCACAGTCTGCTCCATCATTCGATGAACTCTACGTCCTTGACCTTCCTGGAGTCCTCCTGTGAGTTCAAAACTGTCCTTCGAGGGTTCCTCAAATCTTCCAATGTTTTCCTGGTCTTCCCAGATGTAACGCATTGTCAGCCCAGTAGTCTTACAGATATCAAGGTATCTGATTTGTCCTCGATTAATAAATAAATAGGCCGTAACTCCGTTCATCCTTCGTGAATCTCCGAAAGTTCCGAGTATAGTTTTTCCAATGGGACGAAATTATTCTGAATAAATGTGTTTTGTTTGTATATTACGTAGGATTTTAAAAGAATGATATGACGACGACATTTGGTTCAAGGACTACACAAAGAGGGCGCAGATTTCCTCTTGGAGCCCTTTATGTATAAGAAATTGTACTTCTCGGATTTAGCCCACAAAGTTGTATAAGAAAAACTACAAAATCTCGAGATGTCCTCCGAATATGACAGCCCTGGGTCATTATTGTGTGCCTCTGTGTCGGGTGTACAGCCAAGGACGCAGATAATTCCATAGATAATAATTTTAGAGAGCTTAAATTGACGTTAACAGATCCAATGTCATGCTAGAATTTTAAATTAGTGTATTTTATCCAAATCGGCTTATTCGGATATATTCCGGAAAAACCACATTTTCAAGATTTTTATTTTTTGGACAACAGAAATGTGGCCTCCTAAATACCTGGATCTGAACCCCTTGGACTATTATGTATGGAGAGGAAGTACAATAAGCGGGGAAAATACCACTATAAACTCCTTCGGGGCTTCCATTCTCGAAGAAGTGGCCACAATGTACAAGGAATTCTTCATCAATGCATGTATCAGGTACGGGAGCAAAGATTTGTAAATTACTGAATTATTTGGGGCAAAAAATTTTATTTTACAATATCTGGATTTAAAATCCCCACCCTGTATATATTACTATGTAAATGAAAAAAAAAACAAGAATTGTCAACATTTTCCCTCGGAATTTTAAATAGAAATATGTACATTTTTTGTTCAGGCATCTTCGTATATCAATATCTGGTTATCGTTCTTACTGAGTCCGTACAATGTGTACGTACATGTGTTTCTTTAATAACAAAAAAAAATGGACGATGAAGACCCTCATATCTCCCTCCCTCCCATTTCAAGTATGTACTGCATAAATGGCTTGCCTGAAACAGCGTGCGCGTTCGTCCGAAGTTGTAGTAGTACTATATTTATTTTTGAATCAAGGGACATTTTTGACGACTACTTTATTTGATAATCAGAAGTAGAGTGACCTCATGAAGATTTGGAGATCCTGTCTACGGAATGAATTGATGGAATGAGAAAAGTCTCTGTTCCAGGGCCCCAAATTCCCACCTATACTGGGGGCAGCAGTAGCAATGGACTTAAATCCCTTAAAAACCAATCCTCTTTTGATTTGTCCCATCGGAAAATATCAGGTGGTGGGATTCCTCCTCTGTGCACAAATCGTGTGAGAGAAAAACGCATCTCAATTATTGTATCTGGACCTGACCCCAATCGCCGCATATCCTCCTCATCCGCAAATAAACCTCACACCCTTCTTGCTCTACAACAACGCTATGCATCCTCATTCGACGCCTCAGAATTTCGTCGAACATATATTGAGTCTCACTTTAATGAAACTGAAGTAACAACGATCAGGAATAATCAGAGTTCCTCCAATCTTGCCCGAGATCTTCGAGAATCAAGTGTTTACTCCACTCGGAAACCCCTGTTTCAGCCCTCTCTTGAAGCCTCTTCCAAGTTCAAAAAGAAACTGCGAACAAAAACCGAGGAAACACAGTCAACCCTCTTGGATATTGTAAGCAAACTCAATTTTGAAGTCCATGAGCTCAAGTCTCGTACTGAAGAGTATCTTGAGAGGGAGGATGATGAATCCAGCTGCAAAAATGGGGTTGAAGAAAGTGATACTCAAGGTATGAGTAGAATGGGTAATGAAGATAAGAGTGAAATCAACTCCAATCTACGACTTTTTTGTCTCACAACCTTTAAAATCCTCACCCTTGTAAACGAATGCTACGAGCTAGTTAAATCCATTCAGAGCCAATCATCAGCACCCTCTTCATTAAACACATCATCCCTCCTCTCTCAGGGCACGCTCCTCTCAGAATCCTTTCGAAATCATGACTTTGGAAAGGTGAGGAATCATCCCGGAATAAAAAGAAAAATATAATATGTATCTAACTTCTTACAGGACATTTCTGTCTCGTATTTTGGCTTGGATTGGAAGGAATTAACAGATTTAGTCCATGAAATAGAGGGCCATGTACGCTCCCTATATATTTCCTCGCGTAAAAGCTCATTGGAACATTTTAGCCACTATTACAGACATCACGTACGAAAAACTTCTAATGGAGGTCAGAGTATTTCCAATAGCACGGATCTACCCGAAAATCCCGGTAGTAATAATAAAAGCCTCCCATCCCTTTGTGTGTCTATTTGTAAGGATTTGAGGAAGGTCCGTGATGACGTACTCTCGCATACGGAGGCAGTACTGCGAGGACGGTTGAGTCCAGTTAACAAACAAATTATTTGGTGAGTTTCTATTTTGTTTATTATATAGAATGGTTTGAATGTTTTTGTTATTCATGCCTCATTCTCTCTATCGTTTTATTTCCATCTGCAGAGGGGGGCAGAAGCTCTTAATAAGGAATAAGATGTTATTCTT
Source organism: Lepeophtheirus salmonis (assembly GCF_016086655.4). Lineage (NCBI taxonomy): Eukaryota > Metazoa > Arthropoda > Copepoda > Siphonostomatoida > Caligidae > Lepeophtheirus > Lepeophtheirus salmonis. The sequence continues at coordinate 16,705,086 of NC_052139.2, forward strand.
TCTTCCTTTTCTTTTGATATCAAAAATAGTTACAATGGGGGAGAGGTACACTCTCTTATTAATAAGTCTCTTGTAATTTCTTATCGTCTGTTAAGATCTTTTAAAAACTATTTTTTTCTCCTTCAAAAATATAACGTTATTCGTTTTATGAAGATAATAATGAGTAAAAATTGATGATGTAGAAGGAAATAATAACAAAAAAAAAAACGAAGAAAGAACAAAAAATGTTTAATAGCCATTATTACAGAAAATATAATTAAGAACGGTTTAACGGAACTGTACAATAAAAAAATATATATTGACTAATGAACTGTTAAAGACTAACAACTCTGGAGAGGAAGGAAAAGTTAAAAAAAAATGTCATTAACTTTTTACATTAATTAAACTTTTATAATAGTACATTATAAATATGCGGTCCGTCAATATAAAAACAATCTTAAACAAAAAGCCAGAAATGGAAAACATCTCAATGCATTCATTTTTATACCCCAATATTTCATTGACGTATTTGATTCAATTATGGGATTATTATTCAAATTTCTGGGATGATTTAAAATGCCCAAGAATTTAAGACATAGTTGTAAATGTTTAATTGATGTACGCGACTTATATTGGTTCCGATTTGGCCACTTTTGAATAAAATCCATCACTTTCTAATTATTTTATTATGACAATACATCTTGACTAGTTTAAGTGCAATTTGCAACGCCTCCAAAGGGTTAATAAGACTAATTCGTTGATAGAAGGTATTGAAAAATACATATGGTGTGCGTCAACATAAAAAAAATCCTGTACAAAAAAAATATATCAATGTATACTTTTTTTATTAATATATACAAACAGCCCAATATTTAATAGACGTATTCGACTCAGTTATAAGATTATTATCTATCAAATTTCTGCAATGTGTCGAATATTTCAATATATAAAAGCATAAGCAATAAGTTACAAAAAAAAACACTGACAAATGAGCCTAAAATAAGCTGGTAGTTAGACAATTCTTCCCATCTATTGAGAATTGTTCAAAGTTTGAAAGGAATTGGTTATGATTTAAATAATCCCCGTTTAGAAATTTGATTGGAGAAAAACTTCAACAGCTGATAGCAAAATACAGTGTATATGTTTGATGTAGAAAGGTATTAAGGGACAAATAGTTTTGATTACCAAGCTTTAATTCCATTAGGTATAACACCAGACATTAAATTATTGATGTTTTTAGTTCATTTAGATCTATTAATATTAGTTATTTTGTATAAATTTACTAGTATTGAAGCCTTGAACTCTATATGTGTCACAGAATATCTACTTATCAATTATTTATTTTCACCAGAACAAGCCAAAGAGCGCTTCATTAATATATCTAATAGAGTTGGATTGAATTATTATTTGAACTTGGTAAAAAATAAATCGAATTTATTTTTATCTCTTTTACCCGAATTCACATTTGCATATTTAAGTTAATTAAAATTAGTTACTGTTGGCTCGGTCTAAAACACCTGGTAAGACTGTAATCCTATCAGTCCGGTCCTCATAAAAAAATTGAGTCTTAGGACCAGTCCTTATCGGTGTTGTATGGTAACTACAACAGCTGAAATTACTATGTCCTTTTAGCTTTTCAAAATAACCTCTTTCAATAGACAAGATAGCTTAACCTTAAAGTAGGAGGTTTGTGACTCGAACTTATTATTACAGATTCTCATTATCACTGATTATTTTCTTCGTTGTTCTATTTTTCCATACTAGCTATGAGTGAAGAATATCTATAAAATAGATAGGACAATACGACCGAAGTATCGGTTCTTAGTACAGTTAAATGGTAAAAAAGATCGACTGATAAAAAGAAGACTGAGGGAGTCCGATTAACTAATCAGTCCTAGGACTGATCTAACACTAAAATTAGTTAAAAAAACACTATAGTAAACTAAAAGCAAATAAAATAAAACAAACTAGAATGGGCACTCAATAGAGCTCAATACCTCCTTCTAAAAATTTAATAGTTTTTTTAGTATGACCATAAAGAATCTTTGTACCAAGTTTTATCAAAATCGAACTGTAACTTTTGCCGTAATCCTGGTAACAAGCAAACAAACAGAGGTAAAGGTCGCAGGCAAACGTCATTAATTTGAAATTTTAGAGACGTTTCCTCAAACGGATGATGTGCAGTCTTTTTAAAAAATCTCCTTTCTTAGTCTATATTTCCTGGACTCTCTCAAGAAAGTATTATTCAGTAAACTTAATAACTTTATATTTTTTTATTTATTGGCCATGAGGTATGCGGTAAAAGAGTATTTGACCACCTTTATATCTTTTATTTGCATGTTTTTCCTTCTTGCATGTATTTTATTTTTTTAAATGGAGAACTGGTTCTTCCCGATCGTCGCTTTTATTTTTATCAACTGTTAATCTAAAAGGAGCGTCCATGCTTCTTGTAATTCCAATATATCAAAAACCCTCGACGTGAGCTCACTAGCAACTTCAGTTTTGATCCATTCAGAAAAACATGCAATTAATCATCTATTTTTCTGCAACTAAAGAGGAAGACTTTGTCTTTTACACCCTTCCCAGAAAAATAATTGGTGGGAAGTTTTCTGCTGTTTATGTGGAATTGAACAGTTCTACACTCCATCTCCCTAACATTTCTCAAGGATCTGTAAATAGGCTTGTTATTTCCTATATCCATACATTTTATTTTATTTTTTAAATTTTGTTGGTTGTTAAATATGTAGACATCACACCCTGTATATATGAAACAAAAAAATAAGTTGTGAATTTATCATATTCCTTGCACCTTCTGCATTACAATGTATATTATATTTTTGAGTGACAGCTAATGTATTACGTGAAGAGAGGATTAAAGAGGCCTCTCTTAAATCATTTTGAGTAGTAAAACTTTTAAAATAAAAATGACCTTTGGTATATGTAAGGTTTCCAATATTTCATGAAGATTTATCCATTATGATAGGATTCAGCATTCTGAAAAGTGTTCTGATTTTTTCATCTTCAAAGGTCAACTATATGTATTTGACTCATGGGTTTCTAGTTACAACAGCCATTGTTTTTTAATACGTATTTTAACCGTCAACGTAAAAACAAGCTAAATTGATTTTTCTCAAAATTTTGTATGGATTACACTTGTATTCAATTTCCATCAACAAATTATTCTTATTGACCCTTTGAATGTTTCGCAAATTGCACTTGACACATTGATCGTCAATTTAATAGAATAGGTGCACGAGAGCTGCATTGCCACTAAGGGCAGCTACATTAATGATGAAGAGAGCTGAGGCACACATATGTTTAAAGTATTATTTTTTTGGAGATTCTATTGTTAATTTATAAATTATATCTTGTTGAAGTTTAATTCATTATTACTTGAAATAATAAAGTCTAAAGCGTGTATCGGATTACAATAATAATAAGTAATACTTAACATGGATCCCGAAGCTCTCAATAAATTATCCCCATAGCAAAAGTCTGAAATTATACGATCCGTCAAAACGCAGGCCGCCCTCGCCAACATAGAAAATACTTCCACGCAAGTGACAGACAATTGCCTTCCTAATGCATCAGCTCCCCCTCGACTTTTCTATCTTCATCCAAACAAAAGTGTCTCTCCATGTGCTTGGACCGCTTCATGGACTCTTTCAATGTTGTATCACGAGCTTCCACAAATAAACTCAAAAATGAAGCCTCCTTTCAGATACTTTTAAATTGAAATAATTAATTAGTACACTTGTATTTCGGACACTTTATAGTACCTATAGTTTCGAAACACACGTATTACCATTTTCTTTAACGACTTTAAGTTTCTAAATTACATTCTGTCCAAAAAGTAAGGGGATTGGTTAATTTAAATTGCCCACACTGAAGACATTTAAAATCATTTTTTTTTCTAGGTTTGCAGCACTGCCTATGATGCCAAGTTTAAGAGTGATCTGTAAACCAGTTTGATTGCAACAGCTGGATAAGTCAGTCTATCTCACTAGTGCCCCACGATTTTTACAATGAACAAAATTATTGAACAAAGAGTTTACCTTAAATTTTGTTTTGCGAACAAAATTTTATAAGCTCACGCGTTAAAAATATTAGAAAAAGCTGTTGGTGAATCAGTTTTATCAAGAACTCGTGAATATGAGTGGTATCAAGCGTTCAAGGAGAGCCGTGAGCTCAAGTCTCAAAAGACTCTTTTATATCTTCAGCCTGCTGCATCATGAATTCGTTCCAATGAGACAAACGGTCAATAAGGACTACTATTTGAGCGTACTAAGGCGTTTGTGGGAGAAAATCCGTCAAAAACAGCCAGAATTAGGGAATAAGAATTCCCCTAGATTTTACACAACGATAATGCGCCATTGCACAGAGCCACGATTGTGAGGGAATTCAAAGCCAAACACGCAATAAATACCATCGATCAACCATCATATTCATCTGATTTAGCTCCGTGTGGCATTTTTTTGTTCCTCAAACTTTAATTGCAACTCTGTGACACCTTTTTTGAGTCTATTGAATCCATTAAACAAAATTCGTGGAAGGAACTAAAAGCTATGCCCAAAAAGTGCCGATAAAAAATATTTCAAGGACTGGAAAAAACGTTGGCATATGCGTATTACATCCAATGGAGATTACTTCTTAGCGCGACAGAATAAATTTAAATGAGTTAATAGGAAATTTTTGTTTTATTTAACAATTCCGGAATTTTTTTATCATTATGTATAGCCAAACTTATTGGGTATCTTAACTCATACCACAAATTAGAATAAGAATCATATACATGCTTCAAATGTGTCTCTAAAACATTGAGTAGTATACGAATATCTCTGCGAATCGTAAATGAAATTTTGGAGATTTTGACGATTACCTCCTACATTCACCAACGCCGACAAAAGCCAGCATGTAGTCCAGGGTCGTTAAGGACAAGCAGCTCATCAACTGGATGAAGAACGATAACTTCATAATTCGGATCTTCACTGACAAGAATCTCTCGACGGGAGACCAAGCAAAGAATCTTCTTTTCTTGGCCTTCTATGCTGTAAAAGTCCCTCCTATCAATTTAATCAAATACACAGAAGCTACATACCCAAAGAAAAACTCAAAAGTGGTGTGAATACAATTTTGGCAAATTTATGGCACTGGTAAATGCAGCCTCCATCCTCACATTGACGGCAACCTACTTGAAAATGAGATCTGGGTCACCATAGAGAAGAGGGTTTGTGCTACCTCCCATGTGAATGTGGGTACCCTAAAGGATGGTTTGGATAAGGAGTATGCAGATAATACCTTTAGGGCAGGATTGAGACCATGGTGGAGGCTAAGAGGTCATCTTTGAGATTAATTTGTTTATATCAAGTCTCATTGTCTTACTGATCTTACTTGTCGACAATCTTCATAAAGTTGAGCTGGGAAAATTCATTCATGATTGTTAGGGACACACTGTACATACCAGGTTGTGCATTGAAATCTGAGCACCAACTAATTCAATAATAAATTAAGGTTGAGTGATTGAAATTAATTCATATTTGGATATAATAAAGCATAAATAATTAGTTACAATACAAAATAAACTTGAGCTCTCTGTACAAGTCGAGAAAATTACACTTGAGCGAGATACACGAATTTCCAGTTGGGTGTCTCCAGGACCAACGTCTACGCCGTCAGCAAGTCCTACACGTTAGAAAGGAATAAAAGTTCCTTCAAAAAGGCCAAACTGGACTCGGAAGAGTTTAAAAAGCAGCACAGGCCAATCCTTTCAAGTCCATGAGGGCCCATGCAAGAGATCTAGCGATTTCACACCAGTCTGTTCAGAGAGCTATCAAAAAAGTGTTTGGAAAGAGCTTTCTGAGGCTAGGGAGGATATTTTTCACACCAGCAATGAAATAAACCCATCTCATACGTTGCAAGACTGTTTTGAATGAGTCTTTTGAACTCTTTTTTGACACTTTTGCCCCCCCCTCCTCCCATCCATTATGACCACCCCCTAGACTACACCTTTTGGGTTTATATGGAGATGAAGACCTGCAGTGTCCGTCATGCAAACAACGGTGCCTCTAAAGCCACTTTTCAGCCGGCACTGAAACACCATAAGAGAGGACTACAAAGGAAGTCGCTTGCAATCCATAATTACCACTAAGGGCGGCTACATTAATGTTGAAGAGAGCTGAGGCACACATATGTTTAAAGTATTATTTTTTTGAAGATTCTATCGTTAATTTATAAATTATATCTTTTTGAAGTTTAAAATTTAAAATGTTCAGATTTTTAATGGAACACTCGGTATGAAGTAAAGAAGCATTGATTGGGATTTTCTCCTTTTCTTGAACTTTTTGTTCAATATTTCTAATATGTTGACACACCACATAGGTATGTAATATTCAGACGTCCTATCCTTTAAGAGTTCCCCTATTTTTAACGTTTCCGTGTTTCTACATATGTGAGGTAAACATCCGTTATGACGTTTATATTATACAATATAAATTACTTTTTACGTAGCTATAAATTAGTCTATCTTTGTTTTTTCCAATCGAAAAACGAAAAATTGTGTTAATTATAAATAAATGAGACCTTATAAGTATACTTAGAAAAGGTTGGGTTGTTATAAAAAAGATTCATATTAAAAATGTATTAAAAATCCAATTTATTTTTTTGTTAAATAACGATATATATATATATGTGATGAGCTAAGATAAAAACAATCTTGAACAAAAATCCAGAAAAGATGAAATGCTCAATTGATTATATTACATCATAATACAGCCCAATATTTCATAGACATATTTCGGTCAATAACCGACTTTGTATTTAAATTTCTGGGATGATTCAGAATACCTCAGAATTTAAGCTATGGTTAAAAACCTTCATTTGATTTAAGAGATTATGTTGACCCAGATATGGCCTTTTCAAATAAAACTTATCAATTTTTCATTCTTTTATTGTGACAATCCATTTTGGCTATTTATTTTTTTTTACTTTTTTCTTTTGCGGTGGCTCCAAAGGGTTTACAAGAATAATTTGTTGATAGAAATTGACAAACATTTGTCAAAGAATACAAATGTAATCTACAATCATTTTTGAGAGAAATCATTGTAGCTTGCTTTTGTGTTGACGTTCAACATATGTGTGTAAATTCAAGCTTTATGACGGGTATCTACCACAACTATTATACATGATAGTACCATAAAACTTATATCCGAAAACATCAATAATTATATGTGATGATTCAACATAAAAACAATTTCAAACAAAAATCACGAAAAAGAAAAAGTCCCAGTTTATTTTTAAACTTCAAATATACAACATAAGGCAACTATTGAATTGATATATTTTAGTCAATTATAGACTTATTATTCAAATTTTCTGGGATTCGTTAAGACACCCATGATTTTTAGTTATAGTATAAAACTGTTATTTGATACAAGAGACTTATATGGACTCTGATATGGCCCAACTCAATCATAAGATCAGTCAACTTTTTATTCTTTTATTGAGGCAATCTGTTGTGTCTAATATAAATACAATTTGCGACACGACCAAAGGTTTCATTACAATTATTTGTTAATAAAAATTAACTATAATTCGTTGAAATTGCAAATATAATCCACGCTCAATTTTGACAAAAATAATTATAGGTTTTTTTTTGTTTTTTTTGCCATGGTATGTATTTTTGTTGAAAGTCACAATTCTTTTATAAATGTTATCATAAACCATGTTGATACTGTGAAGCTTATTTACTATGGCTATATTGTATCCCATTAAACTTGAGCCATATATTAGATAACAGACAAATAATGTTGGAAGGCCATTATTTATTAAGTTAGTAATACACACGACCTTACCTCAAAACCTTTTACGTGAAGGATTGCCAAAAGGAAAATTGCCCGCAATTTTACAAAAATTTATTGTGATTCATCCACCAATTTGTCCAATCTAAGGATCTGTTGATATTTTTCCCATCTTTAGATGTGCGATGAGAAGATAACCTTCCCAGTCTCCCAATGGGCATCCCAGGGTGAATGATTTAGTGTATTATTACAGTTGAATCTCAAGACTTGCTTAAGACAAAATTCGATACTTCAAAGAACTGTAATATTGCATATCAAGGATACCCAACCCGTGTCCCGTGGGCTACATTGCGGCCACTTAATGTTTAATCGCAGCCCACTAATCATTCAAAATTGTCACAATATCATCAAAACGCATAGAACGTGCATAATTCTTACAAACATTGAAAAAGTATTTCTTAATTAAATAAAAGTTTTTTAAGGATTTATATTCTAAAAAAAGTCATTCGATCAAATAATGGAGCAGATCAAAAATTTTAACTTTTTCAAACATTTAAAAAACCAAACCAAAACCCCCAAAGAATAAATTTACATAATCCTGAGGATGCCCCTGAACAGGTTGCCAGATTTGCCTTTTTTGAAGCAGTTTGGACAAAAAAAATTGATTTGGCCTTTTTTTATGGTTGACTTAAATTTGAAATAATTTAATAATTTTGTTTTATGAAGGCATTTTTCATTAAATGTAATTTAATAGGTTCTGTGACCCATTAAAATATTTCAATTGTCAAATTCGGCCCATCATATTATTAGATTGAAAATTTCTGCTTTAGATAAACAGGTTGTGCAGTATAAACTCGAGGCTTCAATGCTGATTAGAACCACCACTGCAGCTTCAGGAACAATAAGGAATACCCCCTAATTTCCCTGTTCTTTTTTATGATGGCGGCTTCGACGCCCGCTATCTATGTTCAAAGGTTTTTTTTACAGTTCACGAAACTATCAACGGTTACTTACCTGGGTTAGTTCCATCTGTAGGTGGGACAGATTGGTATAATAATCACTAAATATACCGGGTTTAATTACTTTTTTTCATCCTGATTTTCAGCACTAATAGAGCGTTTTCACAGACGTCATAAATTGCATCATAGTTAAAAGCGGAAGCCATCTTGGGGACTCAAAGTTGATATTTTTGCTACATAAAAACATAAGCTTGTAATAAGTATTGATTAAACTACATCAAATGTCTTCAAGAATTAAAAAAAAAAGAGAATGAATAACTGCCTTGAATACTACTTGATGCCAACGATAAACATTTATATTTGAATATAATCAAAGTAATATGTACTGAAAATCTCCATGAAATGTCCAAGATTGTACAATATTTTTTTTTTTTTGATCGATTAGGGATGAAAAAATAGAAGAATAATTATAGAAAAATATATTGTAAGGATTAATTTTAATCCATAATATGGAAATAAAATTATATAACAATGTAATATCATAATTTAATACATTTTAGAGTCAAATACCGGATAGTAATACTAGGCAACAGAGGGATAGATTTTTGATAGACAGTAAGGTTTCAGTCCTTTTATTTATATTGGTCCCTTTTTGAAATCCAATATTTCACTATTTTTATTCATATTAATTTTTAAAAAAAGGTATTTTTCTTTACAAAAAATGGCCCACATCAACAATACTGACGTTACATGAAAACCCTTTAATTGTATTTCAAAATGTTGTGTTATTTAAAACATTATTATAATTTATTTCTTATTGAACTACGACAAATAAATAAATATTAATAAATGCCTTATATTTCAGTGAGGAGCAAAATCGATTCAGAGCTTATAACATGATATCTTCCTTCTTTTCCCATTCATCACCCTTGGAGCGAAAAGGCTCATTTACAGGAAGGATCATGAGTCTTTTCCACGGTCATGGCCAACAGAAAAAGAAACAGCCTCCTATGAACAACAACGTATGGAGTGAATGGTTCGAGGTGGCCGCCAATCAAACACAGCTCATTAAGAGAATTCAAGAAATTTGATAATGAATAGAAACAGAATGAGGAAGTCAGGGTCGTGACTGCGGGGGAGGAAGGGTAGTTTTTAGTTTTCTTAAAGCTTGTTGTCAAATTTATGAAAAGGAAAAAGTTTTTTACCAATTAAAATTGTGACGTTGTCATCTGTTGTTTCTATAAATTCGATCAAATTATCTCTCTTCCAAAAAAAGTTAAGTCAAAAATGTTTAACTAAAAAAATTATTTGGCAATTATAGACAAAAACAAAGAACATTTTGTTCAAACTGTCAAAGAATTGTTACAAAACCCTCACCTCCAATGAAGAATCCGTGTCACGACTCTGGAGGACGTGAAATTATTGATGGCATTGGTGAGTGAGTCTTGAGAAAGATTAAGACTCTGCATTTCTTATTATGAGGACCTTGACTATTTATAGGATCATCAGATGTATTTGAGCCTTTAGAACGTTGTAAACATGTGTGGCCCGACAAAACAAAAACAAGCTACAATCATTTTTCTCAAAATTGAGTGTGGATTATATTTGTATTATTCTTATAAACCCTTTGCGTGTGCCGCAATTTGTACTTAATGTATCCAAAATGCATCATCAAAATAAAATAATGAAAAAATGGTAGATTTATTTTGAAAACAAAAGATGTCTTAAAACGTCTTTGTTCCATAATTTTATCATAATTAACTCAAAAAAGATTCACACACAAAAAAACTTTTAAATAAATGGATGTGTTCTAAAGCACTGAAATGTGCTAATTTTGGTTCATTTTGTGGAGTGCGATCGAACAACAAACCAACTGACGAATTTATCAGTCAGATCAAGAAGGAATTCCAGGATTCAGTAATTGACCAAGTGGCGAAGTCTTGCTAGTGCATTTGGCCTTTTAAATTGTGGTTGGAGGTAGCTTAGTTGAATTAAATAAATTGAAATCCATCAAGCTTTCAAAATCTGGTTTTATTTTTTGAATTTGACCACTGGTTGGAGAGAAAATTAAATTTTAAAACAAAATCATTTTTGTGACAAAGATAACTTGCTCATTAACCCGTTTGGGTGTTCCACAATTTCTACTTTTTTTTGATAAGTTAGTTTTCAATCAAAAAGTCAATCAATTCGTTATATTAAATTTACTTAAACTTCTCTTCTCAAGGGAACTTGTCAAATAAAAAACAAAAATAACGATATCTTTTTTGAATTTGATTATCCCTCTTTTTCCTTTAAACAAAAAAGTGACATGGATCTTTTATTTGTACTCTCTTTTAGATGGAATTTTATCTCATGAAATTCCTTTCAAGGCTCAATTATAACAAAGTATGTTTTTTAAAACTTGAAAAAAATGTTAAAACTCTATTTTGTTTTTATTTGAAGTTTAATTAATTCCAAAACAACTTTTATATATTTTTAATTACTTTCAACTTCAATGAAACAGTATTGAAGAGATAAAAAAAACCTTCATAAGGATGACTTGTCTAGCTGTCAAGATAAACAATCCAGTCAAAGGAGCTGAGTCTCAATAGATCGTAGTGCGGTGGCCAAGAAAGATACTCCGGGCGGTACATTTATAAGTCTACGGAAGATTTGAGATGGACACTTCATTTGTAAAACACATGGACAAGGAGAAGCTAATGTAATCAAGAAATTAATGCAAGATTTTGAAACAAGAGTACATCTCGTTTTCTTTTGCTCCACCAAGTACAATGTACAGTGGCGTATCAAGATCAAATCCTGCCGTAGAGGCACAGAGTCATAATCTCACAGATGGTACCTTTGCAACACTGACGTATAAGTCTATTGGTGTATCAAATGTCCAAACCTGCCGTTCTTCTGGTACTGAGCAGGAATTCTATCACATCGACGAGTTATTACTAGTGATAGGACAGGTCATTGACCTAGCTACTGTATAAGTAAACTTGTATTATCCGAAAAGATCCGAACTGGATTGGGGTAATCAAACTTTTTAGGGATCTTTAAAAAGATCTGAGGGATTTTTCGAATCTTAAAAAGCTTATAGTTTTTCTTAATTCTAGTTGGAAAAAAGATATTATCTGTATTGAACGTGGCATCTCCAATTATATTAATTAGTGCTTGGAGCAACATCTACAGTTGCACCACGCACGTCGTTTCCTTTATTTTATCACTCAATTTTTCTAAAGAAAAGAAAAATAAAAAGGCCCAAAACCAATTCTTCCCATCTATTAAATAATAATTCCAAAGTTGAGAGTTGAGACAAATTGTCTAGCAGCGTCAAAGGAGCTGATTCTAATTTAACAATCAACGTTGATTAGGAGAAAAAAAGCAGAAACATCAACAGATAATATCAAAATAGAATGTATAATATGTTTGACACAGAAAAATCAATTATTTTTCCAATATTGGTATCTCGCGTTGTATAATCGTTATCGGTTAACGCTAGAAGAGGTTAGAAAGATAAGGGTTTGTCCTTAAAATACTTTTGAAGCAGCTTTGTGATTGTTTGACTCAGTATTGTTTGAGCGGACGTCAAAGATGGACATCAGCAAAGAGAAACTACGCTGTATTTTATAGTTTTTCTTCCACTAGGGTGAAAACAAAAGCCAGGCTTGAATAGGTTTTATGGTCCAAATACTGTAACAGCCACTCAAGTATTATTTTGGTATAGTGTTTTTGTTCCTGTAATTTTGTTGTCAAAGATGCATCACATGCAGATAAACTAATGGAAATCGATGAGTCTGACTGTCATGTACCAAAGCATTGCTTTGATTGGTTAAGAGATAAACATTAATGGAGGAAAAAAAATCCATTAAAAATGATGGATTTCTTTTTAACCCGCCACATATTTTATTTGATAGGGGTCATATCGGAGTCCCTTAAATCAAAAAGGTTCACAACCATATCTAAAATTCTTGGGTATCTTAATTCATCCCAGAATTTCGAATATAATCCTATAATTGATTCAAATAGGTTTATAAAACATTGGTTTGTTTGTAAATATGAAGTAAAAAATAATAAATTAGGATTTTCTCCTTTTCTAGATTTTTTTCAAGATTGTTTTAATGTTAGCGCACCATATTTATGGAATCATCAGAAATATTATAATCTTTATGGAGTTGACCCTGTACATAAATAAAAATATTATACAGCATCAAACAGCTGATGCATCATCCTCATGTAATAGAGGAAAATAATAAAAAATGATGATATCCAAGTATTTCATTTACTTAACTACGTGTATATATATGTATTGTTATACTCATTCGTTTATCAACTTAGAAAATCTTTTCTTAATCCCATAAAAATTATTATGGAAGGAATTAGATAGACAGAGAGATCGAACGTGTCCATGAATTGAATAATTGATTTATCAATATATATGTATATATGTACTATACAGAATAACGTCTTTAGTCTACACTGACTATCATAACTGAATATTCCATCATCTTTCTTTCTAATATATTATTAAATGATATATGCACAGGGTGGATATTTTAAATCCAGAAAGTTTATGGATAATGTATATTACAATTTATTTCAGTTATTCACAAATATTTTTTTTTTTCATGACAATCCCATTTATAGTAAAGTCAATCCCTCAAACATACCCCCTCCAGCTACAACGACAGCCTCTAATATGGCCCTGAACCTGGCACAGGCCTTGATAAAGAAACTCCTTGTTCATATTGGCCATTATGTTCTTAGGTCATGCTCAGTATGGATGTACTATTGCACAGAAACTGATTTTGGACGACCTTCACGAAGTACTTTGGAGAGAGATCTCCAGCCTCACTTGAATATTCGTTATACCAGTTTTTTATTGTACTGTGCATGATTGCCATATAAGGGATAAAGTTAATCGATCCAATGTTGCCTCGACTATGTCGAAAGTTAAGAAAATGATTGCATGAATGCAAGGTTGTGCCCTTATCGGTTTAGCGGTTCCAGTTCTTGAGCTCCGAAAACCAGAACCGACAAAGTCAAACTGAGACCGCCTTATATGCCTGATCCGTCTCGGTTCTTGTGCTTTTTTTCCTATATAGACCATATAAAGAAAAAACAATATATATTATTAGAAATAAATTAACACTAAGTCGATTTTCTGAGGGGGTTTTTTCTGCTTTTTTTTTTGCTATTGCAGCGTTTTCCTATGTTTTTTTACGTCGCCGTGGAAATACAGTTGAGTTACAAATAGCTAAGGGCTTCTCATGGATCTGGAAAAGTTGTTTTAGGCACCAGACGGTGTAAATAAAAGAGGGAAGAAGTGAGGTGGATTAAGGATCCAGGTCTGCTACTAGGCATGTCGGGCCCTATAATATGATAACTATAATATTTATTAAGCTAGGGGTTTCCAAAGTTTACTACGCCAAGGCCCCCTATACTTAGACATTTTTATCTTAGGCCCATTTTACAAGAAACATGTGTACTATGTATGTGCAGACTAAAAGCAGTCATCAATTTTCCATCTTCCTGCCCCACTCCCTCTAGCCTCCCCGCACAAACCCACTTTGAAAGCCATTGTCTTAAGAAACCTTAGTTTTTGGGGGTCCTTTTGGAACTTGGGGCACTACCTACTCTGCGTATAAGGTAGCTGCCGCCCTATTTGTATCAAATATAATTTCCTGGGCCGAATTTTGTGTTTTGCAATTTATTTGACGATTTTTTAAACAAATATATAATGGACTTCTCATCTAGACAATTGTTTTCGTGGGTATATGTGGGTATGATATTTGAAGTTCAGAGCACTTGTTTTTTTTAAATTCATTATAATTCATTTTATAAATTATACAGGGGCTAAAATATAAAGCTCGTCTGCACCGAAGGTGTCTAAGTATTAAGAGGAAATAACATTGACCATTGTCCATGAGAAACTAAAGCAAAAAAAAAGCAGACAAACTTTGATTTTATAAAATTTTAAACCCAGAAAATTTAGGATAATGCACCTATATTACTTCTTTTTTTTTCTCTACACCAAGATTTTTATTTATTTATATATATCTGCGCCCAAAAATATAAATATATACATAAAAGTAAACACATCATAGGAAAATTGCGTTAAAAGAAATAAGATAATCCAACATTATAGAGGAAAATTAATTTCCTCTGAACGACCTAAAAAATCAACCCACTAAAACAAAACAATTAGGAGTTTAACGCATGAAAAAGGGGTTCAATACACGTAAGAATGATAACACAAAACAGAACAAAACAAAAGCAAATAATCATACTAAAACAGCCTCCACACAGTCTGACTTAATTTCTTTCTTAATGGACTTAGTTTCTGACTGAGTTTGATTATAAAACCGAAGTTTTGAAATGCCTTGCTGAGACCGATGGATAAAATTTCACTAAATTGGCAGCAAAGTCCCAATTTGTTCGATGCACCTAAGGAACCTTGATGAAAACCATCAAATATCTCGCTTCTGCAGATATCAATATTCCTCGAATATCCGATGGTTTAACCAGTTTTTCTTCTGTCAATCTCAGTGCCAAATAAGCATTGACACTACTGATGGCAACATTCAAGGACTTTTCTTCTTCACTGTTATTTAACTGTGTACAGGTAATGCCGAATAACAAAGAAGCTTTTGAAACATTCGACTATTTATCTTTCAAATTCAATTCCAAAAAATCCCTTATAATCAATAGATCTGGACAGTCATGAAAAACGTGCACTTTATTGTCGACATTTTTCCACAGTCTTGAAGAAATTAATTATATCATTAGAGATATGTAACTCTGTATCTGTGAAGTAAATTTCCTCCCCTCATAAATTCTCTTGAGTGAACAAAGTATTTTCTTCTCCCAAGATACCAGCAGGCTTAACAACGATATTACATTTACACATATTTTCTGGTTCGGAAGATTTCACAGCCCCATATTGAAATTTCAGATACCATGGAACCAGGGGTAGGTGAATTTTCGCAGTTCTCTTAAGTGCAAAAATGAATCTTTCATTATTAAAATATTTATTAGACCAAAAAAAATTCCTTGTTACAGCTACACATTCACTAGAATGTCATAGATTGACGATTTCGTGACGAATCTCGACCATTCTAATTGAGCCCTTCTAATTATATCACTAAATAACTTCCCATATTTATTTGGAAGAATATCAGCCAGTAAATATAATCCCCCTCCTAATTCATTCCGCGGTCTTCTTAATGTGGAAATATATCTATTAGGGAAAAGTATTTACAGCCAAACTTCTTCCTCATTCATGGCTTTCTCAGCAACTGATGGGACGGCGGACGCAACATATATTATTTGCGAAACAAGTATGCTATTATACAGTTCGATTCTTTTTTCAAGTTAAATTTACGCCATTCATAGCAAGATCTTTGTCCAAAAGAAATTAAGTTCGACCAATTGGAGGGATAGGGTCCTTCAGAGTTCCTCAAAGTTTTTACATTGTTGCTCACTCTACAAGTGTTCATAACCATAGAGGGTAACGGTTTCCATTGTCATAAAGGGTAATAATTTATCTTCCAAAATTAATTCAGCACTTTACAAATCTTTTGCTGTTATATGGGGGGTCAATTATAGTGAAGTATATCCCTCAAACAACCCACTCTTAGCTTCATCCACAGCCTCCAACCTGGCCCTGAACCTGAGACAGGGCTTGATGGGAAACTATGTGTCCATGTTGACCAATGCCTCGAGAATGGAAGTCTTTAAGGAGTTCACAGTGTTATGTGCACATTTAATGGACACTCTCTCAAAGATGATCTACACATAGTAGTACAAATTGTTTAGACCCAGGTAGCTAAGAGGTCACATATACTTTACCAAAACATAAAGGTCTTAAAAATGAGTTTTTTTCCGTCATAAATCCGGTTTCAATTACCCTCTTTGGACAAAGTGGAAGATTCCATGATTCATCTATAATATTGGATCTGTAAACATCAATTTAACCTCTCTAATGTTATTAACTATGGAGTTATTTGCCTTCTTGGTTGTGTACCCGCCATGGAGGCACACAACAATGGCCGTACGGCGTTCGTATTCGGAGGACATTTTGTTTCGTTGTTTTTTTTTTTTTTTGGGGGAATACAGAGTACACAAACTTTCCATAACAATGCATTAGTAACTTCCTTTAAAATATCAAAATATAGAGGTTTGTCGGAGTGAAAATACAATTAAAAATAGACAATATAATAACACAGGGATAACTTAGTTTGTACAAATAAATTAAAGCCAAAAAAGGAATTTATCCTTGAGTGCAAAATCCGATTAAACAGATTAAAGTTTTTCTCCTAGTCATCTGAATTCTGAAATATCTGGGATTATACTAATTCGGGACTATTATTGTACAAAGTTATTTTTTACCCTTAAAACAATCACAAAATTAAAAATAGGGAAATAAAACTTATGTAAAAGAGTTTTTATGATTAAAAAATGTTTTTATTGATTCTGTATCTTAATCTGAACTCGGTATATTTTCATTTTTAGGCTGAATAATGATGAAAATGACCCTTTTTTAGGAATATCAAAGCTTAAATTATTATAGAAAATAAAAACTTTTTCCAAATTATGATTTTCCAACCTGTAGACTATAAATATATTTGTAAATCCGTATGAAGTAATGACAGATTACTTAGTAATTAAAATAATCTTCACAAATACAAAGTGTGTTGTAGGTGGTTGTCCTGTGAGTAAACAAAGTACACAATTTTTCCATACGAATGCATTTGTAACTTCTTT
Source organism: Lepeophtheirus salmonis (assembly GCF_016086655.4). NCBI lineage: Eukaryota > Metazoa > Arthropoda > Copepoda > Siphonostomatoida > Caligidae > Lepeophtheirus > Lepeophtheirus salmonis. Next base: position 16,722,571 of record NC_052139.2, read on the forward strand.
TAAATATCAAAGTATAGTTAGTGGTTTTATTATTTAAAATGTGACTTGTGTGTAGGAGTGAAAATTTGAAATCCCGAAAATTACAGTCGTTCATTTTCTCTCCCCTTTACAAGAAAGATTTCAAAGATATCATATTTTTGAAATGAACAGTTGTTAAAGATTTTACAATGCAAAGTTTTTAGAAAAAAAAATGCATTTACACGCATGACAGATGTTCTAACACACTTTAAGAGAGCTTGCATAATAATCTGTCTTGACATTGATTTTTTTTTTGTATATTTTGCCAATTTTCTACTATTTCATGGCGGGATTTTACACATCTGAAAAATTCCCAGGAAATTTCAAATCTAATTATATCTTAGGTTTTCACTATGTCATTCAAGTTGAATACATATTTTGTATGTAAGTATACAGACAATCTGAAAAAAAAATTTAAAAAAAAGAGAAAATACCAATTTATGTTTGTTTTTTTACTTCATAGATACATACAGTCTAATGATTTAAGGACCTTATTGTCGAAAAACTTATTGCAAAATCCATTTGCCGAAAGATTAATATATATGTTTCATGTTCTGATACTTGGTAACTATCCATTAGTCATCTTGATAATTCAAATGATTATTATGTGTTAAGATACCCAATAATTATAGGTGTAGTTTAGAACCTTTATTATTAAGTTTAAGAGACTCATATTGGCTTGATATGAACCCTTTCAAATAAAATCAATCCATTTCTTATTTTCAATCATTTTTGAGTATTTCAATTATAATTTGCAGCCCAAGGGGCTAATAAGAATAATTTATTTAGATAAAATGAGGAAAATTTGTCAAATAATAAATATGTAGGTAATCCACAGTCAATTTATCTCAAAATTGACAGTGGATTATTCGCACTTACTTTTGTGTTGACGGCTCACACATGGACATCTTTAATCTCAATCCAATACTTAGTATATGATCGATATTTTATTTGAATATTTGAGGCAATTAGAGACAATTTATTCATTTTTGTACGTTGAGTGAAGCTACTAAAGAGTTTTAGCTGTAGTTTAGAACCTTTATTTGACTTAAGATTCATTTTATATTGACCCCACTATAACCCCTTTAAAATAAAATAAATATAATTAAAGTATCACTTAACACTTTTTCATTCTATAATACTGAAATTCAGAGTACCTAATGTAGGGTAGGGATTTTAAATTCAGGAAAGGTTATCTTGGCAACCCTTAAATCCATGTTTATTGAAGTTTGCTCATTAGATTTAGCTGGCAAAACTGAAGAACTAAAAAATATAAACAATCTTTGAGATGTTTTCCGAATGCAGACGGCTAGCGACCATTATTGTCTGCCTTCGTGCCGAGTGCACATCCAATGAGGTTATTGAGTTTACGAACCTCCCCAAATAAACTGTTTACAATGTTACCAAGGCTTTCAAGGAGTCTGATTACTGACCTGTAAAAATCCCTCATGATCGTTTTGAGAGTAAAAATTGCACTCCAGACTTCCTGAAGGCTTTTGGGCAAGGAAATGTAGCCTGCTACCTTGAGGGATTTGAACCCTTTTTGAAGACTTAAGGTGGGTTATCACATCTGACTTGTGTGAACTCACAATTTATTTTAAAACTTTGAATAGCATAATTTTCAAACCTTATCGATCTCTCTTGTAAAAATATAGGAGGTTTTGTGATTGGAATTTTTTCATGTTTGAGGAGAGGAAATGCCGCAGTAGTAAATATTATACTTACAAAATTTAATTTATCACTGTTTTTTCAAACCTACAAAAAAGACACAATTCAAATCACAAAACGTCATCATTTTATTTAGATTAGTGCACATTATACGCGGTTCACAATACTTTGTTATTATCCTTTTTTGAATTAAAAAGGATCAATTTTTTGAGGGACAACATCAAAAAATTATGACAGATTACGTATAGTTCTACAAATATTTTCAAAAATTCAATATCTATTTCATTGTATTTACATAGAATGTTACTTTTTTACAAAAGTAGCTAATTTCACCTAGAAACTATATACGAAAACCTTAATACATTTTATATTTCTTAAAAAAACTTTAAGAAGATTTAATAATAGTACAGTACTGCACTTTTTAATTTATAAACTTGCCTCAAATTTTGAGTTGTCATCGACTTATTGCAGCTCAAACTTTAATTTTAAAGTCAAAAAATAATAGAAAATTGGATATGAAATATCGAATTCATCAAAAACGGCTGAATAAATTTTATTACAACGCTTATACTCATTAAATATAGATTTTAAGAAATATTCAACAGTTTTCAATAGTACAATAAAGGTAACAACATGCAAGGAGAATAAAATTCCTCAAGGTTGTATGTATATCGGTTTTTTAAAGGCCATTAATATATTAAAAAAGTCATTCCATAGGATTTCCAATTGACATCCCATTTGTCCAAATCGAATATACCATTTTAATCCTTCCCAACTGTAGCACCTTTCCTTCCCTAGAATTTTAATATAGTAACAAAGTTAATATCATGTTCCTTTTTTTTTTTTGAAAAATAAGTGAATAAAGAAAAGTTTAGTTAAGAAAATGAGGAGATTTAATTGCTTGTATCATCTAAAAAAACGCGGAAATGCTCAGATTATAAGATTGGACCTTTCTTCATCAAGAAGAAAGACTTTATGGAAAGTACTAAGCTTATCTTGCAGCCTTGCCAAGTGGGAAAAATCAACTATTTCTACTTTTTTAAATGGCTAAAAATGAGCTAGTTTTAACAACAAACGGTTAAAATTGGTTAAATATTTTCAATCATTTAATCAGTTGAATTCTTTTTGCTCGACCTCTATATCCCAAAATATGCCTGCCTCAAGCTAACATGTTAGGAAAAAGCTTGATATAAATTTCAACTGTTACGAAGATGGATGTAGTAGAAAATATACCGAGAAAGAGAAGAGTTGGAAAAAATAACACAGCCACAGTATTAAGGAGTTAATAAGTTACTTCGCTAACACAAAAATACCCAGTGTATTTTATTTTCAACTTTCTACTCCTTTGTATCACTTGATACGTCATGGCTATTTCATAATTTATTGTTTTTATAAAATAAAAATAAAACTGTTTTATACTTATGCCCCATTTTGAAAAGGACAGGAATATACAATTTGTTGTGGAGCCCTTGTCGCAATTATTAGCCATTTTATTATTTATAGAAATAAATTGTGGTTATAAAATAGAAATGGAAATCTATAGCTACTCTATTCATAAAATATCACCATGTAATATTATAATACAACATCGAATAATATGGGATATAAGATTTTAATATTACAATATATATATACATATATAAGTAATTCGTTTTAAAAATTGTGTATAAATAATCATTCAATAATACTCTAGGAGTACCTAAAAGATAAATAGCATTTGGTGTGAATGACTTATTTGTCTAAGTACGAGATGATTTTGTGTCATTTTTCTGTTTCTAATTCTTTTTGGAGGAAAAGTTGCGTGAAACAATAAACGTAACGACGTAATATAGACCGATTATGAACAATTTGTGGGGGGAGAAAAAAACCTTGAGCTCTCTAGCTTAGGTAAAAGTCGAGAAAATGACACTTGAACGTGATTGACCAATTTTCATCCGTGCAATCCAAGCAGTTGGATGTCTCCAGGACCACCGTCTACGCCATCAGCAAGTCCGAAACGTTGGAGAAAAGGGATCTGTCAAATTAACCAAACTGGACCCAAGGAGTTAAAGAAAATAGTCCAGGCCAATCACTTCAAGTCCAAGTCCATGAGAGCCCATGCAAGAAATATCAGGGGTTCATACTAGACTGTCCAGAGAAATATCAAAAAGTGGGTGGAAAGAGCCTTTTGAGGGTGGAGAAGCCACTTTTGACACCAGCAATGAAAGAATCCTATCCCTTCCGTTGCAAAACTCTTTTTGAACTCCTTTTTTGACACTTTTGGCACTCCCTACAGTCATGATGCCAACCCTCTTAACTTCACCTTTTGGGTGCATCTCAAGGGAAGGCCTGCAGTACCCGTTATCCAAACACCGAGGCCCTCAAAAACACTATCAGCCAGTACTGGAACTCCATGACAGAGGACTACATCTGCAGCAGGTTCTAGGCCTTCTGTCACCGCCTGCAAGCCATCATTGCCTCTAAGGGAGGTTTCATTAATGATTAAGAGAACTCAGACACATATCTATTTATGGTACTAATTTTTTAATAAATTGTATCTTGTTGAAGTTTAAAATTCAAAGTGTCCTGTGTTTAATGGGCCACTCAGTATTCATGTATTACTTGTGTTAATGCATGTCTTTATTTTTTCTGTCTCTTTTTATAGTTCATGCATAAGTATGCAAATAGCTTCTTACAAATTCCTCTGCATCAGATTATTTCCATTATTTAAGTGAAAGCTTCTCTTATTGACGTCATAATTACTATTAAGCATAGTATTGTTCATTCCAAGGGAAAATCCCTAAAATGTGCAATGACCTACCATTCTTTGAAAAAGGAAAACAGAAAACCCTCTTGTAATGTTTATAAATCTTAAGTTGACAAAATAAAAGAGGATTTTTGGTTTTTGCAAAAGTTTTATTCAGAGTTGGTATTTAATAACTATAGAGAATTATTTTAATAAACTAGAATGCATAGAAAACTATTAAAATGCCCATCAAATGGTGTAAAAATTGTTCTTATATTTGTAGTGCGTCAATATAAAAACAATCATGAATAAAAATCAGAAGATTTATTTATTTACTTACTTTCAATATACATATACCTCAATATTTCAGACATATTTGAGCCAATTGTAGGTATTGTATTAAAATTACTGGGACTATCGAAGATACCCAAGAACTTTATTTATAGTTTAAAACCTTAATTTATTTATATTAGCCCTGATATGGCACCTTTCAAATAAAGTATATACATGTGTCATTATTGTATTGTGACGAAAAAGTGCATAATTTTCGTGCATCAACAAAAAAAATCGTGAACAAAAATTAATGAGAGGAGGAAATCCTAAATTATCTTTTTAATTCATTTTTAGTTATAAGCCAATATTACAATTACCATACCATTCATTTGTTATGGGACTTGTACCTCAATGGATTAATGTATCTTTGATAATACCCAAAGCCAAGGCTTACGTCCAAAAAATTTAACTTTCTCCAAAAAAATTAATTTTTAAATTTTTTTTTTGAAAAAATTTAATTTTTAAAATTTTTACAATAAATATTTTGTCAACATTTTTCGAAAATTGAATTTCTTTTCCAATTTTAATAAATTTTGTAAATTTAAATTTTTCGTGAAATTGAGATTTTTTTTTCAGAAGTTTAACTTTTTGAGAAAAGCTATGGATTTTCGAATAAATTTTCTAAGAAATTTAATATATAATTTTTTTTGTAATTAGCAGTGGATTTTTGAAAAATTTTCAAAAAAAAATAGATATATATATATATTTTTATATAGTAACTGTATGGTTACTATCTCAAAACTAGACCAAGATTTCTTGGTAAAGTCTAGGACCTATTTTTTCGGTCTCAATCTGTGGACTAATTTTCTCGTTTATTCTTATTTATAAGTTGTACAGTTGTCTTAAAGACCAGTTCCAAGGACGTATAAGAGCAATACAAATACTGGACTGAATAGATAAGATCTGACCCAACACTATTTATTAATATATATATTTATGTTGGTTTTAATGTTGAGACTGACCCATGTACTTTTTTTTTAATTCGGTCCTGAGATATTTTTTCTAGACCAATTTGAACCGATATTTCGATCTAGACGGCGATCTCAGACCGTAGACCGAAATTTAATCGTTTTCAAATCGTCGACCGATTATTTCGGTTTCAATGTATAACCAATTTTCTTTTAACTACTGTTTTATGTGTTGAACAAAATATAATTTATTCAAAACATAAAACTTCATAAAGCGTAAATATACGTCAATGGGCACCATTTTGAAACAAAACTGACGGAAGTACAATTCATCTAAAAAAAATTGTCTAGGCTGAATTTTAAATTGGACCAATCCGGAGGATTTTTTTCGTAGACTCGTTCGGAGAAGAAACCTTAGTATAAAATAATAACTAATAATCATTTAATTAAACGTCATGACTAATGAAGAGATCTGAAAAAGTAAAAAAAAAACTAAATAAAAAGCACGAATTCATGTTACCAAAATAAGTATAAAATAATAATATAAAAAAAAGTACGTTTGCTCCTTTTTCTCTTTTGTTTATTATTTAATAAGTCGCGGTGTGTTAACATCTCCCTCTAAAAGAAGAATTATCGCTATAATTGATAATATTGTAGAGAAAAACGCGTGCGAGGAGAAGAGGGGGGAGAAAGACTTATGGTATCATTGTTTAAAATACTGATGTGATTATCATATGGCTGCTTTATTATGATTTTAAAGGGTATAACGAAAGTATTCATTAGCAAAATCTTTAATGAAGATATACTACGTGTACGTTTATACAACTTAGACGTTTTTTATCCGTTACAGTAGATTTGAAAACGTCACACTCCATGAAATTGTAATTTATTATGAACCATATTCTCAGAATAATAACTAATGAAACGACAAAGTAGAGTATTTCGAAATATATTTGAAGTTCTTTATGTTTAAAAAGAAGGCTTATATTAAATATAATCTACATACTAAAAAATAAACCATCATACATTTATGTTAAATATACAAAATTAAACAATTGTAATCATATAGCTAATAATAACAATAAATTATAAATACAGAATATTGAAATAATACTTTTTTGTTCTGACATGAATTCAGTTAAATATATCATAACTTTAAGTTGCTAAACACAAGCCAGACGTGGAGTTTAATCAAAATGATCATCACCCTTTTCTCCTAATGTGGAAGTTCCTATATACAATTGTGCACAGGGTAGATATATCTTTATCGATGAGATCTAAATAATTATTAATAATAAAGTAAATGTCAAAATCATAAAATTAGACACTAAAAATACTAATAAAAAAAAATGTTGGAATTAAATCAATCGTAAAGATTTAGTGCAAAAGCTAATTATGTAGTAATGTCCGGCGATATTACTCCATAGTCAAAACAGATCCCCCCCGTTATTTATGCTTGTTACACAAGCATACTATTGTCATAAAGGATACGCACAATTGCTAGTTATAATGCTACACCCAATGTAACTACTCCCGTTGTTGTGACCATTTAAGCAGTTTTTTTTTGCCTTTTATGAGTTTTTTGACCACCATTTCTTGGAGCCCATCAACTATAGCTAATCCTTAAGTGATAAAAAAAGTAATATTTATTAACTATGTAATATTGGAAAACCTAATGATCATACCCAAGTCTTTAAGTGAAGAAACTAATGTGAGAAAAACTAGTTGCAAACCATCCAAAGCTACTATTCCCGTTGTTTGTGACCATTTAAGCACTTGTTTTTGCCATTTAATGAGTTGTGTATCATAATTCTTGATAATTTAATCTAAAATAGAATCATATTTTATGATTAAATTTTAAAAACATGAATACTTACTGTTAGATGGTACAAAATTCAGAGTTTCATTTCGTAATTTGGTGTGGATGACTCTAAACATGCTGAAAATTATTTTAACTCCCCAATTTAAAATGGGGGTATTTCTATAAATGACATCATTACCAACATCCTCCATTAATTAATGATGGTTCCTCGGAAAGGGAAGAATTTACCCGGATATTTCTCCATAAATTTTTTGAACGTAGGATGATGGTCAATGTATAAGGTTACATTACATGCAATAAGCATCTTTGTGAGATAAAAGTTAAAGTTTGACTTGATGTATTCATCGTTAGCTTGATTTTATAGATGAATATCCATACTCTTGTTATGAGATGAGGATAATGAGTGGCGTGTAATTATAGACAGGGGACTAAAAGCAGATTTATATCTATAAATCCAACAAGCCATCTGTTTCTCATTCGGTAAGTATTTTCCAAATTCCTGGGCCTCCATTTTCAGAAATCCAGACAGAAGGCGACGTTATTTTAGGCATTTTTTTCCGTTCTCTATCGACTATCAGCATCTAATATTATATTAATATTGAATAATAAAGGCGAGAATGATAACGTTATTATTAGAAGAAGATGTATATTATCTAATCAATGATGCCATAAGTATTTCTTCTCTTCTCCTCGCACGCTTTTCTATTCTTACCAAAATTATCACCCTTAATTATCGCTAAGGGTAATAATTTTGGTAAGAATACAAAAGCGTGCGAGGAGAAGAGAAGAAATACTTATGGCATCATTGATTAAATAATATACATCTTTTTCTATCAAGAAAGTTATCATTCCCGCCTTTCTTATTCAATATTAATAATCGCCTATCTTTGCTATAAATGGATTTAAAAATGCGTAATGAAATAAATACATGAATTTAAATATAATTGCAATACAAATAAAAATACATATATAAATATAAAATACAATTTTTTTATCGGAGGCGTCCACAGTACTATATTGTAGGAGGAGAGAGGCTTGGCTTATGTAATTTTTTTGAAAAAAAGTCCAAAAATTGAAATTTTTTGGGAAAAAAATTGTAAAATTAAATTTTAAAGATAAAATTTAAATATACATTTTGATATAAATTTTTTGAGGAAATCTACAACTATTACCAAAAATTAATCTTTTTAGAAATAAATTTTAAAACCCAAGGCTATTCTCAAAAACTTAAACTTTTTGGAAAAAAAACTCCCAAATTCACAATTGTTTACAAAAAGTAAAAAAATTTTTAAAAAAGTTACCTGTTCTCAAAAAATATTGGAAAATTTTTTTTTTTTTTTAATATAAATATTTCTAAAATAAAGTCAAATATTTAGTTTTTTGGAGAAAAAATTTAAAAAATACTTTGTTATTAACAGAAAGTAAATTTTTGTGGAAAAAGAAATCAAAAAATTAATTTAAATTACACATATGAAATTTTCTTTTAAAAAGAAAAAATTCCTTCATTTTGATTGGTATTTTTTTTTTTTTTTTCATAACGTAGATAACGAAATAGAAGTTTAGATTATCATGTAGTTGGGCTTGCTAGAATCTTCAATCTGATGTATTGTACCAACTGCTGGGTAAGACAGGCAGATTTTGACAAAACACACAACTACTTATAGTCTATGACGTCACTATAGCTAGAATTTTCAATTTAATGTATCGTACCGTCTGCGGGGCTGGAAAAACAGATTTTGAAAAAACACGCATCCACACATCTACTATGACGTCAATATTAAAAGTTTGGTGGAAGTCAAACATGTCATACATGCGTTATGGTATAATTTTATATTTCTAGTATCATTGAGACTCTCTGCTTTTCCTTGCGCTTTTGCACAAATCCTATCTCTAGTCACTCATGACAAATGGCTGCTAAGCTGTTCACAATTTTTCGTTTATTTTATTTCTATATACTGTCAGGTCATACTTTATACAACTCTGACAATATCATCCATCCTACAGTATAATTTATGTTTGACATCAATGTGTTTTTGACCAATATACCCTTTTCAGAACAATTGAAAATTATTTTCAATATTCCAAGAAACAAGCCAAATAATATCAAAATATGAGTACTTGATGGTTTTATCTAGAGAATAATTTATATTTATGAAGTTTGAGATCAATCACCTAGAGTATTATTTAACTTAATTTAAATTATTTTAGATTATTACTATAACATGGTTTTGAAGAAGTATTTTTCTTGATTGAAAATTGGATACATATTTTGTTATCTCAATTCTAGACTGTGGCAATATCAAGACGGAATAATTGAAGGGTTGAATATGTCAGTCAATCCATTATTTTTTTAAAAATCCCCAATTGCTAAGAGTTTTTAATTTTTTCTTGTGGCCCAGGTAATATTGTGTTGGAAAAAACCAACAAAAGACCTGACATAAAGCTCTTGGGATCATACAATTCTAAAGAACTGGCATTTTATTATTTGCCATCAAGGCTAATTGAATTTAATTAATTATTAAATCTACCAGCAATAAAAAACTGAGATATTTTTTTTCTTAGTTTATTCCTTTATATGCAAGCAGGATTTCGGAAAAAATAAGCCCAATTTTGGTACAACTTTATTGGAAGATTACAAGGTTATACCATAACGCATGTACGACTGATGATTAACTTCCACCAGGCATTTTAATATTGACGTCATAGTGTATTAGTGGCTCTTGTTTAGTCAAATTCTTTCTTTCCTGCCCAGCAGTCGGTAAGATACACCAAATTGAACATTCTAGCAAGCCAGATTACATGATGATCAAACGTTGTATTTCTAATAACCTTGGAATTATTTTAATAGTCAAAGACCAATACATTTTGTGAGGTCAAGTCAACACAAAACGTCAAAAACGCTTAATCTATCATAACTTTATGACAAGTTACGATACATGACTCAAATTACATTTTGAGTGGTCAAGGTCTTAAGATACGTTATAAACGCATAATCGACCATAATTAGAGAACATTATTTTGTCCTCTGCCGTGCGCCCATTCTAATCTAGTAGTATGTATAATTTACTAACTATTCGAAGTCACCTGTTAAAGTTTAAGGCCTAGCTAATGTACATAAGTAAATATTTACTTGGTACATCTTAACTAAAGCTTTAAAATAAAGTAGCAAAACGAAGATCACGGGATCAATAGTTGTACAAGATAGCAGTCTTAACAACACTTTTTTGTTCACTAGGAGCGTTGAATATTACTTCATTAGCAGAGGTGCATAGAATATGTCCTAGAAAGTTAGAGCCTTTTATAGTTGGCAATCCGAAAATGTATTATTTTCCTTGAATTATGGACTTTTTTTTTTAAAATACAAATAAAAATTTTTATTTATAGGCATAAAATTACAAATATTAAATTTTTTGCAAAAAAATATCAAACTCACAATTCCCTCATTTGAACCTTAAATGATGATGCAAGTCGACGATCAATTTTCAAACATTTCTTTAATCCTAAAGTGTTTAATTTTTCTATAAGATATTATATCTTAGAACTGCAATTGCAAAAGGAATAGTGATGGGCTGGTTCCAAAAAAAAAAATTCGCATGCAATTCTTATAAAAATTCCTGATGCCGATTCCATTCTTTAATATTTTTAATAATGATTAAAAAAATGCCCTTTTGCTATCAAAGGTGTCGTCAGAATTATATTTCAGGGGAGCGAATCTTGGTTTTGGGAATTTTTTAGGGAAAAATTTCAAAAATTAAATTTTGAATATTATTTTTTTAAAAAAAAACTCAAAAATACAATTTTTATGTTTTAAATTTTTTTTTTAAATCCACAAATATTCACAAAAAATTAAAAATCACATATTCATTTTCAAAAAATAAAATTCCTTATAAAAAATTCCTACACTACAGCTGTTTTTAAAAAAAAAGTTAAAAATTCAAATATAAAATTTTTGGAAAAAATAGTTATTTAAAGAAAATTATTATTATTTTTTTTTTTAATTGAAATTTTGTAATCAAATTTTTGGAAAAAAAAAATTAAATTTTTTATTAAAAAAACAAAAAAATCTTTTTTTTATTTTCTTTCATTTCAATAATTAAATTACAAAATTTATTCTAAATGAAAAACAAAGTGTTTACCCTTCAAATACATTCCTTTGGCTTAAAACCAATTGATACATTGAGGAATGATTCCTTTCCAAATAAAACCCTAAAAATATTTTGTTTTTTGAACCTTTCAATTGCGTTTTCTCATAATTGGATTCAAGGTACATATTTGAAATATGTATAAAATTTTGCAAAGGGAAAATAAACTTTCTCATGAATTACTCAAACCCATAGAAAGGATAACAAATACTCCTAAAGTTCAAATCAAAAGTTATCAACGAATAGATTTGATCCAAAGAAACTAATAACAGACTCAAATCATCTTGTTAAGTCACGCTTTAATTGAATAGGGAATTCAAAAGATTTTTTAAATTAACTTGTTGTTATTTAGAAAAGGTCAATTGGCAGGGAAAATAACAAAAATAATTCTCCTTTAACCTTAATTAATTATAATTATAGTTGGCCTGAAATATCAGTCATTATGAGATATTACTTATTATTAATTTTTCTATGTATGTATTTTTCTATATATGTAATAATAATTCATTTTCACCTTGACATTTGAGTGACTAACTTAATATTAATTCGTGATGGGACGATTAATCAGAATCGGAAAATCGTGTATTTTTTCTGGAATCAGGATTGGCATCGAGAAAATAATGTTAAATTTGCAATTCCGAATCTTATTTATAACTGGTTTTTTACAATTTATTACTTTTCGAAGTTATAAAAAAACTACCCCCCCCCCCAAAAAAAAAAAAAAAAAGAAGAAATTTTGTTTTTCAATAGAAAATTTAATATTTTAATTAATTTTTCAAAATTATTTTTCAAAAATTTCATTTTTCAAATTTTTTGAGAATTGCTATAGATTTTTGAAGTTTCTTTTCAAAATAAAATAAAAAAAATTTAATTTTATTTCCAAAAAATTATAATTAATAGTAAACCTTAGAAATTTTTTCAAAAAAAATTAATATTTAAATTTAATTTTTTGTAAAAAGCTGTGGATTTTTGAAAAAATTTCTCAAAAATTTTATATTTGGAGTATTTTTTAAAATATCAAAGTATCAGAATTGAAAATTTTTAATAGATTCGCTTCAGATTTATTTGCAATCGTTGCATCACTAGTTTATATCACAAGTAATTTGAGAAAAGAGCTATGTATTAATTAGATAGGGGGCTCCCCAGTACCTATTCTTGTACAAAATAATAATGAAACGCAAATAGTGATCAAATAATGATTATTTTTAAATTGAGTGATGGAGAAGATAGGATACAGATTAATTTTTCTGATATGGAATATCAGGAATTACCATAATAAAACTAAAAGGTTTATCATTAATAATCAGCAACTTTGGTGGATTTTATTATCGATTACTCTCGAATTTCTTAAAAATAAATATTAACCCTTTCATTAATTCTATTTATGAACATTTTTTATAGAATTTATCATTAATAGATATTCAAGATTTATTTAATTTTTATTTTGATAGATAAAAAAATGTATAAAGTTATAATACAGCGGAAATATGAACATGATATTACCAATGGACTTAAATATTCAGTTTTATGTCGCATGACTAATTTACAAAAAGCGGGATTTTTATGGAATCAAGGAATGAACACAGAAAACCAATTTGTGATATGTTTAAATACTCTATTTAACTATACTTTTTATTCAATATGTCCTCCTTCAAAAGCAATAAGAACCTCGACACGCCGGGGAACAGTTTGTCATCTCGTGATAATTAGGTCTATGGGATACCACGCTGTCATAATGACAGCTGGGATAGAATTCAAATTTTGGTTGAGAGGACCGGCAGACATTCTTGTCCTAGACATGCCAAACTGGAAAGTTCAAGGGGTGGTGGTCCAGGTTGGAGGAGAGATTCGTGGAGTCAGGCCAAAAGTCAACCATATTGTTGCTGCTGAATTTTTGGTTCTTCTTGCCTGTATATAATTCATGATGTTGAAGGGACTGATACCGACGTAGAGGAGATCGCACACGTGTAAACTTTTTTATTTTTTCTCCGATATGGAATATAAAACAAAACTTGTTTATTTTTGTTTCAGCTGTCGTTTAGTTTCGTAATTAAACCTCATTATTCAAAATAATGGGGATAGAGTCATTATTAAATATTACTACAAGTTTTGGGTCAACTCTGTATATCCTGAGATATTTCGTATGTTTGAGTCTCAGCGGATGTTGATTCAAAATACATACAAAGCCGGATTTCGGTTTGGATCAGCAAGTTGTAATAAGAACGCGTCTTCCAAAGTGATTATTGAACTTTTTTTCTGCGTTTAATGCCAAAGGTTTGCTCATAAGGAAGAAGTATCCTTAAGAGATCTAAGAGTATGCAGCGTTTAACATCAGAATCCCTCAAATCGATGGTAATGGATTTGAAAATAGTGCGGTCAATCTTATGCACTATACGTCTAACTGATCAATACCGGTTCTAAGAACTCTGGAGCACATTATCAAAATCTTCAACTACGAACCGTGGTTATAAGCCAAAATTACTTGATATTTTACATTGCAGATCCTGCCTAAGAATTCTAATTTTAAGAGAAAATGCTTATTCATGTTAGTCTAAAATTCTTAAGTTTCTATACGCAATTCAATTAATATAATCTTTTGTTTTGCATTTATCTGTATATATATTTACATGTAGGATATGCATAAATATATTATTTATTCTTAAAGTATAAAAAGAAATACATAAATTTCACTTTATGGGTTCTTCATTATTAATATTATGTATATGTACGACCTATAAGTCGTTAATGAGTTTAGAACTGTAAAAAAAAGCGAATAAAGTCATAATTATGTAACATTATTTTTATATTGATGACGTAATTTTGTAAATTTTTTTTAACATAAAATTACTCCTCTCACGTCATTGCCTCACCCACGCAAAATTTTAGAATCAGTTTGATGTTGATGTTTCTGCTTCTTTCCTCCTAATCAATATTCTGAACGTTGATTGGTTGAATTATAATTAGTTTTTATTAAGGTGCTCTGAACAATTGTTAAAAACTATTAAATAATATTTCCCTATTTTGGAAGAATTGTCTAAATACCAATTGTGTGCCTTTTTTTCTCTCTCTTTTTTTATGAAAGGTTGCGAGGTATAACAAATGTAACGATGTGCTCTAAACATAACAGAATTAAGATATTTTTTGGTTTTTTATTGATTGTAAGTGTAGTTGAACAATTATATGAGAAGAACAGCAAATATAAGATAGAAAAACAATAAGAATCCTTTAGATCCTGAAATTAGCAGATTACCAACTGATATTTATACGCGCATCTCTATATAGCCTGTTTAACAGTTCTGTAATCATAAATGAAAATATTTTGATCATGGAAGAGAGAGCGATTTTTTGTAGTTGCAAACTGAATTGATGTTTTTTATTTACCAAAGCTGTTATAACTATTATTTTATTCTTGAAGAGAGTATATATATGTATAGAGCAATCAATCACTGAGCTTAAAAGACGAAAAGTAACACTGAAGATTTGTTGTGGAGTTATAAGTCCAAGTCCTTGTTGGAATCAGAGTACAATTAAAAATCAACATCCTAGTAATTCTTGCCTATACCACTCCTAGTTTGTGTTGATTTCCTTCCAATCACAGCTACTTGCAGCTGATCTAACAGAACGTCATAGCATCTAAGCTGCTCTCTTCTCTCACCTTCTTGAGATTGTCACCTATATTTTTGGTTTCTTTTTTTAACATACTGGTGTTGTGTCGGTCCTCATTTATTAAGTCCAGTCTTGGGTCTGGTCCTTGGGAACGATCCTTAAGACTGTCAGTTTTTGGGACTAGTCCTTAACTGTCAGTCTTTGTAATTTTTCCTAAAAATGTTGATGGTTTATTTAGCCAAATATGATATATGACAGGGATTCTCACCCTTTTTTTAGTGATGTACTAGAAATAAAATATTTATTTAACCCAGGTACTCCCTTACCAGCACAAAGCATTTTCAGCTTCAGTTACAGAGGTGTACGCAGCATTTTATTTTGGAAGGGGCCTTTTTTTTAAAGAAATCCAAAAATTCAATTAAAAAAAAAAAAAAAATCCATAGCGATTCACTAAAAAAATAATTTCCTACAAAAAAAAATTTCAAAAATTCATATCTATTCTCAAAAATTCAATTTAAAAAAAAATCAAAATCCAAGGTTGTTCACCAAATATTAAATTTTTTGGAGAAAAATTTATAAATCCATTGCTATTTATTGAATATTAAATTTAATTTCAAATATTTAATTTTTTTGAAAAAAACAACAACAAAAGTTCCTGTGTTATGTACCACTTGTCAAGGCTGATAGAAATACAAGGTTAGACCATCCTGTAATCAGGCTTGCTAGAAATTTTCAATCTGATGAAATGTACCTACTGCTGGGTAAGACAGGCAGATTTTGACAAAACACGCAACCACTCATAGTCTATGACGTCACTATTACTAGAATTTTCAATTTAATGTATCGTAAAGACTGCTGGGTAAGAAAAACACATTTTGAGAAAACTCTCAATCACTCATCTACTATTATGTCAATATTAAAAGCATGATGGAAGTCAAACATACGTCGTAGATGCGCTATGGTATAACCTTGTATTTTTATTAATCTCGCCACTTGTAAAATATTCTTTTAAAATCTCAAGAACCCCTATTGTGCCTCCAAGTATCCCCAAGGGGTACGCGTACCCCCATTTGAGAATCACTGATATATGAGATATGCAATAAGATGATTGCAGATATCTTGCAGAACATATTAATTTTTTCATAAAAATGCAGTATAATACGAATATATTCTATTTTTACTTAATTATATAATTCTGTTTTTGTCGCTGTTTGTTTGTTAATTAGGGCAAAAGCTCAAATCGATTTTGATCAAACTTGGTACGAAGATTATATATGTTCATACAGTAAGAGGTCATTAAATTTTTGGTGGTCAAGGTAACACTAATCGTAAAAAATACATAATTGACCGTAACTTTGCTACAAATTGAAATACAATACACAATTTGATTTTAAGTGGAGGTTTGTTCTCTACCGGGCACATTTTAGTTCAATATATATGTTACACGAAATATGCATAACTAGAATGGGCAGACGGTAGAGCTCGAACCTCGCCCTATGATCATTACATCTAAATTATACATAATTTCTTCTCTATGTCAATGTTAAAAATGTCCAATGTTGAATTTAATGAAATTTAACGTCTATTGCATTTATACAATTAATTGCTGTTACATATTATGTAAATAAACTGTGTGCCACAATTGATCATTTTTGGTCCTGGATCCTAGTTTTTTACACATTAGTAATAACTAGTGATGAAAATCTTGTGTATTTTGGAATGTAAAAAAAAAAAAATCCAAAAATCCACTTGGTAATCCAGGTAATTTGAATGTTTTGGAGGAGAGTTGTTTAGATATCATGACGTTTCATTAGATTAGCTACAATCAGCTGTGACAAGGGTGGAGAAAATAAACAAGGAAGTTGGGAAGAATTACTCCGAAGTCGATCGGAGTACAACAAGGACTTACAATTATAACTCTGCAACAAATTCTCAAGGTTACTCACCATCTTTTCTGAGCACAAACCAATGTCCAATCAGGTTTGCAATATAATTGAATGTAGTATGAAAGGAAGTTCTCCACTCAGGAGTTAACACTAGAACTAGGGTTGGTAACGAACCTCCTTAAACGACAGTAGATTTCAAAAATGATACCCATTTATTTTTTAATATTTTTAACTGTTAGTGGTTTCTAAAATTGAAAGTAATGTGTTATCCGTCACTCCTCTTTACAAAATAACAGCATTTATATCAGCAAAATGCAAAATATTATAAAAAACTTTTAAAGGTAATTGGCAAAAGACATTTTGGTATAATAAAGTATGGGCATTTGATCTACAATATCTACTCTACACTAAGTTTAATTATAATACTGAACTGATTCTGGTAACGTTTTTTGTCCATCTGAAACTTTTGCTCATATTTTTGTGAATACAGCTTAGAATATTTAAGTTTTTTTTGTTTTTTTTAATCTTTTACTATTTACAAAAAAATCTTGAATTTAGTACTTTTTTGGTAGCCTTTTGTTCTGGAGTTATTTCTTTGCGAGAACGATTCATAGTTCCTAAAATACTGCTAACAAAAATTTAATATTTGATTTATCGGCTTCTTAGCCATATATTGAGTAAATTGATAATTAACTTTTGTTGTGAATATTTGCTCATAAATTGTAATATTTTTACCTATATTCCTTATATTTGTTGCGAGGCATAGTATTACCAAAGATCCTCAATTTTTCCCTTTGGCATTGATTTCTCTCTCTTACATAATAGCAATTAATTGGAGTATTTCTCATTTGCTAATTGTCCATAACTCATTCCAAAGTTTGGAACGAGCCTAAACTATTGTATATTTTATAATGTGATCAATAACATAATTATTGATCAAAAGTTCAAAAGTTGATGTTTTATCTGTAATTTGTTACGCCTTGAAAATGATTATGGACTTAGAAATCAGATGAACTTGATTGAGGTGGTTCGACATATTCTTCATCTGCTTCCAATTCGAAATCATCACCTTCTGAATTGGAGTACGATGTGGACACAAGAAAATGTCCTATTTCTTCTATAGATATTTTTTTCCTCGGACAATAAAAGGTGGAAACAGAATGGTTAGTTCAGGAAAATATATGTGATATTTATACAAGGAAAGTACAAGATTCCTTTCTCGAGTAGTTCATTCATGTCTGAACTTGCTTGAGCTTGTTCATACACAACTGTAGAGCAAAAAGATTATTTGAAATGATTGGATATCAAATATGATACCCACGTCTGTTTAGGTAGTGTTCACTATATCAACCAAACGATTACTCATTTTGAATTTTGTTTTTTGTGGTTAATATAATTTATGAAAATTCAAGAAATTCTGAACAAAAACAATCAAGAAGTTTCTCAAAATATTTCAATGAATTGAAATAGGTATCAACAATGATAACCTCGTCGTTCTAGTGTTAAATAATAATAACAACAGTTGAAGAACAGAAAATTCATTTTTTTAGATAACCAATTCCAAATAAGCAGGCCAGCTAAAAAATACACAAGATTTACATCACTAACAATAACACTATGAAATTGCATTTTTGCCCACCTACTAAAATCCACATTTAATATTGTTACTGTGATGTTTACCTCAATGCAATTTAAGATTTATACAACTCTTCGTCACCAAAACTCCACGAAGGTAAACGATTAAATGGGAGGCACAGAATGGAGAGGAATTATTGTAGACGGGAAATTAATATGAGCGTACAGTTTCTTTGTTATATGGTAAATGACGTCTAAATATAGAATATGTAAAAGGGAGAATCAAGGATAAGAAAGAAGAACGTACATTGGTGATTGAAACCAGTAAATTTTACTACGAATGTACATGACTAAAATAAGGGGTGTTTAAATAAAAAAGGTTTAATATAATTAATTGTAAAAATATGCAAATATAATATTTATTTAAGATATAAATTTGTTGATTAGCTGACTTAATCTGTAATTAATACTAATCCAATACATTAGATATGAAACATATTTATTTATATTGCCTCTAAAATATTAATTACTTATTACAATTAGTCAAATAATCGAATTATTTAGATTTAATTTCGGAACATTTTGTCACGGAACCTTATATCTCTTAACATGATGTTAAGAAATTATTGATATGTTATATCAATGTATGTATGTCCACAAATAAAAACGCATAACTAGAGTATTTAATTCACAAACAGAAACAGATACAAACTTGAGACATAAAATAAAAGTTGTTTAAAATTATAAGTTACGTACTAAAGGCCATGTTAAATTCTGATCTGAGCAGATTCCTAGGCTCTGGAGAACGACTTTGTTTTTTCGCTAATAAGTTGATTTTTTTTCATAAAACGAGATCGATTCACCGTGTCTCAAAGTTTTTTTTATGGTGTAGGTTGTACAGACGAAAAGGGACCAAAAAAAATTAAAATCCAAAAATCGGAAACGGGAGAACGTACATAAATTAAATGCAAATTAAAAAAAAGGAATTATGAAGAGGATTAGCGATGTCTTAGTAAAGGATTGGAAAAATATTGGATTTTTTGGAAAAAACTTTCAAAAATCCATAGTTATTAACATAATTTTTTTTTTTTTAAATTTGAACGATTAAATATTTTGGAAAAAAAATTGAAAAATTAGATTTTCTACTAAATAGCAAAAGTTCATCAATTTGCGGGAGGACACAACAGCCGCTCCAACCCGCTCCCTGTAGACGCCCCTGTGTTACTGGCATAAGAATAATTAAGGTGGAAACTTGAAGTCACGTAGTATCAGTTTTGAATCCTCAGGATTATATTTGGGGGAGAGGGTGCTTGGTTTTTTTGAATTTTTGGCAAACATTTCAAAGATAAAAATTTTTTGTTCACCCCAAAGATTGATCAAATGACCAAATCAATAATTTTTTCTTGTCAAGAGAAATATTATTTCATTTTGAGAGGGTTCATCCCCTCCAGCTCACCTCCTGCGGATGCCCCTATATATCCATCGAATTTTATAAAAATTTTAAATATTGAGGGATTATTTATTTCCAATGATAAATACGACTGCTCCTTTAAATGTGAAGTAAGAGCTAAATATGTAAGAATTTACTATATGCAAGAGGATTTCTGAATGCCTAAATATGTTCAAATTACACCTTCACTTCATTCATAATTGATTTAGATGTAATCTGGAAAAGAAGTTGTACATAGCTATCTATCCAATAATATAAAAAGAATGCATAATGGTATTTGCATGGAAGTTTGATCCCTTCAGCAATATTGAATCATTTTTGATTTTTTATCTTATTTCATTAACAGTTTCTCTAAGGACCGGTTGTCCAACTCTATTTGAATTTGATGTCGACACTCCAGATACTGAGATTATATACTTTTGTCTTAAACATTTTCACCTTTAAGCCATTTTTCCTCAAGGATATTTCGCCTTAAATTAATAATGATAGAATTATGCCCAATACATACTATCGAAAATTCACTATGTGGTGAGTTTGAACCAGACACAAAATAGTTAATAAAATAATAAAAGTAAAAAACAGGACGACGATTCGAACGGAAGAAGTGCTATTTACTTGTCCGTTATTAATTATTATTAGACCTTAAAAAGACATCTAGCGTGGAGTAAAAAGATAAGAATAAGACAATGAATCTACTCTTTAAGGTAACAGGAGCGAAACGCGCCTGTTTTATAGCTCCGTATAGAACATCAAAATCTTAGATGAAGAAAGTAGTTGTAAATATAAAATAATAAATGCATTTTTGTCTCTTTATTTTCTATATTAGCGAGCGCTATCATATTATCGCGTTTCTTTACAGGCGACTTTTATTAGTATGGCTGAAAAGGCAATCTATCTTCTCACTACGACCATGAAATTCTTCCTGGAGACATTATTGCAGTTGATTTAAAGTCCTAAATATGAGTGGTGCAGAGTTAAAATATTCCGATACAAAATGGGATTTTAAAAAGAAGCTTTTGATCAAATTAGTGGAAAAGCAACCTATTCTTTGGAAACGAAAATTTAATCATGTGAGAAATAGAAAAACAGTCATGGATGTATGGGGAGCCGTCGCTAGAGAACTTCATTGGGATGTTAAGTGATTTATTTGAATTTGTAGTGAATGGATGGCGTTGATTTATT
Source organism: Lepeophtheirus salmonis (assembly GCF_016086655.4). Classification (NCBI taxonomy): domain Eukaryota; kingdom Metazoa; phylum Arthropoda; class Copepoda; order Siphonostomatoida; family Caligidae; genus Lepeophtheirus; species Lepeophtheirus salmonis. The sequence goes on from NC_052139.2 coordinate 16,743,886, forward strand.
ATTTATTCTTATTCATATAGTTGGTTTCGTGAAAAGAAAATGGAAGAATATGTTGGATACTCATCGTCGAGAGGTCTACAAACAAAAGGTAGAAAAACGCAATGGGCCTATAAAATGGAAATTCTCTAAGGAAATGGAATTTGTTTCTGATCAATATATTTTTACGTCAAAAAAGGAGAAACCCTCTCCTAGGTCGATACATAATCCCTTAGAAATTGTGGATGCATTTAATGTTTTTAATTATAAAAAGCATGATCCCCTTGAATCGGATGAACAATCTGGATCTCCTTCCCATTTCCCGAATGAGCAATCTGGATCTCATTTCCATCATTCGGATGAACAACCTTCATCTCCTTTCCATCTCTCAAATGAACAATCTGCGCCTTCTCTCCATCTCAGGAATGAGCAATCTGCATCTCCTCACCATGTCATGCCTAAAGTTGAGCATGATGTCTTTGTGGACATTAACTCCGATAGTTACGAAGAATCAGATTTAACTAATTACAACAGAAGGTATATCACTGACAAAATTGTAACAAAACTCCGAGAAGTAAAGTCTCTCACAGAAGATCTAGAATTATCTTACTTCAATGAAACAGGAGATGAGGATATGCAGTTTCTAAAAAGTTTACATTCCTCTCTCAGCTCCATTCCCTATCCTGCCAAATTGCTCGTGAGAACTAAAATACAAGAAATTGTATACGACTTTACGAAGAGTCATGAACAAGAAAATATATGTTTTTGATTGTTAAATATATTTATAGATTATATTAATATACGATTTGTTATGAATTATAAATAGCCAAAGTTTATAGCTAGACGTTCAACACTCGTCGAATAATAACTAATAGTAAATCATTATTGATAAAATATGTTCGAGACGGGTTATATTTGTTTACTTATTTTTGCGGGAAGCCTTTCCTGTAAGCTGCTATTTTAGTGTATAATAAAGGACGTTGTTTTCTCGACTCTATGCAACCTTGCACATAGTTTAATGTTTGAGTTTGTAACAAATTTTTGACATTGATCAACATTACTTAATAGCATTCATGAGAGCGAATTTGTATTGACTTATATAGTAGGAGTTAAACAAATGAGGGATGCAAAAAAATTGAAAAAAGAATGCACGAGAGGTGTTCATACTTAAAAAATTTTTTAATAATTTTTCTATCATAATAGAGTGTTTTCACTGACTTCATCTTAAAGGATCGAAGAGGATATTTTTATTACATAAAATAGACAAATTTCTAATCAATCTTGATGAAACTTTATCACATGACTTTATAAAAAAAAAAAAAATTAACAATTGCATTGAATACTACCTATCTTGAGATAAGCAGTTATATTGGAATAAAATCAAATTAATATATACTAAACATCCCTAAAAATGATTGATTCCTCGGTTAGATGAAATAATTGTAATACTATAATGTTTACTTATACTTAATAAGTGCAACTCCATCTAACCAATTAAGGGAACATTAAAAAAAAAATATTTATTTGTTGCTGCTATTTTGACATCTAATAGTTTCAGATCAATATTAATGAAAAAAAGGTTTTCATTCTTATATAACTCGGTAAATCTCAAAGAACACCATTTTAATATATGATTAAAAATGACACTACTTAATAGCCTAAATGCAAATGTAATGTTTATAACAATCGTAATTATCGTAGTATGTCCTCTTTCTAGCTTTAGTAGTATATACATTCGCGACCTTAGATGTTGGCACATAGCTGGTCGACGACAACACGCAAGAACTTGGCTTCGACTCCATTTCACATTCAATCATATCCAGTTCTCGTGGGGGTTTTGTTTTTAGAATACGATCCACGATCCGGTTCCTTGCTCTTTGTGAAATCAAAAAAATTATTTATGCTGCTCACTAAAGTCACGCTGACCCCGGGTGGTTATTCACATGAGTATTTGAGAATGGGTAGTTCAGACACATTTTTAGGGTTCATTTTGAATATTTATTCACCTATAACGAATTTAAAGTGGTATCCTTTCATAATATTATGTAAAAAGATGTATTCAAATATATTTATATATATGAAATAGCCGATATTTTTATTAATTTTTTAAAATAAGATTACATAAGTACATGATTTTTTTTTTTTTTTGGGGGAGGGGGGTCACTTACAGGCCTCCAAAATGGCAGATAATAATTGTAAAAAATAGGTATGTGAAGATTGTCCAAATCCTCGTGAGCATACATTTGATATATATATATATATGTTGGTAATCTGCAATTTTGAAAATACAGACGTATTAGCGAGTAAGGAGCACTATCCTTTATTTTTTAATCTTTTTCAGTAGATATTATGTTGTCTATCAAAGTTGCCAGAATATATTTTTATTTTTGATTTACAATCATTAGGATTTAGACCATTTTATAATATTTGATTTTTATCAACAATGCTCTATGATGAAGAGATTGCGTGTCTATGGATAAAAAATCCCTTAAGAGGTATACAAATATTATATCGTTTTAAATTATTATACCTAAAGAGACTCCTCCCCTTTCTTTCCTTTTCTTCTCTAGCTTCACTCTGCGTTCTTAGTTATTGTCTATTGAGTTATTGTACCTAGCAGACTGTCTATTACTATTAGTATTACTACTACACTACTAGGCTGATACAGCTAGCTAACTGGTAGTAAGCAGAGGTGGTGCTGCTGTTGTGTGTCGTAGTATATGAAAAAGAGGGGTTTTTCTTTCTTTCTTGTTCAATCTTTCCGTTCGGGGTTTCAATAATTTGGGGTATTCAATACTAAACTATTTGGATCAGGATGTCTGGGAGTGAGACGGGATCAGAGGAGATTGGTTTGCAGCACAGGGGTGGATCCGAATCCTTTCATTCCGGAGGTCGTCGCGCAGATGAAGGCGTCGTGGCAACACGTGCTGTCTGTATCGAGAACAAGAGATTTTACATGGACGTGAAGGAAAATGCTCGAGGACGCTTCATCAAAATCTCGGAACTCTCTCCCGAGGGTCGACGAAATCAAATCGTGTTGGCCATGCCCATTGCTGCACATTTTCAACGTGTTCTCAAACACATGATCTCGGAGTATGCGTATCTTGAACCACTCAACACGGAGCGACTCATTCTTGGAGAACTCTCCTCAGAAGTAATTCACTCCGATGAAAAACGCTACCGTGTGGATCTCAAAGTATGGGAATCAATATCATTATATAATATGAACAAGGATGTTATTATTATTTCTTTCTTATTCCCTCAATAGGAGAATGCACGAGGCCGCTTCCTCAAAGTATCCGAAACGTTCGTTCAGGGAAAGTCCCGTTTTCAAATTGCAATTCCTGCAGACGGAATGGCGGAGTTTGATGAGCATCTGAGTGATCTTATTGAAGAACATGGGGATCTAGATGAACAAACCGTAGAAGTGGCACATCAACAGGCCCCTCTACCCTCCACTACATCTAGTTCGAGTCGCGCAATTTCCATTGATAACAAAACCTATACCTTCGATTGTCGCAAAAATCCACATGGAGGTAGATACATTGCCATCTGCGAATTTCGAGGTATCTTCAAAAGTAACATTCAAATCCCTGAGTCTGGTTGGGATTCCTTCAGAGAAGTCTTAAATGAATATGCCCAAGAGTGTCAAGAAACTCAATAAGCCCCCTTCTATCTCACTCTCTGTTTCTATATATAAATATCTCTATACTTTTTTTTCTTCAGTTCCCAAAAAAAATGATTCTAATTATACATTTTACACTAAGATAAGTTTTTGAATATCGAATCAACGCGTTAATAAGACGGATGAAACGGAAATATAGTTATGAATCATTCTTCCATTCTTATTTCTAGTTAGTCTTGAGATTTATCTTAACAAAAATATATATATGCAGTCTTGTATTACTATACTATTTGTTTATTTACAAATGGAATATTTTGTAATTTGTAGCTTTTCCTCGCTGGATGGGTTGTTCAAGTGAAGGGATTCGCTCTATCTAATGAAATTTTTGTATGCACGAGTGGTCTTTATAATATTAAAGGTTGTACTTATGCAATTAATTGATTTGATTTTTTTTTCGATACCAGAGTATATTTATGATATTTCTCCCTATATCTTACTTTTCCGCGATCAATAAATACATTAAAACACGGACCTTCATAAAGATTTATCATTATTGTATCATTAGTTTAACGAATAATTTAATGTATAAATGAAACCTAAACTTTCAGATACTGAACATCGCACCGGTTTTATGTCCACGCTTGGATAGTTTGTCAAACAGCATGAGCTTTCGGACGTCTCCGGATGCAGAAATCCTTCCAGTGAGATATGCTTGAAGTGGAGCTAATGTACCCTCAAGTATGGAGCTCAAATCCGGGCTTGATAGTGAAACACTTACATCTGGGCTCTTTCCTGAGTCGTTGGTTGTTTTTATAACCTTTGAGGTTGGATTTATCTCCAACCAATATTTATCTGTACCAGATTCTGTTTCTGATATTTCCAATTCGTATAATCCACACGCGTCCTGTTCCATAGTGGATCCAAATTCTGTTTGTAATATGATGTCTAAACATTTCCCCCAATTGCAAAGCATGGGTGCATCTGAACTAGGTTTGTCAGGACCAACATAGCCCAATGTCATGCCACCTCCTGATATGCTTTCAGGAAGACCTTGTGGTTGAACTATGCCTGGTCCTAGCTGTACATGGTTAACTCCTTGGGGCATAGCTCCAGAGCTTAACATTTGGAGCATACTCATATTTGAAAATTGTGGTTGTTGGGGTTGAGAAGGTGCGAGCATTCCTCCGCCCATTATTTGAGTATTTCCTTCAGGCGTTTCTAACCCATGGGAAGCACGAACAAATTCCTCAGGAGTAGGATATTTTGATTCCCCTTTCATTCCCAAACCTTTTAAAATACTTCCCATCGCCGTAGAACTACCATTGTCAGGAGACTTAAGGATTTTAGGTTCAGAAAGTGTAACGGCCTGGATATCTATTCCCCATTTACGAACTTGATCATTTACATCATCTTGGATTTCCCCTGCAGGAATTCTTTTGTCTCTTTCTAATTGTTGAACTGTTTTCTTCACCAATGTTTTGATCAACAAAGTTTTACCTATGAAGTCAAAACTTGAAATAATCAAAAAAAAAAAAAAAAAGAGGACGAATCTACAAACCGAGAGATCTTAAAATTTCTTGATGATCCGCAACCTCACTTATCATTGTAACAACATCCACAATGGTGTATTGAATCTCAGCTCCCATTTCCACAATACCTCCATCTGCAGTTATAAATTGCTGAGGTGGAACAGCAAATGCTGATGCTCGAACGTCAACTTTTTTTGTCCGATCCATCCATGGAAATACAATGACTCGCCCTGGGCCTTTTACCCCAAGCATTTTCCCCAAACGAAAAATTACAATGCGATCGTTCTCTCCCATTTTCTTGACAAGGATCCAGTAAGAAACTGGTGCAGTCAATATGAAAAAACGTAGCTTAAAAATGTGAGTACCATGGACGCAAAGATAAGCCATCGATCAGGCTGAATGCCTGCATCTCGAGTCGTAACATGACCCATGTTAAGCATCACAGTCCCTCCATTACCATCAGCATATCGCCAGTTAGAAGAGTATGAGTTAATTGAATCATATTTTCCTTTTGGATTGGCGCAATTGGGATCGTCAAAGGTAAATGCGGATTTAAAATTAAAAGCAGGCTCAGAGTTGTACTCATCAGGAACAGAGGAGAGTCTCGAGTATTTTATGGAATGATGGGATGAAGACATGATGAATGACTTATTCACTGAATCCACTCATTTATTTAACTATATATATTTATTTGTATACTAAACGAAAAACAACATTATTTATAATGAGTAATTTTGCAATGTTTAGTTTCTTGGGATTAAATTTATCTGGTAAGAGAGATGGAACACCTCTTATGGAAAAGAAAGTTAGGGTATTGATTTTCAAACTTCTACACAAAGAAAGCTCTTTCACCATTTTCTACTTTTATTATATAAGATGTAGATATTCTTTTAGATATCTTATCATTATATTATTACAACACAATTTGTACACCATGAATATCCTTGTCATTTGAGTAAGACATTAAAATATCCGTGTGGTTGATCACGTAAAAATATTTCCCAATAATTCCTCAACATTTTTGAAACTCGTTATGCAATTAAGTTAAATAAATAATGTATCTTTTAATAGAACTAACAGCCTTGAATATATTTATATTAATGAAAAGTTTATTTTACATAGATTATGGCTTGTTACTTATATTATCCGCCTTACAATATAAAGAAGTTAATGTGAGTGTTATTAGTAACTGATAAGACAGTAGTGTTGCTATAATCATTATTAGGGGCCATATTTCTTAATATATACATTATCTATCTTTAAGCTGCGATATACTACTAATTTAATATATAATTAATATTGCGGAAATCCTTGTTGCATATGCAATTAAGATAATTTTTTTAGATATATTACATAACTTTTATTAATTTCTGTAGTACGGCGTTAAAAAAGTAAGTAACATAGGCTAAAGTTAAATTTATAAATGAGCTGTTCATCCAAGCTACGAGCTAATACTATTTGAAGGCCACAGCACCAACTCCAATCACGCAACTTGTCTAGAAAACATCAATTTCGATGAGGAATTCCTGTTTGTAAATAATTTCATATGAACTTTGTACAATCATAAGGTATATCAATGTATAGTTGGTAATTCGAACGAACAATAAAGTAAATAAATGTAATAATTAAATGATTCTATGATGAATAAATTGTCACTTTTACAATATATATATTTATTAATATGGTTTTGAAACGGTTATTTCTCCTCAGTTCGAACCGAATATTGTTATTATTATTCATGTAAATATAAACAAATCAAATACGTCATTTTTATTTTAGATGAAATAATATTAATAAATAATTATAAATTAATATCCATTGTCAAAGCTTATTATTAGCGGTTAATTATTACATGATTATTGTGTTGAAGTATGCGATACTTTTGGAATAGGATTCTCCGTCAGAGCCAACAAACTTTATCCTATGCAAGCTCATCAAAACCCGGCTTTGTAGCAAAAACAGTCGCAGCCCTCGGATTTGGCACCGCCCTCTATTTATTTCCGAAGCCGGAGCTTTTGGCTGCAGATCCTATTTTTTCTGGAAGTCATGGGGGAGGAAGCGGCGGCTCAATTAGTCGCAGGGAGCGATTCAATTTTATAGCCGATACCGTCAAAGACATTTACCCGTCCTTAGTATTTATAGAAGTCCAGGGATCGAACCGATATGACCCCAGATCTGGCTCCAATGGCTCAGGTTTCGTAATCTCGTCTGATGGCCTTATCTTAACAAATGCTCACGTCGTCCTTCATCCCAGATCGCATCTCAATGTTCGGTTGCAGGATGGAAGAACTTTCAAAGGGGTTGTTGAGGCTGTAGATACAGACTCAGATTTGGCTACCGTCCGCATCCCTTGCAAGGATTGTATTTGTCTTCCTCTAGGTAATTATTTACTAAAAAGTCTGCGTAAGCAAATTCTACCGTTTCTTAAGATTTAAATCAAGCTCATCCCGAACAACATGAACAAAGTATCATCAGGATTTTGTATTATAATTATACCTTATAATAGCAATAATTATTTTTCAAAATGCCTCCTTCATGCAGATACCGTGTGCTTGGTTTCATTTATAGGGGGAACATCTTCAACTGAATAGGCCAGATACTTATGATTATGGTCCACCGTCCAGTTCTTCTTGTCGGATAACATCAGAACAGTGGACCATTTATTTTTTTTCAACCAATTGATCAGCTTATTGTACCTGATCACCCTGTTTTTTGCTGAAAGAAGTTGTCATTTTCTAGTTACATACATAAGAACGAGCCCCCAGTTTCTTGACTGCATTCCTGATAGTCCCCTCGCTGACGATGAGGTCCTTGACAGAGGGATGGGCCCGGGAAAGATCTGCAATCTGTTGCCTTCATTTTTAGTTTGTTGACGTATCCCCACCAAATATACGGCCTATAAAATCTGATAAATTACGAAACAATTTATTTTCGATGACCCATCATCGATTCCAAGTAATAATTGCTCAATAGACCTCTAATTGGTATGGTACGATTTGCTTTCACACACTGTTATACGAATATATTGGTCACACTAATGAACAGATATAATTTTTTATAGGCAATTCCTCTGAAGTTAGACCTGGAGAATTCGTTATTGCTTTGGGTTCACCCTTAACTCTATCAAATACTGTTACAACAGGTGTCGTCTCGTCAGTAGCTCGACAAAAATCCGAGCTTGGACTTGTAGGCCGAAGTGTTTCCGAATATATTCAAACAGATGCTGCAATTACATTTGGTAATTCAGGAGGTCCACTTGTTAACTTGGATGGTGAGGCCATAGGAATTAATTCAATGAAAGTTGCGCCAGGGATTTCTTTTGCTATCCCGATCGATAATGCAAAAAAGTTTTTGGAGAATGCGAGTAAGAGGCGAAAGCCCATGAATCGAAGACGAAAATTTTTAGGAATTACAATTGTTGGACTAACACCTCATATCATTGATGAGCTAAGGGCTAGGATGGAGATTGATAATAGTGTTATAAATGGTATTTTAATTTTTAAACTAATTCGAGGATCACCTGCGGATGAAGCAGGGTTACTTCCCGGGGATATTATTGTACAAATAAATGGTGTCCCTCTTTCAAGCACAAAAGAGTTTTATCAAATTCTTGAAGATCCAGATGTTTCGAAATTAGTCATGCGTATATGGAGAAATAAGCGAATGATCTCTCTTGTGGCATATCCACAGCAAACTTAAATGGTGTTCATCTCTTTAATCCAAGGCGATATTGTTATATAAGAATCTATTTTTGATATGTTACTTGTTATACTTAGCTTTATTAATTCATTATCAAAAATAATAGTATATAAATATTTTTTACTACAACTTCGTCTTGTAATTTCAATGTGTACTTTTAACATTACGCTTCCCTCCAGTCTTCTCCAAGAGTCTTATATCTTGTATAACTATCTTATGAGTCACGGACTTTGACATATCGTACAATGCTAAAGCAGCTATTGTTGCCCCAGATAAAGCCTCCATTTCAACTCCGGTTTTACCACTGCAAGTGGCACTACAAACAATATTAACGGCTGTTTTATCACTATCAAGACTTAACTCTATGCCTATATGAGCTAATTGAATCGGATGGCAAAGGGGTATCAGATCACTCGTTCTCTTGGCACCCATGATCCCTGCCAATCGACTTACTGTGAGCGCATCTCCTTTCTTTAATTGATTCTCTTTGAGTAATTTAAAAACTTTAGGGCCTACAACAACAACGGCTTGTGCAGAAGCCTTCCTCTCTGTTATCGACTTATCTGTAATGTCCACCATGGACGATTTCCCTGTCGAATCAATATGGGTCAAGCCAGAAGGAGGTTCATGATTAGATGTGGATAATAAATGTCTTTGATTTTTGAAGAAGAAAGACATCAAATGATGAGAACGCAAGGCCTTTGCCATCGTAGCAGGGAGTCGATACAGTCGACTGTACAATTTCTTATCTATCAGCTTTTATTCATCACAAAGAGAGAAAAAATGTATGTAAACTTCTACTACATTTTAAACGTTCAGTTTGTTTTGAAAATCAACTTGAAGATAATATTAGGAATAATATGTGACCACAGACTGAAAACGACGTATTTTCAGAATCGGACAAATGGAATGCATTCAATTATTGAACAAAGATTTTGATTATGTATATTTTTACATATTAATTGAGCAACTATAAAATAAACATAGCCAATGTAGAAAAACAAAATGTGTACAATAATCTCTAAATTAAAACTTCAGATGTCATCTTCCTCATCATTTAAATCCGATTCTTCATCCGATGAATGAAAATACGAAAAAACATATTCTTCAGGATACATGGTTTGACATCCAACACTTTTAAATTCTATTTGATTAACGCCTGCTAAATATAAATATATTAAAACCCCGATAATGAAACAACAATATGTTTAACAAAATACTACCTATTGGCTCTTCATGTTCAGATAGACGATACACTTTTTCAACATTCTTCTTCACAGCAAGTATAAACTCATTGAGGCTCTCATTTTTTCTCAACTCCACAATTTTTTCAGCTACGTGAATGACAAGCATAGGGTAGGAAACATGATGGGTACTCTTCCATTTAACAACCTGAAATTGAATAAAAATTTGATCCAACAAGAGTGTTAAAAATATGATATAGATTACATGGTACGGATAAAAATAAGGAGCATCCGTTTCTAAGACGATTCGATCCAACGGTAATTGTTGCACTAACTCATGAACTTGTTTCATTTCGGGTTTTGTAACAATATTTGTTATTCCAATCATTGATTCAGGAAATTCCTCCAACCACTTCTTCGTAACTTCCCAGGAATTTATCATAGAATGTCGATGAATATTGTAATTTGATGGAATGTTCGCCTATTCCACAATAAATATAAACTTAGATGTAATTCAAAAGGATAAACTGTGTTGATACCCTTTTTAAAACTTCAATTGTTTCTTGTTCAGCATCACGGATATGCAGCACGATGGGCTTGTTATATTTCTTAGCTAACAAAAGTTGTTCATAAAATACGGCTATTTGTACATCATGTGGAGAAGTACTTTTTCCATATACATCTGCAAAGTCTAGTCCTATTTCTCCTAATGCCACAACTCTTTTAGTCTGAATAAGTTTCTCAAGTTTAGCCAGGTGAGAATCATTAAAAGCACTAGCGAATCTGGGATGACATCCAAAAGTAAAATATATCCTCGGATCTTTCATTAATTCGTCAAAAAGAGGGATACTGCCATTATAATCCCCCCAAGACGAGGGATCGCAAAAATTATTTATGATACCTCCCATGTATTCCCTTCCAAAATCTCCCTAAATCAAATATGTAAAGAAGATTCGATATACCCTATTTTTGATTATTATTTAAATTTTACCTTGGGATATTTATAGCAATATTCCTTATAAGATCTCAAATTCAACTTATCTAAAAGAAAGTCGTAGTGACAATGAGAGTCATACAAAATCCCAGGATCAATTCGAGAACGTTTTCTTTCAAGGAGGAAATGTTGTTTGTTTGAGATGACGACCGCTTTCTTACAAGGATTAGACTCATTATCGTGACTTCCAGAGATTTTCACAATAGAATGTAGAATCTTGGGCGAATTTTCAATAAGAGTCATGCTATTCCCATTTAACGAAGTGTGTGAAAATGCTTTGGTCAAATCTGACGATTCATCGTCAGGAGCATGGAAAATCTCAGCATTTTGGGGCCAAAACGACATCGTACAACTTAGAGCTACGTCAAAAGTTTTAAATATTTTTTTTTTTAAATATGGAACTATAAAAATAAAAACGGAAATAACAGCTCAGCAGGTTGGAAATCCTTGCCGTTACACCTCGTGGCCCTGTTTGCGGTAATCCCAATTAAGTAATATATATATATTATAGTTATGTAATGTTATCATCTTTAGTATATATAATTATATATTTAATATAATATCAATAATTTATAATGTATAAAATTTTTTGCTAAGAATCCAACAAGAAATTGATCCTCATAACACATTAATAAAACAATCCTAGAGGCTCTTTAATAAGTAGACAAATATTTTTTTATAAAAAATAATGCATAAAGTAGTGTACAAAATATCATGTTAGAATGATTTCTATCCTAGGAGTCCATTGAAACACTTGAGGACGGCATCTCTTGCAAAAGGAATGTAGGAAATGGAGTACCAAATCATGGCAAGATACTGAATAATACAAAAGAGAATGGTAAGTCCTTTTTTGTGAAAGGCTAGTGCGGATAGAAGTGTCAGGAGTAAAGTTACAAGCATTATGACAGTAGCAAATGCTCTAGTGGGTGCAAACATGTTTTTGATTTGTTTGAGGGGTCCCATGAGGAAGCAGGTACTGAGTAAAGAGATGATATTACCTATACTATAGGATACAAAAATGAATTTATTCATCAATACATTCAGCGAGGTATATCAACCAAAAAATACATACCTATAGAGTACAGCAAATTTGATAAGTCCACCATTGAGAGCAAGCGTGATTGTGCTAAGAATCGAGATAAAACATCCAATGGCAAAACACACCACAAAACCCTTGAGCCTCGTTTTCCATGATAAAGTTGAGGAATCCAAGGCCTGAGCAACAAATCCCCTCTCTGCTTCATCCCCATTCCCAGCTTCTATATTATCCTCTTCATTCACAAAGTTTCCTCGAGAAGGGCCTAAAAATTGCTTTAGTTTGTCCATGATTTGATTTATGAACGTTTTAATAAATAATCATATGCGGACTGGACGGCTCCAGGATCTTTATATGATCAATCTGCAAGGACGAGGAGAGTATTGAATGTAGGCGAGGCGGTAACAACTGTAAGATTCGTTGTAAGGCGAGAGAGAGAGAAATGGGATGAAACAGTTCACACTTCACAGCTGTCTTATTTCATGACAAGCTACATAACATGAATTAATAATTCGACTACACAAGAATCACCTATGTTTTTTACTCATCGTCCATCGCTATCATCATGCATGAGGAAAAAATAGTCCATTAGTCCTTACTGTATATTTTATATAATCATTATTAATTAATAACATAAATACGCCCCTTTTGGATTGAATTTCATTTATCAGTTTACTAATGTCTGTGAAATAAATTCACCTAGGGTAAAGCTACTATTATATATTATTAGAGACTACTTTGAATTTTGTAGAATAAATAAACAGTAACTTCATTATTAGATCGAAATTCAAATCCATTTGCTTCTATAAAATACAATGACCCAGAAAAAATCATTAATTAATGCTTGTTGAGGAGCCCAAGACGAGCCATATGTGAATATGAATAACGTTTACTACTAGTAGAGCTAGAAGTAGGCGCAACAAGCTGACTTGCCCAATAATAATGTTTTATAGGCACTTTAAGGAAGGGAACGTAAGATGATGACGTCACTCCAATCTGCGCTGCTTCGTAACATTATTAATTTTATTATTATTTATATTAAATATTTCATTTTCTTTTAAAATAAAAATATCTACTGCTCAATTTTTCAAGTCTTCCTGTCAATCTTGCTTTAAAAGCTATGTGATGAAGAAGTGGATCCCTTCCTTCCAAAAGGATGTATACTCATGCCATTATATCACGTGTGCCACATGTATTTGCCAAGGAGAAAAAGGTAATGACGAATCTAATCTCGTATTAATTCATAATTATCCATGTATTATTTTTTAAAACTTAATTATATTTTCCCTTGTTACTACGTAGACAGACCTTGTCTCCGCTAGAGACGAACAAAAGTCTCTTATCGATGCCGTTCGAAATCTTGGAGTTGATGTCCTTGAATTGCCCCCTGAAGAATGTTCGTCCAATTCTATTTATGTAAGAGATTTAGCAATTGTACTAAATGGAGTAGCTCTCATGTGCCGTCCAAGTCGTGACTCTTCTCGTGATGTGGAGGTGGATTTAAAACAATCATAGAACTTCACACCAACTTATTTATATATATTTTTTTAGCTCAAGACAATCAAATCGGTATTACGAAAAGAGTTGGACCAAATTATTGTTGAGATGAAGTCCCCCAAGGGTCTTTTAAACGGCTCTGATGTCTTATTTACTGGGAAAGAGTTCTTTGTTGGAACCACGGGCTCTACTAATACAGAAGGTGCATTAGCAGTCGCTAATACCTGGCCGGAATATCCATGTACTGCTATCAAAGTAAGTGTCCCAGGAATTTATTCGATTTTTTGAACTTTTTAAATATTAGGTGGATACACCGGAGGCTCACCTACGAGACTTTATATGCATGGGAGGACCAGATCTAATCATGGTGAACAATAACAAGGAATCTCAATGTCTATTAAAACGTATTGAGAGGGAATCCATTCATAAATATTCTGTCCTATCACTTCCAGATACCCCTGACTGCTTATATATTAATGGAACATTAATCCATTCCTCCACTCTTAAGATCAATGAGGTTTGTCTCTCATTATATAAGTATGTGTTTAATTATATAATATATTTGACTTTTTAGATCCTCTCTACTAAAACAAATTTTTCACGAACACCCATTTGTAGTGCGCATTTGGCACCCTCTTCCACCTCGACTTCTGCTGCGTTATCATCCATTGTAATTCTTATTAAGAAGAGTAAATATATACAGAAGCTCTGAGTCTGGTTTCTGTATCCTTCCCAGTGATCATATTTTTCTACAAATTTTATTATTGGTAACAAATAACCTTCTATTATATTTATACTAGTCAATTGATATATTGTTATGAAAAAAAAAAATAATGCTAGAAACTGTTATACATCATTATGAAGAGATATTATAGGCTTGTTATTCATGAACCATTCATTTATATTTAATTTTTTTGGTAGTGCTATGTGCAATAACTGATATAAAGCATATCAAAATGTTATACGATATACATGTTAATTACATATAATTATGTTAATTTAATTGTTAAGCATAGAAATTCATGATTTTTTCTAATAATATTTAATTTTGTATATTGATATTAATTCGATTCCTTTAAGCTGTAATGAATCTTTTTTTCAAAAATATAATCTCTGTTGTATTCAAGTCTAATTTTTGTTTTTATTTTATATTTAGCTTGTGAATTCATATATATTTGGGCTGTCAACATAAAATCAATCTTGAACAAAAAAAAACAAAAAAAGAGAAAATCCCAATTTATTTTTTTACTTTATATATACATGCAAGCCAATATTTCATAGATATATATAAGTTAATTATAGGTTTTGTATTAAAGTTAGTAGAATGAGTTAAGATACCTATAATTTTCGCCATAGTTGTGAACTTTTATGTGATTTAAGAGACTTACCTTAGCCCCGATATGCCCTTTCAGATATAATGTATCAATTTATTGTTCTATTATTCCGACGATTAATTTAGCAACTTGGAATGAAATTTGTGGGACGCTCAAAGAGTTAATTACAAAAATTATTGATAGAAATTTACAATTCATCGCAGAATATAAATATAATTGAGACTTAATTTTGCAGAAATCTTTATAGCTTGCTTTTTTGTTGACGGTCCATATAGTATATCTCAAATAGCACCTAAATATTTCCCCAAATACACATTTTAAGACATACACCAATTTAAGACAGAGCTCACTAATTGTTTTATTTCATTTATCAATGTTTTTATGTTTACAAAGTTTTTCTTTGTTTTTATTAACACGTTAGGCATAAAGATATCCAACGCATTTGGCCTTGGACAACCCGTGGGTCGGGATGTATTATAGGTATAGTTGATAATATTGTAGAGAAAAACGCGTGCAAGGAGGAGGGGAAAAAAAAGACATCTGGTGTCATTATCATCTGCCTGCTTTATTATGATTTTTGAGGGTATAACGAATGTATATATTAGCAAAATGTTTAATGAAGATATACTACGTATAATTGACTTCGACGTTTTTATCCGTTACAGTAGATTTGAAAACGTCACACTCCATGAAATTGTAATTCATTATGAACCTTATTCTCAGAATAATAGCTAATGAAACGACAAAGTAGAGTATTTGAAATATATTTGAAGCTCAAAGTTTAAAAAAGAAGGCTTTAATTAAATATAATCCACATACTAAAAAATAAACCATTAAACATTTAATTTAAATATACAAAATTAAACAATTAAAATCATATAACTATTAATAATAATAAATTATAAATACAGAATATTGAAATAATAGATTGATCCAGATAATTTTTTCTTGTTCTAACATCGGAAGTCAGTTAAATATGCCATAACTTTAGGTTGCAATACACAAGCGAGACGTGGAGTTTAATCAAAAAGATAATCACCCCTCTTCTTCATGTGGAAGTTGCTATATACAATTGTGCACAGGATAGATATATCTCTACCGATGAGATCCAACTAATTATTAATAATAAAGTAAATGTCAAAATCATAAAATTAGACAATAAATATATTAATAAAAAAATGTTAGAAATAAATTAATCGTAAAGATTTAGAGCAAAAGCTAATTATGTAGTAATGTCCGGCGATATTACTCCCTATTAAGAGCATCAAAAAAGATTTTCCCCCGTTATTTAGGTATGCTTATATAACAACATACTATTATCATGAAGAATATACACAATTGTTATTTATAATGCAACACCCAATGTAACTACCCTCGTTGTTGTGACCATTTAAACAGTTGTTTTGCCTTTTATGAGTTTTCTGAACACCACTTCTTGGAGCCCATCAACCATAGCTAAGCCTTGAGTGATAAAAAAGTAATATTTATTCACTATGTAATATTGGAAAACCTAATTATCATACCCAAGTCTTAAGCGAAGTAAGTAGTCTCAGACAAACTAGTTGCAAACCATCCAAAGCTACTACCCCTGTTGTTGTGACCATTTAAGCAGTTGTTTTTACTATTTAATGAGTTGTGTATCATAATTCTTGATATGTTTAGCTAAAATAGAATCATATTTTATGGTTACATTTAAAAAAAAGATTGAATACTTACTGTTAGATAGTACAAAATTCAGAGTTTCATTTCGATATTCGTAAATACTTTTTACTGATAACTTGATCGTCATTTGGTGTGGATGACTCAAAACATTTTTATATGTATTTCTATAAATGACATCAGTACCAACATCCTCTATTAATTTAATGATGGCTCCTCGGGAAGGGATTTAGGTTTACTAGATGATTAGCAATGTGTATTCATCATTAAAGTCTGACTTGATTTTCATCATTAGATTTTTTAGAAATATCCATTCTCTTGATATGAGATGAGAATAATGAGTGGCGTGTAATTCTAGATAGGAGACCAAAGGCACATTTATTTCGACAAATCTGACAAACCATCTGTTTCTCATCGGGTAAGTAATTCCCAAATTCCTGGGCCTCCATTTTCAGAAATCCAGACAGAAGGCGACGTTATTTTAGGCATTTTATGCAGTTCTCTATCGACTATCACCATCTAATATTATATTAATATTGAATAATAAAGCGGGAATGATGATGTTCTTGATTGATAGAAGAAGATGTATATTATTTAATCAATGATGCCATAAGTATTTCTTCTCTTCTGCTCGCACGCTTTTCTATTCTTACCAAAATTATCACCCTTAATTATAGGATATTAGAAGGGGTTCTTGGTGCTTAGAAAAACGGAGGCGGCGGAGTTTAAACTGCCTAGTGGCCCAGCACTTCACCTGTACAACTTGAGGGCTGGTTTGTATTTGGGGACATTGGAAGGGTTCCTAGATGCTCAGGGAAGCGGTGGCAGATAAATTTAACTTGACTTGGAGCACAGCCTTTCATCACACAACCCGTGGGCCAAGGGTTTATTATATCATATTAGAAGGGTTATATCCTGAAATGATCATTCAATAGTTTTATCGTCCGAATATAATCTAAATTGCAACAAAATTGCACACGATAATATTATCTTGCATTGAAATTATTCATAATCATATTGCTTCACAATGATATTACCCACAACGATATTACCCCAACTTCTTGGTCCGCAACCTTTTGACCACAATCATTTTACCGGACACCATACTTTAAGTTGATATCGAACTTGAAATTGAATAAAGCGTTTTCATGTAACGTCAGTATTCTTGATATCGACCATTTTGGGAACGTAAAAAACCAAGTATTTAATAATAAAAACCATTTTTTATTAATATTAAGGAAAATGTTGAAGTATTGGATATCAAAATGAGATCACTTAACAAAAGAATTATATCTTACTATAAATCACGAGTCTCTCCTCCCAGGCCCTAGTTTTATTATCTGACCCTAAAATATATTAGAAATATGTTATTATTAAAGCTGTGTTGTTTTGTCAAATAAATCACTGTTTTGAGATTAGAAAAGGAAAACAGTTTGTAGAATTTCCCTATTTTCTTATTTATTCATTCTTTTTCGAATTATTGTTTTGCTAACATCTCCTCAAATAATCTGTCGTTCGCCGAATACCTTTTGAGTTTGTGCAATAAAATTAGTGAAATGCCGAAATAAATTGTAATAACTTATTATATCGTTATACAATCCAGGGAGCACTTTATCATGGACGTCTCGAGCACTTGGACAATAGCTTCAAGAGTTGGCTTGGAAGAAGTTCACGAATATCTTATTTTTTTAATAAAAATATATTAATATGGATTTTTGATACAGATTGTATGAGTAAAAGTCTATAAATATTTATTTATAATAGGACCATTAATAAGAATTCAAGACTTAATAAGCTGCAATATATATAGTTAGTCCGCTCAAAAAATCCTGAGCGCGCTCTCGCTCCCGTTCAGTTACTAATTTTGTGAGTGAACTCCTTTCCCGCTTGTTTTTTAAAGCAATGAGCGCGCTCTCACTCTCGCTCAATAAAAAATGAGCGACGCTGATTTTTTCGCTCGCATTTGAACTTGACATCTCTTTATGTAGCAAAGACATTTTTTACTTTAGGACTTGAATGGGTCACGCAACCTATTGAAAGTGTGTGCTGTTTTCTATAGTAACATTCAATACATAGAAATGAAGTGAAGAAAATATTATTCAGTTTATTTGGTCATCAATTAATTATATTTACAACTCACTAATCAGAATTGGAGACTCGGACAGGGGTTATATTTAACTCTTATTAAATTGGGACTTTGAACTCCAGGAAGACTCGATTTGGACTAGAAAAAATAAATTTCAGATTTGACTCAATATGAAAGACTCGTAACTCGACTAGAATTCGTCTTCAGATCGACAAGTTTCAGATTTTAATAAGACTCTAGGCTTGAAACTCACTAACTCACGTACCCAAAAACTAACGACTTGCCTTGGAGTCGTATTATATTGGACTTTACTTTTGAGACTTCACTCGAGCTTATCTCTTAATAATTCAAATTCTACTAGTGGTCGTAAAAATTACTTGTGAACAGGTTCGTTTACGAAATACTCGTAACATTGAATTTTTATTTCATACGTATAGAAATAATTCTACAAAAGAATGATCTCTGAGCTCTGTTTGCTCTTGAATTCCAATTATATGTATATATATATACATATTTGAAGATAAGTCCTTTTACTGACTGAAATAAAAAAATAATGCCCTTGTTTCATCATCGTTCATAATTTTGATACAAAGCTTTACAGGAAAGACTCAAGATAAATCCTTAACATCTTGTTGTTCATGTCGATAGTGGGAGCGCTTTATTCACTATTCTAATAAATTGATAAGGATCTTTTTAAATGCTGTTCTACATTATCAGAGATTAAAAGATGGTCAAAATACAGTATAACAATAAAAAATAATTACAAAATAAACAAAGTATTGATCAATAACAGCGGATACCTAAACTAAAAAAATGATAATATAGTCTTGTCCTAGATGAAGATATTAGTCGTTGGAGAAAATAACTAACACATGTTATTATCATATTATACTAATCTATTTATTATGTGTAACTCTGGATAGATACAATAAATATTATTAAGTAATAATCATTTTTATAGTAATTTAATTAAGGAGATGTAACTGATACTACAAGTATTATACCTGGTGCCTAATTTCTTGGGATGGCTCTTTTTTTTTTATTAAACATTACTTTTCCACGAAAATTTTTCCATAAAAACCATCCTCAGGTAGTTTGTAAACATAATTATAATATTAATATAATATTGTTTACTTGATTCAAAGCGAATATTCTCAGCATATTTTAATAATACTAAGTAAGAATTTTACGACAATAAAATTAATATTCAATTAATCGGAACAAAATTGTGGTTTATGAACAGTGAATGGATAATCACGATAATTAATGAATGAAAAGAATAAGTATACATTTAGTATTAAGTAATATAGGAATAGATTATATTAGTAACTACTAATAAGAGAATGAATATCACGTAGTTCTCGTAAAATACACACACTAGTTTTTAGCGTTCAAGTCCTGTAGTAATAGATGTCTGTTTATGTATGTATGTTACAAAAAATTTCAAATTCATTTTTTTTCCTTTTATACCTGTTTTATCACTGAATACAGATCAGGGGTAGGCAACCTATGGCACGCGCAAATTAGAACATATTCTTGTAGTTCGTGTGTATTTTTTACCATTATTGTTGATGACACACTCATTGAATAGCAATTGTCAATCCATGTCCCAAAGGTTCCTTACACATGTAATATATAATGGTAAAAAAAAAAGAAAAACATTTTGATACCAAAATCATTTCTCTAGCTTCAATATTAAGGAAGTTATGACCAATTTATCATCTTCATTTCACGCCTTTTTTTCGTAGTGTTAAATCTGTTAAAGTAATAACCGACATCAAAATCTATTAAAATAGGATATTTTAATAAAACAACACAACTTTTTTAAACATCGAGAGAATTAAATAAAATTTTCATGAATACAGTATTGTTGAAAAGATGATAATTTTAAATACCAGCAATGGAATTGTGTATACGAAATTCGAGTATATGAATATCTTCTCACGCTCTCCAGACAATTTATCACAGTTATTGAAAAAAAAAAAAGGAGAGGTTAAGAATTAAGACAAAGTACTTTCATATTGCGCAATAATAAAGATTGATGGTGCTAACGTCGGTTAGAAAATGACGCATGTCGTATAAACAGATTTCTTGAAATCCTTACAAAATAATAGAAAAGCAAATAGTTTAAAGTCCATTGTACTTTTTATTCGATCCGTTATACTAAATCTGTAATTTTGCAGGCTATCTTGAAATAATTTATTTTTTTAGCAAATGGTGTAATTAAACGAAGCCAGGGACTGAAAAAAAAAAAAAAAATAGGTTAGATTAAAGATTAAAAAATTATCTACATAAATGATGTAAAATTGATTTTCTCAATTTAAGTAATAAGCATCCAGTATTTCGACGGGGATCCTCGAAACACTTCTAGACTTCCACACACGCCTCCTACAAGGTGTTCCTTATTCGTAAATTGGCATTTTGTAAAATACCTACTTTATAATTGCAAATAAATTATGAAAATTTTCGTCTTTTAAACTTTGGCATCGATTTTTAAATATTTGACCACATTTTGAAAACACTCTCTCAACGGCCGCTGAGGAAGGAAGTGCTGTATTATTTTGTAGAAATATTTTTTGAATTTTTGGGAAAGATTTTTAAAAGATCTAAAATAGTGTCTTCTAAATTCCTATAATTTTCTACAATTTCAGCGGTGGTTTGATTTCTTTTGAATTTTTTCTTCCTTGAAAAAAAACTTGATATCGACTCATTTGCTACTAAATCCTCAGGATTGGCACAAAAAATCTCAGTTTGGACGAAAAGACCAACATAATCCACTAAGAATTTTTTCATATATTCTTGTAATTCTGGAGAATCACTAAATCATTCAAAATCTTTAAATAATGGATGAGTAGCTGTAGCTAACAAGTGGATCTTATCTTTAAAAATGTGCCCAAATCTTTCTTTCTATTCCAACTAATAAAGCCTCTACTAGAAACTTGAAAAATTTAAGATTGGTCTCCACAATTTCGAGTTTTTTCTTCACCGCTGAAAGTGAAGGTAAAATTTAGGCAAGAAACATATTTTTCTCACTTTGCAAGATATCTAGGGTAGCTGAAAAATCATTAAAACACAAAATGCATTCATTAATTAAGTCAATCTCTGCTTTGGCGAAATAAATCAATCCAAGATTGTCAGATAACTCATAAAGTTCATCACTAATTTTCTCAAGAGCTCTGGAAATGTCCAAAACACTATCAAATTTTCCATTCCACCTTGTCTCATTTGAGACTCTCTGAAGTTTCCCTACAATATCTTTAATAGTTTCAGCTGCAATAATACTACGAATTTACTTGTTCCAATGTGATTATCATTTTCCAAAATATTTCTTTAAACACAGGTTCTTTGAAAGCTTCGGGGGTTGGGCAAAATCTGTTTGTCTTACCAGCAGTCGGTACGATACATTAAATTGAAAATTATATCAATAGTGACGTCATAGGCTATGAGTGGTTGCGGGTTTTGTCAAAATCTGCCTGTCTTGCCCTGCACATCAGATTAAAAATTCTAGCAAGCCCGATTACTTGATAGTCTAACCTTGTTAACTTGTATCAACCTATGTAATTTGTGGAAAGAAGTGCATTCTCCATGTATATAGTGTTCCCTGTTATTTCCATATTGTAATATGCGTCAATATTTAATTTAATAATTAAAGGAATGCTCACAGCTCGAGTTTTTATGGAAATTTTACAAAATCGAGGTTGCGTTACATTCTAATCCTTTTAATTTGTAAATATTGCCTATATATATTAGTAGAATTCATTGGGCGTAAAGACGCCAAAATGGAAGTTAAAATAATTCTTGTGCTAGAAATACTTGCACTTCTTATGACCCCAACTGAGATTACCAATGTCCTAAAAATCAGCTGGATGGCCATGTATGGCGTTAAAAAACAATTTGAACCCCAAAAACAGTCGCCGGAAGGTATTGGAAAAGTTGGAAACGAACAGTAAGAACAAAGGCCATGATTATACATGTCAAAAAACACCTTACTAGAAATCCAGAGAGGAGGATTTGCAGTATGGCCGAGAAGATGAATTTGAGCAAGGCTACGCTCCAAAGAATCATTGAAGATGACTTGGAAGAAAAATCATGAGCAAGGAGGAAGAAACATATCATTACGACGGTCACAAAGGAGAAGAGGTTTCCTAGAGCCAAGCTTCTTTTGAATGTGTCCAAGAACATGTGGCCTCCCAGCTCCCCTGATCTGAACCTTTTGTATTATTCCATCTAGGCAAAGGTCGAGGTAGTTACCTCCAACATGCCTCACGTGTATGGGAGATCTTTGAAGACCGCCATCAAGGCCACATTGCCTGACATGTCAGGAAATTAGATCCCTAAGGTTTTTGTGGCCTTTAGGAAGAGGGGGAGGCCGACATTGAGATTGAGGAAGGCCATATTGAATAAGAAAATGTCTATTTCAATTATAACTCACTTGAATTCATTTTGTTCTCACGGGCTTCACGAATTAGATTTTAATTAACTTTGAAAAACAATCTTCTGTGTAAGCTTAAATATGACGCATAGGCATTGTAAAAATTAAGTATTAGAATGGAAAGAATCGGATATTTTTCTCTAATTATCCTAATTTTCTCGCCACTCATCGATCAAAAAATAGCAGTATTTGTATATATCCATCCATTTTTAGCGACTTTTAGAATTATTAATTTAATTTGATTCAAATATTACTGTTTTTTATTGAAATCAAGCAGTATCCAATACAGTTACTATGTATTTTTTCTCATAAAGCCAGTTAGTGTATTTTAGGTATGTTTTATGTATGAGAACCTCTCAATTTTTTGCAACCTTAAATGAAAACGATTTGTACTAGTAGAAACTTTTTATTTATTTACAGATAATTATATAAATTATTCCAGATCAAGCTATGTATTATGGCATTTAAATCAATATATATATTCAAAATAAGTATCACACTTTTAAACAATTTTTAAACACTTTTTATTCAGATAACTTGGAATTACATTTCGTGTAAGGTGAGGTCTAACGGATGTGCCTTTGCTTTTGGAGGATTAACCCAAGAATGTGGATGAACATATCAAATGTTTCATGTTTTCATGTTCGCATTACATATCAATTTCATATAGTTATAATTAATTTGTAATGGAAAAATAATCTAGAAAGTTTCAATTAAGGAATTCAAAGTCATGGAAGCCCTTCTTACTTTTTTGTGCATAACTAAAAAAATGTACTAGTTCAATTTTTTTTCCAGAAAAATAATTTTTTTGTGAATAGCTTTGGATTTTTGAAATGTTTTCTGAAAAATTTAATATTTGAAATTTTTATTCAAAAAACCAAAAAATTTCTGTTAATATTTGAAATTTTATTTTTTTCCAAAAAATTTACTCTTTCAATTTTTTTGCCCAAAAAATAGCGTTTCTTGGATTTTTTGTCCATAAAAATTACAAAAACCAAGCCCCAGAATATAATCATGGAGACGCCCCTGATACTTAAATGATACCATAACTTTGTTTATCTGATCACAAATATTAATGGCCAAATGAAATTGCTTGCATATTTTGGCCCGGTGATCTGAAAAGTTTGCAACCTCAAAGTGAAAATGGTATCACCCGTAAATAAAAGTTAGTCACATCTATCTAGCATCTGTTGACAGATAATCACCAAAGTTTAAGACATATCTGAGTGGCAGTTGTTACATGAGAGTTGTTTGAGTGTTTTTGCGAAAAAAAATAGAATTTTGATCCTCGTAACTCAACAAACTTCTTCGAGTGATGTTTTATCTTATCTTATGAGGCCCGTCTGTAACTCCGCTGGAAGAAGTGTGTTATTACGTTTCATTTAGTAATGATATAGGCAGGAATTGCTCGGATGTCGATCTTTAATTATACTCTGAGTCCAGCAAAGACTTAAACTTATAACTTCTCAACGTTACTCTCCGTCCTTCATGAGTAAATACATTACACTTTATGGGTATATGGTCTCTCCTCAAGAATGAAAGAACAATAAGAATTGAGAACAGCTTTAGAAAAAAAAAAAAAAAACACTCTGGTAGTTACAAAAAGCCAATAGAGTATTATTTTGATTTATGCTTATAATCAGTGATGAAAATCCGCTCTATTTTTTAGCTCTACCTTTTTTTCGGAATTGGTAGTCTGAAGAATTAATTTTCTTTTCCTTAACACTTGTCATTATTACTTAATTCCTGAGTAGTTAATATCCTTTCTTAAATATATTTAATTATATTCAAAACCTGATTGAAGATTCGTTTGTGCAGATAAAAGACGTAGCGTAATCTTGAGGGTCTGTTGCAGAGTTATAATTGTAAGTCCTTGTTGGACTCACAGTAGAAGTGAGGATTGCCATCGGAGTCATTCTTGCCAATGTCTTTGTTTATATCCTTTTCTCTAGCCTCCCTTGTCACAGGTGATTGTAGCTGATCTAATGAAACGTCTTGAACATTATTCTTTCTCTCCTCCAAAGCATTGTTCAAATTATCAAAGTCACCATTTGATTTTCGGTTTCTTTTTTTAACATGCACATTCTTCACTGGGTTTTCATCACTGCTTATAACTCTCAAAAAATCATCAAGTGTTACTCGCCGTTATTCATTAGAAAACGCACCAATGATAACTTTATACTAAGATGTTCTCTCTTCAAGAAATAAAGAATAATAATAACAGCTATAGAAAATAAACACTGTTTGGGTTGCCATCAATAAAAAACTTGCTCAGTAAAAAAGCTTGGGATTTATAACCTAGGGTTTTAAACAACAAGTGCTGCTGCTACAATTTTCCTTTTGTAATATCCTAAGCGAGAACACTAATTTCGCCGTGAACATTTTCGCCGTTGGTAATTTTACAGCACACACTTTTGTGAAGGAATAGCGTTTATTAGGAGTAAGGAATCCTTGATCATCTGGGATCATGAGTCTATTTCGAAAGGACTCATTGACAAATCCACTGCATTCATAGACATAATCCTATTTGATGCTTGAAGAAATACACACTAAACTCCACAAATAAAAATTAAGGATTATCTCAGCAGTTAAGACTAAAGGTAAATAACGAACCTATAATATTAAAACATAAAATAAGATGGCAAATAATTGATGCGGGAAAATCTCAAATAACATGAAAAAGTATGCCAGAAAATTATTTAAAACTTGCCTTTACTAGAATTGGAAAAAATATACGAGATTGTTTGTAGTGGGCACTTGAAAAGTGTTTTTTATTTTTCAAGGCTGTTATCATTGATAAGAGATATTTTTTAGGTTATTCTTTACATTGATGTTCCGAAAACGAGTATTCATGAGACAAGTCACTACGAACGCTCCTAGTGATTCAGTCATAATGTTATCAAACTAAATTATTCAATATTTGGCAATCAAAAAATAAAATAACTTATTAAAAAATAGGATAGTTATTGCATTGTGATGTAATAGGCTATTATGTAGCTATATTAAAAAAGAAATAATAACAAGCGATTAGATAAATGTTTAAACGCCTTAAGCATTTTGATAGTTATACCCTTTTCATTCAACAAGTAAATTGAATAAATGAAAATATTATTTTAGATGATTTTGCTAGATAATTAAATTTATGAATTGCATTAAAGTACAAAGGCTAAAGGACATAACTATTGAATGAAAAAAAAAAAAACCAAACCACTTCAATCGTTGGCGAGGCAAAACATCGACTTAGTGGGATCCTCCTTTATATGCTTCTTCAAACTTAACAAGAGCTTCATATGCCTCTTTAAATTATGTTCTCTTCTTTCTGACATCCTGGAGAGGTATTTTCCATTTTTTCCATCTTGGCTAACTTAAAAATCAGCCTCCTAGAACACTTAACATTGTCCGTAATCTTCATCACATAAACTCCAGCATCTTGGAAATCTGAGAAGGTCAAAATTTGAAAACCCTTCCACATAATCTGGATTTACCAATCGTTAATTACTCTAGGGCAGGAGCTCTGGTCATATCCATACAGATAAAAACATACCATATGCTTTGGGCTTGTAACGGAACTTTCAAATGCTGCTCGACCAAACATCATCAGTTTTTATATACCTTTATTGGACAAATATGAAGTCTTTCCACGTGACTTCTATCTAAATTTTAGTAGATACCCCCCCCCAATTACTAATGATTAAGGCACTCATTCGGAGCAGCCCTTAAGTTTGTCTCTATAGTTCTGAAACGGTGGTATTCATTGTATATTTAATTTATTAATAGTCCTGAATTACTATAATCCGATATATTTTTGTAAACTGATGCGTCAGTGAAAAACTGTGACCAATTTTGGATTATGCGCTTCAATTCATTGGTGCAAATTTTCTGTTCCCCGCTGTAATATATTTTGAAAAGGATAAAAATATTTAAATGAGTGTTTTTTCACATTCATATGTATGTAAAATATTGATGGGAATTGCGATATAAATGTTGATAAATAGCCTAAATATATTAGTAATTTGATTTTTTATTAGATCAATAAGGGATAAAGAAGGGAGGATCTATTTGCTTGGAAGTCCTACTAAGTGACATTGAACCTCATTGCTCTATCTCAAAAAATATATATCATCCAAAATCCCATCGTTAATCATAAATATTCATATAATCATACACGGATTGTGTACCTTTTACTAGGTGTTCCATTGAAATCTGAACACTTACTAATTCAATAATTAATCAAGGTTGAGTGATTGAAATTATTTCATATTTCGATACATTAAAGCATAAACAATTAGCTACAAAACAGAACAAACTTGAGCTTTCTAGCTTACGTATATGTCTAGAAAATGACACATAAGCTGATCGACAAATTTTCATTCATCCATTCCAAACAGTTAGGTGTCTCACAACAGACTGTCCAGAGAGCTATGCAAAAAGGGGGAGGAAAGAGCCTTGTGAGAGTGGAGAGGCTACTTTTGACACCAGAAATTAAAGAAACCCATCTCCTCTGTTGCAAGACTATTGAGTATCCAGTTATTATATAGGTCGGTGGAGGTAGCACCGTACTGAAGAAGGAATTTTCTTTTTCTCAGCTGTTGTCATGATTATTATTTAACTCATGTGTAGTGACATTTATTTTCTACTACATATAATTATATTCAAAACCGGATTGAAAATTTGCGACTCCTCATAAAGAACGAAGAGTAACCTTAAAGTTTTGTTGCAGAGTTAGAATTATTGTAAGTCCCTGTTGGACTCGGAGTAGAATTAAGGGTTGACATCAGAGTCAATCTTGCAAATGTCCTTTCTTTTTCTTTCTCCCCCTTTTCCGATCTCACGACTGGTTGTAGCTGACCCAATGAAACTTCATGAAAGCTAAACTGCTTCCTTCTAATTCTTCATGTAAGGGTGGTCATGTTGATTTTCGGGTTCATTTTTTTAGGTCCCCAAAAAACATACAATTTTCATCACTTATGTATACGTACAAAATATACCAAGTAAAACTCACGGGTATAATTGTATATACAAGAAAGTCTTTACTTGGTGTTTCCATACCCCCCCCCCTCCCAATGAACTACTTTATGCGGTTAAAATATGTGTTTTATTATTTGGAAACATAACTGCCTCACTTCTGATAAAATTATCAACTCGAGGATGTGTTTTAATTAATACAGAGACCAATCTCACTCTCCGTCAATTATATGTTTCTGAGCTATGATGTTGAATCCTGTTATCAACATTGACAGTCATTCCCCATTTTTTTGAATCCGAAATCACTATAACAACGAAATCAGGTGCTCCATATTTCCTGATTCTACCGCCATGTATGATCACAAAATTGCTCAACGCTTTTTTTGTGATAAAATATAGATATAAACGTTTCACTTAGCAGCCATAACACGGACATGCAAACAACAACAGAATATTTTAAGCCAATAACATTTTCAGAGGGAGGGTGCAGGTACACTGTTGTGATAGTTTTGGTGACTGCAGTGCTCACCTGGATCAAATAAGTCGTCGGAGACCGTCCATGGGGCTGGAAATAGGAGACTACCCCATACCACATCTCAGAAATGACTTAAGATTAGCTATTGGAGCATCACCAGGACTCGGTGTCCAAATATGTTTGGCCTCCTAGCTCCCTCGACTTAAATCTGATTGATTATTTTGTCTGAAGCTACCATGAATCAGCGGTATATCGAGCTTCTCACAACATTAAGAAGTCCCTGATCGAGTCCATCGTCCTGGAATGCAATAATTTAGATAGGGGTCTAGTTTACAGGGCATACGCACGGCTCATAACCGGGATCGAGGCATTTATTTAGGCAAACGTATGTCAAAGTTACTAATATATTTCCTTAATCATTTGATCTGCTGGTTAATTTTTGTTTTGTGAATCAATCCTAAAAAAATGATCATTTAAACTAGATGCATCAAAAGTACATGATTTTGTTGTTTAATCCAAATCTTGGATCTTTTGGTTGGACGAGTCAATATATGTCCAGAAAAATCAAGTGTTGTTTCGGTTAGAGCAAGATCTAGATTGCCACGACAAGTGTGTAAATCGCTCATTATTTGGATAAAGGGTCGATCTTAATCTCTAAAAATCGTGTTTATTTTGGGCATTTAAAAAAAAACACGAAAATGTACATGGTCACCCCGACAACTTTAAGAATGTTTTGAAAGAGAGCAGTTTACTTGTCATGACGTTTCATTTGATCAGCTGTGACAAGGGAGGAGGGGAATAAATAAATAAACAAGGACATTGGCGATAATTACTCCGATGTCGATCCTCAATTCTACTCTGATTCCAACAAGGACTTACAATCATAACTCTGCAACAAATCCTCAAGGTTACCGTCCGTCTATGGAGCATATTCAAATGTTCAAGTTGGTTTTGAATATAATTGAATGTCGTAGGAAAAGAAGTTCACTACTTAAACTTATAATAACAACAACTCAGGAAAAGATAATTCAATCTTTAGATTACCAATGGTAACACTAACAATTTGAAGAATGTTATGGAGGAGAACAGCTTAACTGTTACAATGTTTAATTAGATCAGCTACAATCAGCTGTGATAAGGGAGGAGGGTGACAAGGAAATTGGCAAAAATACTCGGATGTAGATCCTCTATTCGTCTCTGAGTCCATCAAGGACTTACAATTATAATTCAGCAACAAATCCTGAACATAACTCTTCTTCTTTTATGCACACACACTAATGTTCACTCTGATTTTGAATATAACTGAATGTAGTAGGAAAATATGTTCACAAATGACAACAATTCTTCAGTTTTACAATTTAAAAAAAAAAGGGTCCGGCTAAAAAAAAAGAAGCCATTTACAACACTATTTATTAATTAGTTAACTTTGTACTGGTCAAAGGGGCTTGATGTTAATCTAGGATAACTGTGTACTAAATCGTATGTATTACGCAATGCTGGAAGAAATCTTGTTCTTCCCATTTCTTATGACCCCCTTTTGATTCAGTCAAAACTATTCAATCTCTGATTCATATATTCATTATAAAAGTCACCTAATAATTTAATATATATAAACACGTAATGAAAATTATCCCCAAACACTTTCTGAGTGTCTCTATAACATAACATATTGGATTTTTTTAATAGTTAACCTATAATAAGGAGAACCATTCAGTGAATTATCAATTTTCATTCGAGAAAAAAATTAAATCTATTATCACACACACACTCACACACGTAAGTAGATCATACTGTATCTAGAAAAAATATGTACAACGTAAATGTTAATAAAATATGAGAGCTGTCAACACAAAAAGAAGCTTGAGTATTTTTTTTTCAAATTGAGCGTGGATTATATTTGTATTCTTCGAAGAAATATTCACAATTTTGAGCAACAAATTATTCTGAAATTCTGAAAGAAATCTCAAAAATCCACAGTTGTTTAAAACTTATTGGAAATAAATTTCAAAAATTAAAATTCATATATTAAATTTTTTGGAAATAATTTTTAAAAATTAAAATACATATATTAAATTTTTTTGAAAGAAATATCAATAATTAAATTTCAAATATTTCACGCAGTGGGAAAATAGTGGTCAATTTTTGGAATTTATATTAATGAAAAGAAAAAAAAAAATTTTAAATATTATATTTATGGAAAAAAAATCAGAAATCCACAGCTGTTTGCTAAATAAAAAAATCTTGTAACCAGCAAATTTTTTCATTTGTGATTGGTGGGGGGTGTAGAACTTTTCGAGCAGAACCCTAGCGGATGCCCCTGTCCAAGCAGCCGGGAGAGTAAGAAAATATAGACAAATTTCTTTTTGTATATAGGAAGGGCATAATGGCTGGAACGAACTAGGACTTAGACTAACAACTCCCAATCAAACTTTTATTATTGCTCTTCGTATTTCATGAACAGCTGCACCGGTGGTTTCTTTATACTTAAATTTTCTTTCTTCAAGAATTAAGAATTAGTGAAAACAAAACAAACATTTCCAAGTAAAAAAGGCTTTGTAGGGCGGCATATTATACACCTCTATATATATATATGGCTCATACATACCGTGCCATCTCATGGATTAAACCTCACGTCCCATTACGTAGTAAGTGAAGGGTTGACTGAGAACCTACACAGTAGAGTTTGTCCCCTTTTAAAAAATTTGGATTACGGCTACTGTGGAAAAGTTTCCATATGGTATAAAAAGACATTTGCGAAATTGTATTGTCCTACTTGGTCATCTTTAAGCCGCAGATCTCGATCAAATTATGAAAAAAGGCAAAAAAACTCTTTACTTAGTCAATATAGATACTAAGAGGACAATTTTATTTATTTTGTAATGAATAATTTTGATAGCCAATTTTTTTAACAAATAAAAAGTGTTTAAAAACTTTTTTTTCAAAGTTGTGCTATGGAACAAAAAAAGTTTGTAAAATTTGATGAACTGCGTATTGCGTGTTGGCATTTTTCCCATTTTCAGAAATGAAAGATCTAAATTTTCTTATGTTTTTCTCTCTTTTTGTTTCATAGGGTAGCCTCAGACAAAACCCCTTTATTAATGCTTTTATAAATTAGAGTAATGTCAATCATAATTAATTTATGCCTAATAATGATTAATGCTGTATTTGAACCCGTAATGGTGAAATACATAAAAAAATATTTGTCTCCTTCTAAACTTTGAACAAGTTATATTATTACCTAAAGATGACATTGTAGAAAAATGATATTTTGCTTAGGTTTATTTTTTTTAACACTTGACAACTTTTCCGAACTAACTGTAATCGAAATTCGAAAAAAAGTGAAAAACAAACTACTCTAATAGACAGCTTTATTTGCAAAGGCTGGGTTGATTTTGAATATAGAGAAATCATCTCATTTCGAAAACACTTCATTTTGGGGGTAATGAAGGGTTTATAACTCCTTCTCCTTTACATAACAGCTCTACAGGAGGTTAATTTAGTGCGGAATTGTTATTTGATACTACAATTAGGCCTCTCATCATATTTTAAAAGTGTTGCATCGATGTTTACGAATCCTGATTTTTAAATATATATTTACGCACCAATTATTTATTCTTCAAGTTTCAATTGGTTGATTTATATTTGAAAATTAAAATGAGTTATTTGATATGTACATAGTTTCAAACCTGTTTAATTATATGTAAATATCGAGATAATAAGTAACTTGACTACCTTTTCGAATGACTGGATAAATTATTATAAATGTAAATAAATTGATATCATATTCTATAATTGATGTTAATTGAGTTGGAAGCTGAATTTATTACATTAGAATTTAAAATATTCATATGTCTATATAGTTATTCATTTATCTTTTATTTAGCAACATATATCATTCAAGTATAAAAATATACCAATAAGGCACAGAGGAAATGAACTACAAGGACTCCTTTGAAATGGTACATCTTCTTTTTTGTTTAATTTACTAAATTTTGTAAACATTCTGACGTGTATACCTACAATTTCAAGTCTCTAAATCAATTAATCACAAAATGGTGGACAAAACTTGAGCAGAAGGGAAGTTGGTTCATCTGTATAATCAGATGTTCTCAATTCACAAGAGAGGGATGAGGCTGATGGAGACGAAATTGACAGACGTGAGGGTCCTCAACCGTTAAAGAGAGACCAGTATAATTGAGGATAAGCCCAGAGGGGATATAAAGGGGCAGTATTGACCTTTTAGGATTATCAAGTGCATAAAGGAGAAGATCCAGAAAAATTCCAACCGCAGCATGTCTTGGATGGCTAAGGACAATGGAGCTTACGAAAAGGCTATAGAGTGACCTATAATTTACTCATTGGGTTAGTCCATCCACAATAAGGTATACACATTGAAATGACTAATATAAACACATTTATTCCAAAATGAATTGAACAGTGTTATTCCTTATTTACTTAAAGTGTGAGATGGAGAAGAGTTATAATCACCTCCAGACTCTCCTGTCAAGTTTGCAATCTCAAAATTGTCTCGTCAGGTGCAAATCGTAACAAAAACACTCTCCTCCTTTTTCAACCATTATGGAATGAATACTTTGTTCATCAATGTCATGATGATAGTTTCCTTTGGCAGATTCCATCAAATACTTTTAGTTAGCCACCGAAAAAACCCATCCTACCTGGGCATGTGCAGCCGTCGCAGACACTCAAAGTTTGTTGTTAAATAACGGCCAGACTCTGTATTTTAAATTTTTCCAAACCATGGATATGTAATTTTTCATCTGTTTGTGTCCGAGTAAATGACACCACTCTATAACTGCCCTTAAATTCCATTGGAAACTAACAACAGAAAAAACAACAACTGTAGATCTGCCACTGGATTTAGATGCGCATATTTTTTTTTTTTTTATAAAAATATTTTGATTATTTTCTTTCTCTTTGATCTCCACTTATGAAAGACGTCATATGTATTCAAGGGATCTGCATAAAGAAAAAACTAAGTATAGCGATTGGAAAAGGGGAAAAAGGTTAATGAGAATGAAGTTGGTTCTTACTATTCATTTTTTTGAAAATCAAAAACCGGTAGTGGTTTTTTACTATATTATTTCACGTAGATTTTAAAAAAAAATTTAAAAAAAATATAATTTTTTGTGCAAAAAAGACATATAAACAGATAGGATAACTTTACTCAGCTACATTAATTTCAAATATCTTTGAAAACTTTGTTAGAGAAAATGTTTTTAAATTACCTTTGAATCAATTAAAGAGTTTCAACTTTTTCTTTGTCTATATCTTTTTTATAATCTGTCTCCTGCTCCTGAGTCTTAATTTGTCCCATCTCTATTTTTTGTGCAGCATTGTCATTTCAACACTTTCATTGCTGTTTGGATGAAGTTGTTCAACTAAAAAGTTGCTAAAGAACAAGTAAAAGGTGGCTACGACACTCCTTCTGACCTTTTCATCAGGTCAATAATGCTAGACGCCTCACTGTTTATAGCAGGTGTTTTTCTTACCCTGACAGATTTGGCTACTAGATTGACCGTTTGGTCCTGGTGGCCAGGATTCGTTCTACCACTATGATTATCTCTTTTTGGACATCAGAACAAACCAGAGCTTATAGGACCATTTCACTGTGAACAAACGAAGCAGATCTTTCCACTGTTTGCATCACGAGTTGAATCATCTAGAGTTGAAGACTAGAGACAATTAAGTTGAAATATGATGTACCTTTCTATCCAACAGGGATTCACCTTTATATTGAACCAACCTGGATAATACACATCAATTATGAACTCAACTATTAGTCTCAAATCTTTTAGAGTTTTCCCCTACAGTCCCAGGTTTGAAATCCAGTGTTTTAAAAGTCTGTTAGCAGTGGTTAGCCAGCTGCTGTGGTAAAAATATCTGATTTCCAGGAAATGTATTAGTCTTAAAATCTTTCAGGAAATACTCCTTCTCTGATAGCACACACCGTAGCCGGAGTGTTGATATGTAAACAAATATTGAATAACTTCATCAAACAGTTTGAGTAATGATAAGTCAATAAAGATTCGGGGAAAGTTTGGATTGATATCCAAGCCAGTAATCCAGTCCATCAGCTTTCCTATTGGTCCAGATAAGCTATTATCAGAGAAAATTAAGCATCCACCTCAAGAATCAGACGGCATAGGGAAAGTTCTTTAGTATGCGAACTGCACTCTATGCAGACCACTTTTCTCCCAAACTGCATTTCAAGTTTTTGCAAAACTCCAGTATTTAGACCAATGTTCACATTTGTTGAGTCCCCTGCAATGACCATGGCTATTTTATCAAAACCATTTAAATATAAGCCCTGGAATTTGTGCAGGTTGTAATCTATCTTTTCGCTTTCTCTAGTATAAAGTGGAACAAGCTGCTTGATCCTACCCATTAATGACTGTTCACTGCCCATTGCGTCCATCACCACATTTATCAAGTCCATTCTTCCATCAAAGAGAATACAGGGGATTGGCTCCTCCTCTCTACACCTCTTCTCGAACTCGTCTCTCATCTCTTTCATCAACTTCTCCTCTGCTCTTATTTTTTATCAATGATTTACGTTAACGTTTTATTAAATTAATATATGACTATGTTAATTATGTTGAAATAGATTATGACTATAGATTTATAAAATATTTAAAAGTTATCTTAGCTAAACTATCAATTGGGCTAAATTATGAGTTTTATATGTACAACAAATATTTTCAAATTGTAAAATAATTTAAGTTAACGTTAAGTTATCATTAAAATTTGAACTTTTCACATCAAGGACAATAAATATAAATTCCCTCAATATGAATATCTATAAATGACATCAAGAAAACCAGTACTGGAAAGTATAGAAAACAACCACATTTTCTCTAGTTTTCTTTGTGAAATTGATGTAACTTAAAGGTATCCTATCTTTTCAAAAATTACATTTTTGAAATCTTTGGTGTAAATTGATTTAAAAATGTATAATAAAATAAATATATTTACAATAATTTCACTGGACTAATGCTATTTTAAATGACAAAGGTTCTTCTCTGTATAATAGTAGTTAATTTTCTTCCCTCAAAATCATATAACATGCAGTTGAAATTAATAAGGCTCTTAATTCAGGAATACCATATGTCGCTCTCCAGCCATCTTCTCGTGCTCTTACAAAAATGCCATCTCTAGTCATGAGTTATAAGTAAAAATAAGTGACATGCGACATCTTTTAATTTGTCAAAACGTCTTAGTAGCTCAATTCTTCAAGTTATCAGGGTTACCCTATTAAATTTATATTTTTTTAATAACAAAACTACTTAGGTTCTACAACCCTAAATATTATACATATTCACAGTCAGAAAAGCAATATATATGAACCAACTTTTTCGAGCATGCATGCGGAGTTCCTTATTTTTTTTTTTTTTTTTTAAAAACATTTATTTCCATAAATAAATAAATTCTTATAAAATATTATAGGGGACACATATTTGAAAATCCTTTTTGTTACTATGGATCAATAAGAAGTACAGCAAGGACTATTTGAACTATTTGTATTCCCATTCAAAAGTTTCTGTTGTAACGGATTTTTTTCATTCAATATTAATAAGTATATAAAAAAAAACTTTAAGATTGTTGTTGATAGTTTTTTAAACATGCTATTTAAAGAAAATAATTGACTTTAAAGCAGCGGCTCCTAATCTCTTTATCTCTATCAATGTAGTTGTTAAATATATGACCTACCGTTAGAGTAGTGCCAGTCCTTATGGATGGCGAAGTCGTAAAAATGGCTTCGTTATATGGGTGTTTCCCTGTACTATTTATATTCCTTTCTTTAAAATATGTCTCCTTTTTACATTGTTGTCGTTTTTTCTTATTACGTAAACGAGCGATTTACGTTCCCATTATATATATTTGTGGCTATAACATAAAAGCAAGAGAAAAACGGATTCTAAGTTTTTTACTTCCATGAAAAACCAAAGAGGATTTTTTAATGAGTTAAATACATTATTCAACCACTGAAAAGCTATCCAACAAGTTATTAATATTATAGATATTTGTTTCAATTATTAGATAAACATATCATATACAAGTTCAGTAAATTTGATCATGCGGAATTTCAGTCGGCGAGGCATGTTCTTAACCAGCTAATCCCTTTCTTCTTTTCATTATTCTCGCAACTCAATGAAAATATAATACTTAAACACTTTTCTTTAGATATAACTTTCACGTCATGACGTCTCAGTATATTTTATGATCAGTGTTACTAAATAATCGATTTTTATCAGGTTCAATTAACTTTAAAACTGCGGCTCTAAAGGACTTAATCCTTTGTTTGTTTGTTTGTTTGGAGATGGAACAATTAATGAAATTCTATACTGTGTTCGACACCAATGGCGATCTTTGTAGTAAAGCACTCCGATAAATTTGGTAGTTGCAAAAAAAGTACAGAAAGACGGTCAAGACTTCTCGAAATTTTGCAAGAGAATTGAAGATAAATAACTTGAAAACGGAAATAAAATATCAAAAAGAGCGTCTAGATATTAAAAAGGTATTTTCTTCAACCGTTGAAGAGTCTAAGTAGAAACTAATGAGCCCCTCCCCATGTTAGGTGTACCCCAATTGGAATTATCTAAGTTTGACGGGGAACTGACAAATTTTGTGTCATGGATGGAGACTTTTATGGCAAATGTTGATAATTATAATGTCAATATTATAACATTGTTTACTTTTTTGAGATCTGCACTCCAGGGTACGGCTCTTAGAAAAATTTCATTTCTCCCTGTGACCAAGGAAAGCTATTAAAAGATAATTTTGGCTGTAGTCAGAGTGTTATAACCAAGCTAATCCATAGATTTGTGGGTCCAAAACAAGTAAGAAATAATACAAATGATCTTCATCATTTCCACGATGAAATAATTACGATTCAACACGTGCTTTAAAGACGAATAATATAGATTTGGAAGATCCTAATGTAAGAAGATTTGTCATTCCTCTTCTGGAGAGTAACGTGTCTGGCCTCCTTAGGGATGGATGGAAAATATTTTTTTAGTGAAATTCAAGATCAAGATTTAATGTGTGTATGTTGAAATTGTAGCTAAGGTTGCAGAAACTCGCAATTCAATGAAGCGTGATGGAACATCGTAAATCATGAAAATGATTGTTAATAAAAGTATAGTAAATTTATATCAGTGTCCTAATAATTGTATAGAACAACATTCACTCGATGGTTGTGTGTTGTTCAAGAAGAAAACTTACAATGTCCGTCAATTACAAGTCAAGATTCTCGGTGTTTGTTTTAACTGTTTGAAAATGGGTCATCGTCTAAGCGAATGTTTATCAATTTATTTGTGTCAAAAGTGTAATGGTAGACACCCTACCCTTCTTCGTAGAACAGAAAATGAAACAAGACTTGTTCTTTTAAGTTCAAGGTCTAATGTTGGGCGTATTTCTACTTTTAAATCAATTTTGATGATGACTGCAAGAACACATATTGTCAGAAATTATCGCAGTGAAGAGGTTCGTGTATTTTCGATCCTGGATCTCAGATAAGTTTAGTAACGTCTAGGGTGATCAAATATCATAAGTTACGGGTAATCCAGGCAGAAATGTCTTTTAGTGTTGTTGCTGATATGGAGTGTCCGATTTAAAAGTATTTTCGACACAGTATCAGATTACAGACTCGTAACTGGAAAATCAGTTGTAATCTAGGGTTTTGAAGTGAATCATATTTCTGAATACTCGTTATCAACTCCGAAAATTGAATTATCTTATTCACATTTATGGGATTTAGATTTACTTGATTCTGTAGATCTACCAGGAAAAATAGAAATATTGATAGGAGCTAATATGATCCATTGATTTTTAAAATCTATTCTATATAGAATTAGGAAACAGGAGGAACTTTTTGCAAAACATACGACACTTGGATGGGTTATTAATGGGAATATTAGTTTCCCATTTAATCGTCATATAGTACTTGCTCTCAAACGTTTCAATAAGCTAGAATCATCATTTTGTAGGAGGGCTGAATTTGGAAATGCATATCGAAATGCTATGCAATGTAATTTTGATTTGGGGTTCACCTATGTGATACCGTATGATGAAGTACCAATCAAAGATAATATGGTTTGTTATTTATCATATCATGCTGTGATAAAAGAAACGCCTACTACAACTAAATTAAGGATTGTTTTTGACGCATCAATGAAAAGGAATCATGGCAAATCGCTTACTGATCAACTTTATATAGGTACAAATATACAACTTAATCTTATAGACATTTTATATCGGTGGAGTTTTCTGCCTGTAGCTACTGTGGCTGACATAACAAAAATGTACAGTCAAGTTTATGTTCCAAGAAGACAACAAGGTCTTCTGCATTTTTTTTAGACTAAAAATAAATGGGACTATCAAAGAGTGTCACCATACGAGGCAGGGGTTTGGAACGGCGAGTGCAGCTAATTCGTGCATATCTGCAGTCAAAATGAATGCTCAGAAATTCAAATCAAAATATCAAACTGCAGTGAATATTATTGATAATGATATGTACATGGATAACTAGGTCACTGGAAAAAGTGACATTATCGAAGAATAACAGATGGTGGATCAACATATTAAGATAAATCCTAATGATCAATTTCAGCTATGGATGTGGTGCAGCAATATCCCGGAAGGGATTTCACATCTGCCGCCTAATTATTGTTCAATAGCGAAGATATAACTCTATTACTTGTTGAGACTAAGGCTCTCAGTTATTCTTGGAATCCAAAGGAAGATAGTATTTACCTGTTTATGGATCTTAACGAGGATTGACGTGTTATCTGAATCATCGAGATATTTCAATCCTCAAGGTAGATTTGCTCCTGTTTTCTTTATAGCTAAACTCGTCTTTCAAGAAAAACGGAATCGGAAGACAAAATGGTAAGACTTATTGCCAAGAGATCTGCCTGAGAGATGGTTACAATGAAAACGTGAATTAAGACTTCTTAAATCCTTTTCCGTTCCTAGATGTGTCATGAAACCCAATTTTAATTAAAAAGATGCTGAGTTGTGTTTTTTTTAAATATACTTCGTCCAAGGGATAGAGTAGAGTTTTATCTGTAAGATTTGTTCTTAATGATGATCTCTCAATGTTGCTTTTCTCACATCACAAACTAGAGTCAGACTACTCAAAGAAATAATAATTCCACGTATGGAATAAGGAGAGCACTTTTATGTGCTCTCCTTATTCAACATTTTTATCCAATAATTCCAATTAAAATTTCCAGAGTCCGTGTATGGACAGATTCTGCTGTTGCTTTTCAATTGATTCAAAGTGAGGCATCGAATCGAAAAACCCACGTTTCCAATCAGGTACAGATCATTCAAGATATTATAGGTTCATCATGTTGGAGTCATGTCCCTGGAGTACATAATCCTGCCGAGCATGGATGCTGTCGATTGTTGGCCGCTCAATTGGTAAAAAACGATTTATGGTTCAATGGACCTCACTGGCTTAGTTTTGGCTTGGCCAAAGAGCAATGTCGTCACTGGTGAAGAAAATAATGAATTGGACTGTGTAAAAAAGAAATCTATTCATTAACTTATTGTTCAAGATATTCCCACTCCTTTATCTCAAATCGGAATTATATTTTCGTCTTTGATCAAGATTCAAAGATCTATAGCGGGGTTAAAACGACTACCTATATTGTTGAAGAGAAGTGTCCCCAAACCAGATGGTGCACTTTCTCTTGAAGAGCTGGAAATTGCAATAAAATGTATTGTGTAATATGAGCAAGAAATCTATTTGGACAATCAATTCAAGAGTTTAAGTCTAGGTGATTTCTTATCAAAGAAGGATAGTCTTACAAGTTTAAATATTGTCTGGGATACTCATGATCAATTAATAAGGGTTGGAGGTCGCCTTAACACCATTGAAATATTACCATCCTATACCTGACGTCCGATGTTAGTTTCAAATCTATCACGTTTTGCTGTTCTTTTACTGAACATATACATGCAAGGTTGCTTCATTCTGGTCCTGTTATAACTTTAGTATCACTCTGTTTTCTTTATTGGATTGTTCGAGGGAGAAAATTAGTCAATTCAATGATACATAAATGTGTTGGATGTCAACGTTCTATAGCCATGTCGTCTACTGAGAAAATAGGGGATTTAACTGTCGCAGTGGTAGAAGTGGGTCTTCCATTTGCTAATATTCTAGCTAAGTATTTAAGGAAAGCAAAATAAGTTTTTGCCGAATGGTCAGTTTCTAGATGGATTAGATGGAAATTTATCCCACTTAGAGCACCTCATCGTGGATGGGCATGGGAATCAATGGTGAAATGAACGAAAAATATTATTCGTCGTCAATTTGGAAATCCAAATAGGACCGTCGAACAACTGAATACTGTATTAATAGAGATCGAGGCTGTACTTAATAGCTGCCTTTGGTTTCTTGGCCTCCAGATGCATCTAAAGATCACTCCGTCGATGCTCATCACTGGTTTCAACATCACAAGCCTTCTGCATCGCTATGTTGACAGCCATTATTCTCCTAGTTCAAGGTAGAGGAAATTAACTTATTTTACAAAGATTTTGTAAAAAATGGATGTCTGAGTATATACTCGATCTCCAGCGGTGACAAAAATGGAGACACGCTTGGAGAAATTTGAAGATCGACGACTTGGTAGTTGAAGTAAATGAAATTCATAGGAGTCTTGCATGGGCT
This sequence comes from Lepeophtheirus salmonis, assembly GCF_016086655.4. Classification (NCBI taxonomy): domain Eukaryota; kingdom Metazoa; phylum Arthropoda; class Copepoda; order Siphonostomatoida; family Caligidae; genus Lepeophtheirus; species Lepeophtheirus salmonis. The sequence goes on from NC_052139.2 coordinate 16,785,074, forward strand.
CTCGGTTCTGTTACTAATGTCTACCCTGGTTCTGATTGTTTGATTCGAACTTACGAAGTGAATCAAGTTAGCTTTGGTCTTGCCATCTGAAAATATATGATTTCCCTGAGGCTGCTCATGGTGGGGAGTATGAATAGCGAACTCATAATAATAGCTTCATTATATTGGTGTTTTCCTGTACTAATTTTTTTTTTTTTTTTTTTTAATATGTCTCCTTTTGATATTGTTGTCGTTTTTTCTTATAATGTACACGAGCCAGTTATGCTCCCATTACATATATATTACTCGTCGTTGTGGGTGTTGAAGGTGGCAGATGGTTGCCTTTAATAAATCAGAATTACAGTCCACTAATTAATTTGTGTTGTGAATTAGGCCCGTCCTTACCTTTAAAACGAAAGGAAACGCTCAGGAGAGGTTTTATTAGGTCCAGTCTAGGCTTAGGACCAGTCCTATTAATCTTTGGGAGTGGTTCTTTGGACTGGTAGGTCTTTAAGTAATCATAAAAAAATAAATAAAGTTTTAGAACTAATATGCAGGACTGAACTGGACAGGACGGAGATTGAATTGGACGCAACTGCAGTCTTTAATCCTAAATAGGGATTGACACAACACTACCTGCCGGTGTACTAAAATAAAAATGGATCAAAAAGCAACATAGGCGTTGGTTCGGGATTTGTAATCACTAATCTAGAAGATGAAGGAAATAAACACAAACTTCCCTACGTATATTAAAAAGACATATTAGAAAAACGCAGACTCATAATTAATGTTTATTTTCTCATTATAATGCGAAGGTTTAGTAATTATTATTTGATAATCTGTTTCCGCAGTCCTTCTTACATAAATAAAATTTATAAATCATTTCATTTCTCTTAGATGTTGGTGCTATTCTGATGAAGATTACGGACGTTCTTCTAGAAAGCCTGGTTTTTAAGTTGGCCAAAATGAAAAAAAACAAAACATAAATATACCTCTCCAGGATGACAGGAAGTGGAGGGTATAATTGAAAGAGGGATAAAAAGTTCTTACTAAGTTTGGAGAACAATATGAAGGAAGATCCTAATAAGTTGATGAATTGTCTCATCAATAACTTTTCTGTGGCTCCTAGAACCATCAGGAGGGCTATATACCACACCTTGGGATTATTTTCTTTTACAAGGACCGCCTGCCACCTTCTGAAAGAGAGCATGATAGCTGGGAGGCTCGAGAGGTACAAGAAAATCCTCAGATGGATCAAGGCAAATATTTCAATTGCAAAAAATTTCTCGGGATAGAAGATTTTCATAGTTGATCAATTCTGCAACCACTCAAACGACATTTGCCTTGCAGAAACAAAAGAAGAGGTCTGAGGGATTTCTCATACCAAATATCCAGCCCAAACAATGATCCTCGGCGTTGTGGCCTCTGATGGAAAGAAGATACTTTCGTTCTTTTTCAAGGTTGGACAGAAAATTGGCCAGGAGGTCTACTATAAGGTACTTAGGTATACTGCCTTGCTATGGCTTAAAGGTTTAATAATAATAAATTGTTGAATAGAAAGTGAAATTCGTCCTAGAATACAAATGTAATCCACTCTCAATTTTGAGAAAAATCATTCTACCCTCATGTTTCATAAAAAAAATAACACTGATATAAATGGCTTCGAATAAAGAAACGTACTAATTGAGGAGAGTGCTTATAAGGTTGAGTGATTTATAAAGCAGAACAAGTCATATTTATTTACTTTAAAAAATTATTCTTGACGACATCGACGTGAAACACCAAATTGTAGTCGACATGTCATCGTGCTGAATGACGGTTCTCAGATCTCTAAGGCTATGAGACAAAAGACAACCAATGCAATCAAAACACAATTTGAGGAGCTGCAGATAATCAAAAAAAAAAAAAAAAAAAGATCTGGGCGAAAGAGGTCAGTTCGGACAAAGGCTAAAGTTTTAGCTGTCAAGGCTTGGATCAAGAGAAATCAAATTAGAACCATTCGTGGTATGACAAAGGCCATATCTTTGACCTCTAGTACAGTCCATCATATCGTTCACAAGGATCTGGAGATGAAATCAAGGGCAAGAGGAAAGAAACACCACCTCAATAACTCAGTAAAAGCAAAAATGATCACGAGATCAAGGCTATACGTGAACAAGCTCAAGGCTGGAACACGAACAATTTTGTTTTCTGAGGAACTTTTTCTAGGATAAATGGGGTTTCAATACCCCTTACCGATAGATAAAAAAAAGCCTACTTAATCTCACACCATGTCAAGTTTACATTTAAGACAAAACATTCTGCTTCTGTAATATTTCTGGGTGTCGTAGTTTCCAATGGCAAAAAATTTCCTCCAATTCTTATCCGTAACAATGCAAAAATAGATTTAAGCCGTTACATCAATCAGTCCTGGATTGATGAGGTTTTTGGAGATAAGCCAACAGGATGATTCTCCATGGCACAAAGTTGAAAAAAAAAAGCTAGGCTTGGCTCTCCAAAAATATGACTTCCTTTTGGTCCAAGGACAATGACCCCCAGCACCCCCAACCTGCACCTATTGCACAAAAAAATTTAGGATTAGGTTGAGGGAGTAACTTGCAATTAATCACACAAACATAATCCCTGGAGGCATCCATCATGTCATCCTGCAAATCAATTACGGAAGATTATATCATCAAGGTGTCTCAAGGCTTCAGAAGAAGGTTGGAGGCCGTCATTAATACCGAGATTGACCATATCGAATAATCCAATTTTGACAGTCAAGTAACAATTATAGAAAAATAATAAAAAAATATTTCTTATTTCATGAAAAAGTTCCGATGAAAAATGTGCCATTATTAATAATTATTACCTTTTTTTTTAAACATGGGGCAGCTTGCTTTCCTGTTTACAGGCCATATATGATTATAAAAATAAATGATTCTCCTATAAAAATTATCGATTAGTTATCAATTTTAATATTATGTATGTACTAGCTGTGAACTGGCGTTATTTTTTAAACTATACCAAGGCCTCAACGTCATTTTTACCAACATTCATTGTATATTTCAAAATAATAAAAACAAATTGAACACCACTAGAAAAAAATGGGATCGTCTTGGGAGAGGTTACAAAGTAAGGAAATCTGTGTAGGGTTTCTGAAGGGCCATGGTCACAAGGACCCAACACACTCTGAAATAGTCAAATAGTAGAGAGAAGACTAAGGAAACTCGGACTCAATATGAAGTTGACACACTTAACACTTCAACAATTATGAGGACCCATTTACTGACTCTCTCCAAAATGGTTGCACTATAGAATTGTCTCATCCTCTCTGAATGATAATTAAGCAAATGCAAGTGTCGAGGAGCACTTTTGTCATTGGTGTAAATCAAAGCTGCAGTCGTCTGTTCCTCTTCTCTTTTACATCCCAAAAATATTTCACATAATTAAAATAGTTCAGTCTATGATTTTTGGAGCCTATAATGTGGTCCTGAGGCTCTCTGAATGACTTATTGGAACATCATTTAAGCCCTACGAGACCTTTAAAAATACGTTCAATATTTAAAAAATTGAGGAAATTATGTATGCAGTAAAGGTTGTTGAAAGAAAAACTCCATCAGGCCTGATGGCTTTCGTGTCCTAGCTGATGGACGTCCTAAAAAATGGTAAGGACTCGGGATTCCTCACGAAGAACTAGATTTTGAACTAACATAATTACTGATGTTAATCTCAAGTCGGACTATAAATCTTGTTTACGACTGGATTGCTTCCCCTCCTTTTTCGTCTTTTTTATATTATACAGACTGTAATGATGTCAGTTACCTATCCTGTGTTAGGGGAGTAAGGAAAATATTTTTTTTATTACCTTCCTCACTACCCTTTTACATTACATTCATCTGACATAATAACAGTCTCATTTTGTGAATCATCGTATTTTGTCACTGCAATTTAAATTTAACAAACCATTTTTCAGCAGTTGATTTCCTTGGTCCAAAGTCCAAATAATGTTTAGCAAGATAAGTTTTGGTTTCAACTGTTTTTTTTTGTTTTTTTAGCATTAAAAAGCAATATTTCATTCAAACAAGGAATTATTTTTTTATCTATTTTTTTTAACATAAACAAAAAGTGGGGTCACTCACAATGCTATCTCTCACGAACCAATTGTCCCACAGCTGACAAAATTACACACGTATCGTTTGAAGGTTGACACTAACTAAAAATAATATAATTTAAATCCTTGTGGTACTATCTATGTGTTAGTCAAGGACCATTTTCAACTGACCTTATAGATTGATACACAAAAAATAGATTTATATATTGAATCTGAAAAAAATCCTTGACGATTTGCAAACGCTTAGATTATACTCTGAAAACTCTGTCCGGGACAAAATATTTGTTCAAATCTGTCTACAAAATATCAATTAAGGCAAATCTTGGACCGAGTGTCAACTCTAGGGTGCAAGTAGAGTTGATGCGGTTCGTATTTGTATTTAAGATTTCATTCATCTTCATTTTTTTATAATGGATTTCCGTATTATATTTCTTCCTTATCCTCAAATAATATTTGACATTTCCATCAAATCATCAATAAGGGATTAAATCCTTTGAGTGAGTAAATACGGATAAAGCACTTTCCTTAAATCTACCTATATAAATATTTACAGGGTTCTCATAAAGGTATTATTTTGCGGGATAATTAATGAAATAAAGTTAAATGTCGGACTAAAAACTAAAATGGGCACTTATTTGAGCACAAAACCTCCCTCTAAAATAAAATTTAGTTATATATCTCTATTTTTTTAAAGTTTTGGTCGATTATGCATTTTTTACGTTTTCTATTACCTGGGCCTCTCAAGATTTAATGCTCTCTTACAGGTTTGATTAAAATCAATCATAAACTTTTGGCATAATGATGGTAACTATCAAACAAACAGATACAAATACAGGAATTACCTTTTTCGGATTGTATTCAGTTAAATATTTTGAAATCATTTAATAGTTTAAACTTGAGGGGCCCGGAAGACTTGCAAAGCACTCTGAACTTTTTATATATTAGGTTAAGTAAAAAGTTCAGAGTGCTTTGCAAGATATCTATAGTCGTAATCTAACGATTAATAGATTGCATAAAAAAAGCTTAAAGTATTCCAAAAGCTTAAGCGTACATTAAAAAAAGTTTATTTACAGTTTTATGTTTGGTGAAAGACGTTGTGTGTTACAGCGTTTCAAAATGGAAGTGAAAAAGAGACAATTCAAAACATTCTTCAATAGCCCTACAACCAAGGTGACAAGTGGAAGCTTGTGGGCCAAAGAAAAATTGTGCTATTTATGTACCCAATACATTACCTAGTGCATCATTAAAGTCGTAGTTCCAACGATTCCATTCTGGTAACATGGACGTCGAAGATGAGGCACGCTCAAGTAGGCCAATCATCGAAGAAAAAAAATGGATCGTCAAGTTGGACCGACATGTGATCACTTATTCAATTGCCAACGAACTGAAGATTATCCAGAAAGCCGTTCAGAAACATTTGCATAAGGCTGGTCTTAAGAAGATGCCACACGAATTGACACAAAATAACCTGTTGGATCTCATTGATGTTTGCGACTCTTTGCTGAAACGTAACGAAATAGATACCTTTTTGAACCGTAATGTGACTGGCGATAAAAAATGGCTAATATCCGAGAACACCAGCCAAAAAGGATCGTGTTCAAGGCAAGGTGAAGTAGCGCAAACAATTGTCAAGGTCAGATGAACTACTAAGAAGGTTATGCTTTGTGTTTGGTGGGATTGGAAAGGAATGATCTGCTCTAATCGGGAAAACCCCTCAATTCGGATTTATATTATCAACAATCGGCCAGAGTGACGATGTACCAGAAGCAGCCAGAGTTGGCCAATAAAAAAGGTCTTCTATTCCATCAAGACAATACCAGGCCATATACATCTTTCTGAGAGCTTGTACGGGAGGCTCTATCGCACTCGTATTGTTCAAGCCTGGCACCAAACCATTATTACCTTTTATATTTAACTAGAGTATATTTGCCCTGTGGTGCCCGAGAAGTTAAAAGATTAAAATGAATGTGGAACTATTCTGTTTCATATAAAAAAACAAAACAAAAAAAATAAAGGTAGTCAAATTTTGATAATTATTCTCGCTGCATTTCACTCATAGCGAGGATTCCAAGGAGAGCTCTGTACCTTTCTAAATATTTGGGACAACAAATTACTTAATTGATTCCTTTTAGTGTAGGTTTGAACAAGCTATATAACAAACAAAAAAAAAGAAAAAAAACTGCTTAAGTGCCTGTGTTTGCTCAAAAGTGGTGACATAGATAGACTCCCCCCTTTTTATGCACTGATGACTTGAAAACTTCGTTTAATGCCATCAATCATTTACGTTTCCGATAAATAATTAAAAAGAGATTTTCGATGGTTCTCTACGTCTTTGCTGACCTTGGACTGCCACTTCTTGGCTTTTTATCAGAGTAAATAGTCTTACAAAGTATCTAGATCGTATGTTCAATCACCTCGAGTCACCTAGGCTCTACGAATTTGTAGCAGCGTCCTTCCTTTAATGTTAAGAGCTTAGCTCTCCTTTTTTGAAGGGGTTCATGATGGATGAACGTAGGATTTTTTTGTTGTCCATTTCGTGTATCTTTCGTCGGAGTTCATCAGGGATTGAGTTCAAGCCAATAAGATTGCAGATTTAAAGATTAAGGGCTGAAATTTTTTAAACAATTATGGATAGACATAGGATGGGTCATGAACCCAGGTACGGTATAAGTAAATTTGTATAATACAAATAGATCCAAAATCCGAATCATGAACCGGCTTGGGGTACCCAAACTTTTGCGGGCTATAAGAAAGATCTGAGGCACTTTTCATATCTTAAAAAGCTTAGACAAGAATTGCTTAATACTTAATCCTAGTTGTAAAAAATTATTTTATCTCTGACAAATATACATTATTAGTGATTGGAGCAACATCTACATAAACAGTTGCATTTGTGTGGCCATTCTACACGGCTTTATCTCACACGACGTTAACTTTATTGTATCACACAACTATCACCCCGAAAAGAAACAGAAAAAAACAATAAATATATATTCCACAGTTTCGAAAGAGCCAATTATATTTCAACCAATCAACGTTCAGAAACTGAATAACAAAAAAGAAGCAAAAACATAGAGGCTCATCACAAAATACACTGTATATTTTTGTGTTAGTAACGTCAGGGACACAAACACTAAAATGTACACTGCATCTATTTGTAAACTATTGAAGTTTCTCCTTTTCCCCCCTCTAATAAGTGTTCTTAAGATTGATTGGTTGGATAAGAATGAGTTCTTATATAGCTGTGAACAGTTAATAACTAGTGATGTGCCTCGAGCAAAAAACATAAATTTATACTCGAGTTTTAGGAAGTACGTAAATAAAAAACGACACAAAAAAACTCGGCTCGTAGGCATACAAAACAAGTGTTACTCGAAACTCGACAAAATCCTGTAAATCTTCCTAAACCGACTTCTTTCCTCAATATAATTTATAATTTATGTTTTCCCACTGGCAACACTATGTAGAAACATTTTGACCTTTGTGAAATTTGTACTCTTAATCCCAGTTCGTTTTAATATTAATCTTTGTTTGATTTTTTTAGACTAGCGGGAGTAATCGACATTACATTACATTTATTAAACACAAAATTAAAATTCCTTTTCGGACCAATAGATATACGACAAACTTGGATGCATTAATATAAATTAATGAATATTTATAAATTCATGAGGCTATTAAACAAAAATCTGAATGGTCAAATTTGATTTTCAATCAACTAGCTACCCATTAATTTGGCATCTCCCTTCAAAATTAAACTTAAACACAATTCCCATTCCTCCAGCACTTGCAACATTTCAGTACTAGAGTATTATCTTAGTATCTATAATTATATTCTTTGTTTAAACAGCCCTCTACGTCGATGGCTTTTTTATTGAGGAATCATCTGTCGGAAAGATTGTCTGTGGTATGCTTATCAATATGAAAAAGTGGGCTTTATCAAGGGGAGAGCAAACAAAATTGAAACTTTTACGGAATACAAAAAAAGGATTAAATCAGTTACCACAAAACAGAAAATGAGATCATCGTTGATGCCTTCTATTTTTTTTTAAATAAAATAACGAACACAATTTTTTTATCTGACGAGTTTTTTTTAGTGAGCAAAGCTGATGAGTAATGAGTATCCAGTCGAGTAACGAGTAAAGCTTGTAATTCTTTGGATGTTTTTTTTAGAAACTCGAAAAAAAATCAGCTCCCGGTACACCACTATTAATAACTATTATACGCCAATAACATTCGGTTATTTATTTTTTCAGGATGAGTAATCAGTAAAAATGGAACTTGAATACTGCTCCTATTTTATTTAAGTCTGAACAACGGGTAAAATGGTGATAAAATTTGGGATTAATCCATCAAATTTTAGTTTTGGATCTGGATCCAAAAGTTTGGTTACCCAAAATTTATCCAAGTATTTAGTTCTAAAAATCCAAATCGATCCTGATCCAAGAAAATTCAGATCCATCCTATCTTTAATTATGGAAGCTTTAAAACATATAAATAACCCTGTAAAAAATAGGTATTTGAACACATGTATTCAATTTATTATCAAAGTTCAAATGGGTAAAAAAAAAAGGATAAAAGATTTGAGATTCACTAAAGGAGTGAAATTAATCTGTTGTATATAATGTATCTTTTCATTTCTAGTTCAATTGTTTGTGCAACTTTCATTTCAAATCTTCTTTATTTATTCTTAATCCCTTAATGCAGAGATTATATAATAAGATTAAATTAGTGTTGTGTAGGCTCACACAATTATCGACTCGGTACATGCTTTTTGTATCATTTTAAATTGAAAAAAAAAACCCATCTCAGTTTGATTTTTATCTCTAAAGTGATCATTAAAATGGTAAATCGTAAGCATTTCCTTGAGTAAAATCCACCCAAAATGAAAATGGTAATCCCGACAATTTGAAGAATGTTTAAGAGGAGCTGCTATGCCAATTCATTAAATTAGCTTCGAATATCTATCAGATGAAGGAAATAAACATCTCCCCACCATATCTAGTAATGATAAAGGCAGTAATAACTCCGTTTTCGATCTACAACTCTATTGCCAGTCCTAAATAGACTTATTACTATAGATAGTACTAAGGTGACTATATATATAGGTGAGGCAGAAAGGAAATTCTACACTTGTGTTTTTTCACTGTCAAGAGAAGAAGGGAAATTTAATAATGTCACTGTTGAGGCACATAACACTCTGTATTATATAATTGTAAATTAATAATTTTAAAATCCAGACTTAATTCATTGTCAGGCAACACAAATTAAGTAAATAAATATAATTAAAATTCTCTTAAAGTACAAAATGGTAAACTTAGGACCATGCCAAAAAGTAAAAAAATATTTAACTTATAAAAGTAAATAATTTCCAACACTTATTTCGATTGTTATGAAACTTGACGATCACCTTGCTTCATACTTTATGGAATAATAAAATAAAGTTCATTATTATTTAAAAAGACTGACATTAATTTGCATATTAATAATAATGAACTATCTGTATATAAGCTTATATTAATATGCTTTATGTATATGATCAAATATGCCAATCAATTCAACAATCTTCTACACTTTTTATTCAATATGTTCTCACCTTGTACATAACTCTTGAACAAATTATCAGTTTTACTCTCCGTCATTCATTAACACACCCACTCGTGATTACACTTTATGCTTAGATGTTCTCTCCCCAAGAAAGAACAGATAACTATAACAGCTTTAGATCCTAAAAAAATAACTGCTGAGATGGCCAACAACAACACTTATACACTAAAAATGCTTACGATTTACAACCCAATTCATCATTATATCCTTTGAGTTTTGTGGCACTGCTGTTCCTAAATGATCTTTGTATGAGGTTCTTCTGATTTCTTGGTATATCAAAAGAACCTCATTAGAAAGATTTACATGCTAATCCTGATAATTTTTGATTGGAGAGCAGCTGTGAAGACGTTTTATTGAACTAGCTGTGAGTAGCTGTGAAAGGAAAGAAAGTCCAACTCCGTATCAAGCAAGGACATTGGCAGGAATTAATCCGTTTTCTATCGTAAATTCTATTTTCAGTCCAACAGGGACCCCCCTCCCCACAAATCTTTATTATTACTCTCTGTTAAAATGGTGCAGCATGTCCTGGCCACAAAATGTCCTCACTTTTGGAGCCCAGTTTTTAGTCCTGCATACAGCCTGGACCTGAACCCATACGATTTCTATATTGGGAAGAGGATCGAGAGTGAGGCCTGTGTTAAGTATCATTAATCATCTCTAGAGGCCTTAAAGAAGTCCATTACCCTTACAATTTCAATGTTAGATCTGCACGATATCGCCCTGGGCTGCCAAATATTCCGGGGATGTGTGGCCACGATTATAAAGAAAAGATGATTTCTTTATGAATAATTGAATTTCATTAAATGTTGTTTTAAAACAATAAAAAAAATTATGACTTTACCCAATCTAGTTCGTTCATTATACGCCTTTCCCAATTTATCTGGACAACCCTGTACATTACGCTAAATATTTCATAGACATATTCAATATTGTGGGATGGGTTAAGATACTCAACAATTTTAGCTGAAGTTTATAATCTTCATTTGATATAAGGGACTTATAATGGCCCCAATATTGCTGTTTTCAATCATAAATATGTCAATTATTGCCAACTTTAAGTAAAATTCGTGACGCACCCAATGGTTTATAATAATAATTTGTGGATAGAAATTGCAGATATTTTTTTGAACAATACAAATGTAATCATTCTAGATTGCTTTTGTGTTGACAAGCTATATATGCTATAGACATGTATTTTTATATACAAGCATAATCTTTTCGGATATGAAGAGATAAAAAATAACGTAAAAAACATAATGATTGACATATTCAATAAGAATTTTCTCTCCATGCCAATTTTTATACATATATTTGAACCAGTTATTTCCTATTTAATTAACTATTGCTTTATCTGTGACATTATCATTTTTTAACCTATCTGTAGTTAATATTCCAAAAAAGACTATGATTTCTCTTTTCTCAGCTGTTGTCACTATTTATGAGTAATGAAATTCCTTTCCTACTACATATACTCAATTGTATTCAAAACCTGATTGAACATTCGTGTGTACTAGAGTCTTCGCTATTTTTTAAAGTTGACCAAATTCAAAATTTTCATGTATCATGAGATGTGTTTAGCTGTTGATAATGTTCTCCTAATTTGTTTTTCTGTGCCATCAAAAACCGTTACCCTCCATTTGATCAAAGTTCCATTGTTCAGGAAGTACTTAAAAATGAGGTCAAATTAAAAAAAGAAAAACAAATCTGAGTTATAATTAAGGCATAAGAAAATAAAAACTTATTTTATAATTTTTTTCAACTTGTTTGTATTTTTTTAAAATTTGTTAGTAACTTTTTTGACTTTATTAAGTAGTTGGTTTTGTGAGTAAAAACTTATTAAGTAACTATTGTATATGTTTGCCAAATTAATAATTATGGATTTGTAATTTGTTCAGCTATTTATATAAAAAGATTTTTTCATGAAAAAAATGGTCCATAAACAGATATAGTTTTTAAATCTTTGAATAGTCAGTCAATTAATTAATGAAATGAGACTATTGAAAGTTTTTATTCAATTTTGTCTTGAGGGATTTGTATAAATAAAACTTTTCTGTCTTTTTTCTTGATTATATGTCATTCGATGTTTTTAATTTTTTTTCTTTACATGAATGAACTGACTTTAAAAAATATTTGAATAATATGAAACGCAAAAAAAAGAACCAAAATCTTATACATCTTCAAATTTCAAACTGTTTATGTGAAACGTACACTTTAACATTTGTGGCTATCAAAGAAAATGTACCAGACATAGATGAATATCTATATTAATGCTTGAGTAAATATCAATAGTACTTTGTCCATATTTGTCAGAGTGTACAAAATGGGCCATATTATGTACCTGATTTTTTTTTTTTTTTTGAAATACATCTTGGAACAGTGCAAGATGCGAGATAGATTATTACTGCTTCTAACCTTTTAAGATTATACATTCAAAAAAATCCATCAGTGGAGCTTAAGAGACTTGTTATAATGATTTTAAATGTCTATGGCCCTACTTTCCTTCATATACAGATTCCCTCACATCTAACACGGATCGAACAATTTTTATTTTCAATAAATCAAGCAAACCAGAATCTGAACTCTTAAGAAAAAAATGAAAAAATTGGTTTTATTTAAGACAAATTTCTGCTTTGCATATTCAAAACATGTCCCTATATGTGCCTTGTTTGATTCAAACCAGTTGACATCATCTTAAAAGATCGTAAAAAAAACAAAAAGGTCAAGTCATAAATTTTTATCCTACAATGAATTTCTAAATAGCCGTCTAACTAGTTAACTAGATTTAATAACATTGAATACATATCCTAAAAATGACTAAACTTAACATCCTCTAATATTTGATACAACAAAAAATGAATTGTTAAAATTTGCACAGGTTGAAGATTTGGCTCTACCAGTTATTCCGTGTGATTCTCAACTCGTTGAAAGTCAACTACGAAGAAATCCTAGAAAACATATGATAAAGAGAAAAGACACAAAAAAATTTAATTCTTATAAATCACTCAGGATCAAAATTGAATAAAAATTTTCAAAAGTCTGATTTCATGAATTAATTTATTGATTATTCAAAGATTTAAAAACTATATATCTTTATGGACATTTGTCTCTTGTTCTTGAAAAAATTTAATTATAGAAATAGCTGAATAAATAGGAAATCCATTATTATTTAATTATTTTTGTATGCCGTCAATTGTTACTTCATGAGCTTTTACTTAGAAAACCGACTAAATAATATAGTCAAAACAATTACCAACAAATGACTAAAAATTTTTAAAATAATTTTATTTTGTCTTATGCCTTAGTTATAATAAGATTTTTTTTTTTTTTTAATTTGACCTCATTTTGAAGTACTTCCAGAACGCTGGAGCTTTGACCAGATGGAGAGTAACGGGTTTTGATGGCAAAGAAAAAATAATTGAGGAAGTCATTACCAACTCCTAAACACATCACATGATCCATGATAATTTTGACTTTTGTCAACTTTAAAAAATAGGGAATACTCCATTGTGTACACATTAAAGATGCAGAATAACAATGAGGAATTGTTTCGGATTATAATCGTATATACTTGTTGAACTCAGAGTAGAATTGAGGATCGACATCGGAGTAATTCTTGCCAATGTCCATGTTTATTTTGTTTGCCCCTTCCTCCATTGTAACAGCTGATTGCAGCTGATCTAATGAAGTGTCATGACAGCTAAGCTGCTCTCCTCCAAAACATTCCTCAAATTGTCAGGGATACAATGTTGATTTTAAGGTTTGTTTGTTTTTAACATGCCCTTAATACACATGATTTTCATCACTAATGATTACTATTCTCTGATGCACTTTACTTGTCTTCTTTTATTGTTTGATAAATTACATATTATTTATTTCACACAGATGTACTTATTTTGTTCAGTCATAGTTTTACATAATGTTTCTTATTAAATATGCTTTACTATTTTTAAGTGTAACACTTTGTGATGCAGTTTATATATGAGGTAATACTAACGATTGGCCCTGTATTTATTCATCGACGCACTATCCTTAATTTTTACCAACAAATTATTCTTATTAATCCAGTGAAGAGTCCGCAAATTGCAACTAAAGTAGCCAACTTTTATCGTCACAATGAAAGAGTGAGAAATTGATTTGTTTTATTTGAAAAGGGACAATATCGGGGTTAATGAATAAATCTTTATATCAAAAAATTATTCTGAAATATTGCTAAAATTATGAAGTATCTTATCTCATCTCACAAATTCATCTCTAATTTTGGAAGGATGGGGGGCATTCATATCAAATTCAATTTTATTCCTACTTTTCGAATGCAAAATATAGTATTTAATTTCCAGCCAAATACATTACGAATATTAAAAATACTTGTTATTGTATTTGCAAGGAAGTTGGATATCCTTCATCAATATTGAATTATTTTTCTACGAAATTTATTTTTTATTTCTTCTCTTACTTCATAAACAATTTCTCTTTAATCCATTGTCTCACTATGTGTACATTTGATTTTGACTGTCTGCATAACAGTAATTTTCATTAATTTAGACACTTGCAGTAAAATTTAGAACTATTACCTTTTTGATTTGAGTTGGAGGTCTGTATAGTGATTCTAATCGTTTGTGTATCTGAAGTAGTTCATTGAGTTACAATTTTTTTTTCAAAGGAAAGAGATGGATAATATTTCTTTTTAACACTTGATAAAAGGAACTTTAATGGAACTTTTGAAATTCCGCAACATAACTTTAAAATGATAGTAAAACATCTGAATTATTTTACAATGGTAGAATGTCGCCCTTTTCAAGTGACTATAGAGGTTAAAACTGCCTTTTTAAGACTGAAACTTTACAAACATAACTTTTCTATCAAAATATAACAGAAAATATAATCAAGAGGTAACCCTAAAAATACGGCACCCTCAAACACACGCTAAAATAAAAATTTACTGGAACAAGTTTACCTTTTTGAGATCGTGACCTATTTATGACCTTAAAACTATACTTTATTAACTGAAATATTATATACCTATTTCTTTAATTATAAAAGGGCTTGTATGATCACGATATGTTTGAGTTTTATAGGTATAGGGCTTGACTTGGCGGTCGATATCCATTTACCAATACCAAAATACTACCAAGATATGTAGTACCTAGAAAAGTAGGCCAAAATTGAATTTGCTCGTTTTCATTAATTAACTCCCACCCCATTCTAAATATGTCAGTCAAATATTGGGCTGTATGGACGAATATATATGAAGTAAAAATTATAAATTGTAATTTTTCGTTATTTCTATTTTTGTTCAAGATTGTTTTTATATTTAACCACCACAAATTTGGATCCTATTTAAATTAATTAATACAACGCCTTTTCAAAAATACAAAGCTCCTCGTTCAATCGTGCATATCTTTATATAATCATTTTCGAATAGTTAAAAGACTTAATTATTTCTTATTCATTGTAAAATTTAAATAAACTTACTATTGAGTAGGCAAGTATTTGAAAATTCATCATAGACGTAAATAACATATTTTTACGGCAACCTCCTTTCTTTTGGCTTCCATATTCCATTTAAAATTATATAATCTAATCTACACTCCTGATCTCAAGTCTGAAACTACCGTGCAGAAAAGTCGAACCAAATGTCTACAAAAAAATCGCAGGAAACCTCTTAAATTTTTATTTTAATAACATTCCTATACTTTTCAATCACCCAGTAGTTGACAACCACAGATAAATAAAAATATTTATCTGTGAAGGATATTCACTTTGGTGCTTGAATTAGGTAGACCGACAGAATAATAAACATTCTGACCCTGATAAGTTTAATACAGTAGTTTTGTTTGTTCTACTTTTATGTATTATCTATGTATTAAATGTGTGTCTGTCCGGAAATCACGGTGAAACAAATAAGCTTTCTTAGCTGAAATTTTTCAGCGTATGTTCTTAAGGCTCAAGAAATGGTTCTATTAACATTTTTTGGCCTTCAAGGCCATATCAATAGTAAAATAATATTTTTTCTAAAAAAATATTTTTTTGAAAAACAAACAACTACTTCCTGTAAAAGAAAAATAAACACCATACAATTCTAAAAATAGTTTCCCCTCTATGTTAGCATCTATCTTTATAAACATTTATTTAAAAGAGATTATAAGGCTTAGAGAAGAAGAAGAAGAAAAAAAAAGATAGAATTTGACAAAATATTTTTGACAATACTATGAAAGTTGACCAAACGATAGTTTAACGGTCGGCGCTTGAATATTTGAATACCAACTTACAGCCAGAATAATTCTTAAAATTTAAAGATCTTTATTTTATGTTGATTTCAATTAGAAATGCTCGGAATTATTTTTATATTTTTAATGTACCGGGCAACGCCGGACAAACTTACTCCAGTGTTATGTTAAAATACGCAGAACAAAATTAATTCCATAATATGTTTTTTTTTTGGTAAAAAAAAAAAAAAACTATCCCTAAAGCATATCTAAGTTTGTAAAAATTGTCACAATCCTCGAGAACATAAATTTAAAAATGTATATATTTGTAACTTGCCTGATATTGAAAACATGTTTAAAATTCATTTATGTTCTTCCTTTGCTAACTTGTATACAAAATACGTTTTTATCTATTTTCGTTTTCAGTTGGTTTTTTTTTCTAACAGAGCATATTCACTATCGTCATAAATTGTATTATAGTTTAAGGAGACGCCATCTATTGCACATCTATTATATCACGCTACCTTTTCTCTAAAAAGGAACAGAAAAAAGCCACGAAATCAGATGGTAGTTAGCAAAATGCAAAATATGTCAGTTACACAAACTGTTATTTATCTCTTAAGTACTTACAAACTATCATTCTCATATTATATCTCCACAAAAATGATGTTATATATGAATTTCATAATATTAAAATCCTACATAGTTTTTATTCGATACTGCAATATTTACGAAGTATGCAAGCTATCCCCTGCCATTTTGGCGCACTCTTTTAGGCAAACGCAGAGACATGGGCAGCTGATTGTTTTTGGTTAGCTAGCTGGTTCCAGCTTGCACCATTTGAAAAAGTTGAATCAATTGACGAGTTCAATATCCCAAATATTTCGAAAAGGTATGGAGCCTGCATTGGAATCCGTGCCGGAAGTGACAACATAACAGTTGCTTGAACTCTAAAACTCTGTGCGACGTTCGTTTGCAAGTTTAGGAGAGAATTTGAAGCCTCTAAAGGAGATTTTATGGCAAGATCAATGATAACTTTGGTCAAAGGTCGAGGTGACAGTAGTCCTCACGTCATGCCTCCTCGGTTGTTTCCTCAAGACGTCGTGGTCAACATTGATGCCTACCTGGACGTGCTAGTGACCAAGGTGAATCCCTGTATCGACATTGTTACCATTGAGATACCTTAAATGTGGCAGGAGGACTCAGCTCTCTGCCACGTTACGAAAAAAGGCACAAATGTCTCCAAGACAATTTTCATGACTTCATCTCGCTGTACTTTTGGCCTCCAAACTCTCCAGATCTAAATTTGATGGTTTTTTTTGTAGGGTGCAATGGAACAACAAACCAATCGAACCTTCTGAAAGTACCAAAGACGAATTTATTAGTCAGATCAAGAAGGAATTCCAGGATTTTCCAAGGGACAAAGTGACCTTCTCACTCTTTTGGCCTCATATAGAGACTTGAGACTGTAGGTGATTTTAATTAACAAAATAAATTTAAATAAGTGTTCATGATTTGGTTTATTTTTTTAATTCTAATAACTGGCTGGAGAGAAAATTACGTCTGAAAAAAATCATTTTCTCGGAACAGATAGCTTGAGTACCCTATATACTATTGCTTAGTAATATTTTATTAAAAACGTAGATATGCATTTGTATTTTTATAATATAGTCGAAGTTTCTTAATAAAAAAAATAATAAGATGGTCAATATATATTATAGATGAATTAAAAAATTTCTGAGTGTTTTTTCACTTTATTTTGAGAATAAAATTAACAGATGTTCCAAACAGTTTTCTGGCTTATCTTCAGTTACTGGCTAATGTAATAAATTTTATCATACGCCAGTCCACCTTGAAAATTTCCATTATTTTATCAACATCTACGACGTCAATTTACCAGAACTGAACAGTTGGAATCACGCTTTATTTTATATTTTATTGGTTACATAAACAGCACAATTTTTTTTCACCGCCTGCCTCACCTTTTCACCCTGGTCATAGTGATACTTAAGAATATATCGATTTTTTTTCTTTAATATTTTTCTATTAAGGACGTTCGAGGAAAACTCTGGCTTCACTAAGCTCAAAAACTATAAAGGAACTTTTTTAAGTGTACGCTTAACTTTAGAGTGCTATCATAGGTGTTTGCCAAGACTGTCATTTTGCTTGATGCATTTCCAGCCTACAGTTAATAACTTTTCGTTACAATAAATCATGATGGCATTCTTATATTCTGTATGCCAGTTGAGCAAAACTAACTTTGCTTCTATCCTTTCTTTTTGTTATGGCACCTTTTGACAAAAGAGGACGATTCTTTATTTTTTAAGGCTGACCCAAATATCATATTTAACAATCTTGGTCATTGTGGTTCTGCTTATATTGTGATTCTGTACAATCTTTTCTATAAATATTCGTGGATTTCACAAAAAAATTTCACAGACAGCCTTGACCAACCTTGGAGTTCTCACAGGTTTGGTTGTTCCACTCCTTGACCTCCTAAAATACTCAATTCTATCCTCCAATCGATTTTTACACCTATGATTTTTTTTTTGATTTACCTTGGCAATCTTCTGGATTGACTTGGAAGTATGTCCAGCTTTTAATAGAGTTATAATCTGTCCCCTTTGGGATTTTTCCATTTTTTGCAAAAATTATATGTTCCAGAGCAATTATGTACATTTAATGTACTATTTGCATGCCTTTTCAGGAAAAAATATATAGTTCACAACAAAACCTCTCAGAGTGTAATTTTATGTCACATAAGTCTTTAAAATATGTGACAGTTTAATAAAAGAATCACTGTAAGTAAAGTATAACTTATTATTTCGTTTATTTATGAAAAAGAATAAATTATTAAATATCCATGACGTATCAGATGAGACGAGGGAATTGACAGCTGACAACAAAATATGTATTGCTCAAAATTGATATTTTTACTAGATAAAATTAAGAAATTTCCAATAAATCATGATGTAACTTCATCAAATGGCTTTTAGAATAAAAAATAAAAGACTTAAGACCTGCATTGAATAATACTGGATGTTAATGATGAACATTGATATTTGAATATGCCTTCAAAGAAATATCTCTTGAAAATCCCTAGGAAATTTCTACATTTTTTTAGATCGATTAGGTACGAGAAAAGTAGGATAATAAGAGAAAACAATCTTGTTCCTTCCATTGTCATAGTGAATTTGTATCTACAACATGGAAATAAGATTGTGTAACAATTTTCCAATACATTATTAGTAGATATTAGGATCAGATATACATATAATACAACTTGGCAATAGTGGGATCCAATTTCATTGACAGTAAGGCTTAAGTTATTTTATATCTTGATCCCATTTTGACAGACAAGAAGATCACTAGTTTCCTTAATATGAATGAAAAAGGGGTTTTATTGTTATATATTACCACTTGATTGTTTAAGTCCCCAAAATGGTTGACATTAACAATGACCACGTTAGTTCAAAATGCTCCATAGAGCGTTTTCGCTGACGTCATCAATTGTATCTGGATGGAAGGAAACACCCTCTTTGAGATCATAGTTGATATTTGTACTACATAAAATGCACAAATTTCCAACACATATTGATGATTCTCGATCAAATAGCTGTAAGAGTAACAAAAGATATAACAAATATATTAAATACTGCTTGATGTCAATAATTAATATTGATATTTCAATATAATCAAAGTAATCTGTTCTAGATATCTTTTTTAAACGTCTTAATTTGTACTACATATATATATATATTTGTTGATCGATTTGGGACTCTCAAAGTATAATTATTAAAGAAAAATATGTAATTCTTTCCATTGTAATAGATAATTTTTATCAACAATATTGAATTAAACATATATAAAGATGTATTACCATATTTTTAATACATTTAAGAGTTAGATCGATAATAAAACTAGACAATAGTTGACTTCTGTCCTTAATATTTATGAAAATACTTTATTGTTTTAGGCCCAAAATGGCCGATTTTAGAGACTAATATTTGCCCCGATATGACCTTCTTAAATCCAATTTATTAATTTATCATTCTTTTATTGCGACGATCAGTTGTGCACTGTTAATGCAATTTGCGACACACCCCAAGTGGTAATAAGAATAATGTCTTGATGGAAATAAAGAATAGTTTATTGGAAAAATACAAATATAATTGAATGTGGTTTACATTAAATGTAATCCACACTCAATTATGAGAAAAATCCTTCTTGCTTGCTTTTGCGTTCTTGGGAATTAATATAATTCAAGAGCATTCTTAATAAAACTTCCTCAAATGGCTTTAATCATGAAAAATACTTAACATTTATATTAAATACTTACAACTTTATAGGTAAGAGTAACAGTGATATTTGAATTTAAATCAAAAATTTCTAGGTACTGAAAATCTATTTACATAAATAAAGTGTAGTTCTTCTAAACGTTCGCAATTTTCTCTGGCCTTATTCCCTCCCCCTCCAAATCGATTTTAATACAAGCACACAATAATGAAGAGCAAGTTTGGTACGAATGTCAATCTACCACGTCATTTTCACATTATTCTTCCTTGCAACTATATAAGTTGATCACTTTTGTGTATTTTGTGCAAATTAAACGGTAAAATGGGCGTGTTTTTGGCTAAAGCGGTCGGGTGTACTACTCAATTTTTACAAAACAACAGACAACGTACCTAACAGGATAGTGGACCCAGTCATGATAATTTCCCGGAAGTGATGTGACTCGGAAGGAGCTAAAGTTGTCCGTAGTCGTGCTTTGTTGAGTAAAAAAATACAATTTTTGAGAAGAATTCCGCCCATTCGATGAATGTGATCGCCGACAGCAACGATGTAACGTCCCTTTCTATCTTTCCCTGGATCTGCAGGATCATGAAAGACCGAATTTGGATGTGGCAGCAAGACGGGGCACCCTTTCTCACTACCATAAGAACACTCAATTTTCTTGATTATGAGAATGTGATGTAGTTCTCCCCGAGTATTTGGTCTCCTACTCGCTGGAATTGAACCTTTTAAGCTATTTTTATCTGGGGTAATGTTGAACAGGTTTCCAATGAAGTGCCCACTGCGCTACACATTCTACACTTTAACCACTGGGACGCTCAATAAGGCAGTAAGACGTTGTGAGCGTAGGGTCCGAGCTATTGGCAATTTTATTGAATGAATGTCATATTTAGTTTATAATGTTGATTTTTGTAAAAAATTGAATAAATAAGTTAGGAAATAAAGTCAAAGTAGCATTTAACTAAACTTTTCAGCTTGTCAACGTGTAGATGAACCCGATTATACAATTATTTCCAAAGAGCTGCACCCGAGTTCCTTGGATATGACCATGAAGTGTGATAGAAGCTTCAAAATTTCACTCCTTTGTTTCTCTATTTTACTCTTTCTCGTTATTTTTGTTTTTAATTCGTCAAAACTTTACATAAGGAATCTTGAGTCGCAAAACCTATCTTAAAATGAGTTTGAAGACAATCGACGAATAAAATTCCAATTTATTAAATTTTAAATTAAGTGTATCACTTGATATTATCAGCCCTGTTATAAATTATAGCTAAAACTCTTGCAAGTTTGAATACAAAGAGATGTCTTGTACTATTTTGAGCTCAAATATTTATCGATAAACTATAAACTTATGTCTATTAATTTTCGAATTATAAATGATTGACATTTGAATATAAAGATGTATTTGAACTTCTGCCATCAGTATGGCTTTAGGTTTATTTTTATAGAAATAAATGCATAAATATTAAGGAGGTGCACCAATACATCGGAATTGGCAAGTATCGGCCCTTTTTTGAAGTACCGAAATCTGATCAATAATGCCGGTTCTAACGATACCTGTGCTTATATATTTATATAGTTATTATGAAAAAAAAAAAATATATATATAATTAAATTATTCTAAATGGTAAACCAATCAAAATAAATGAAGACCATAGTTTAGACTAACTTAGGTTTAAGAATATGGGCTCCCACCTCGAGGGGGCCCGAATAAAATTATTTTTTTCTGTAATGTTTAGTTTAACAGAAAATAAATGCAATAATAGTAGACCTGCATAACAAAATTCAGGTTCATCCATTGAAAATGAAGGTCTATTCAGTAGCGCAAGCAATATATATGAGTCAACCCGGAATAAATTGTCTTTTGAGTACGGACAGGAAATAACTTTTAAATATTTTTGATTTCAAATTATTTGCAACTAATAATAATCATAATTATGAGTGATCGATTTTTTTTTTCTTGTCAAGCCCTAATTAATAAAAAGTTAAACATTAAGAAGTAAATCATTTTGAATTTATTTATATAATTCTTTTATACATAATATCAATAAGGGATCGGAATCGTTCATAAAGATTGTATCGGAATGGGAACCCATTGGCTATTGGTACATTTCTAATCAATATGTGTTTCTTTCTCCCATAATATAATAAGCTTATACATAATATCTGCGTAGTGGTTGAATAGTAGGAGTTGTATTATGAATTTATTCTATTGCAAAACACTTTTATATATATAACAATAAATATATATAACATATACAATACCTATTGAAAGTATTTGATTATTATCACGATGTTACCACGCAAACAGTTTTCCCATCAATTCAAAATTGCCATCAGAAATTGTCTGGAAAGTATGTTTTTCACTCTTTCAATAAGTATTATTAATCACAAATTTAATTACAAACAAAGATGGATCATCACTAGAAAGAAGTCATCATTGAACTTCACATATTCAGAAGAACAAATCCCAAGATAATCAGCATTATAAAGTATAGGAAAACCACTGTCTAATGTGTTGGGAAGGCTTTCATGGACGAGGAAGACACCTCCAGGACTCAACACAATCTAATAAGTGATAGAATCTGTTCCACGACGTTTGCTTCCAATTTGAAAGAGGAAATCGACAAGAATCAGATAATCCAATCAAAACTCTGGCAAAGAGGAGGAAATTGAGCGAGACCACAATAAAAAAAGCCATCAGGAATTATATGTAATACAAAAATAGAGTTACGGGAGTCAAATATCTGTTCTCAAACAAGATGAAATTAATTAACCTTAAAATAAGGATAAATATTTTGTCATAATCAAAAGACACCAGAGACTTTATCCAGTTTTTCAGTAATGAAAAGAGCTTAACTTTGAATGAAGCCAACAATAGGAGAATGCTCAATGAATCTCATCTGACATCTCTGATGTCCAGCCTATCATGAAAAAATATGAGCTCTATTATTTATGTGCCTGGGCTTAATCAGCAGAAATGGGGATGTCGCACCCCCTCTTTTTCAAGCCAGGAGATAAAGTCAACTCCAAGGTCTACTGTAATCTTCTTAACAGCACCGTGATCCCTTGGATTAATAAAGTTGCTTCAGGGAGCCAAAATACATTCCAGCAGGACTTATGCTTGATCCACATAGTCAAGAGGACGTTGGCATTACTGCAGTCAAATGCCCCCTAGTTTTGAATGACTACCAAACAGATAAACTCACACTCAAACTAGGGGCTTAGTCATATCTTTTTCTACTGGAGAAGGTAATTCTAAATGATTTATATTATTAATCTGTTTATCTATATTACATATGATTAATTATCCTTCATCTGTAAGGTCGCTACCTCCAAAATAAAGAGGTCACCACAGGGTGTGGTTAATTTATGAAAATGAGGAAATGAACTTTTAGCTTCACCTTTCAGATGCAAGACCATATTTTAAGCAATCCAGAAAAAGAAAAAAAATCCGTCCAAACCTTCACGGATTCTTTTCTTTTTTGATATGACGCGCACGCTAGATTGCATTGTTAATTCTTAGATCAAGTATCTACACAGTCCTAAAATACATTCAAAAATGAACAAAAAATTCTGCTTGCTGCTGATATTATTATATTATAATCTCATATATTTAGCATTTTTGCTCATATGTTTCTTGTAACTTGCTATATTATTCGACCAAAAATAACAAACAAATATACTAAATATACTCTTGGATACAAGAGAAAAAAATATTTCATGCAAAGTGCCCATACTATTTATGGATATGGAATAATAAGAGGAGTCTTTTCTAATCAACCCAGTTCAAAAAAGTTTCTCTTTGTTATATATTCATACAAATGGAAAGCCCAATTTGAATGAACCAAGGATTAATGAGTAATTCATTAAAAAGTACTTTTGTTATTTTAGTTTTTCCTTACACAAATTTATGATACTATTATGATATTTATTTTATCATATTACTACATTTATTAACAAAGTATCCTTTTTCTGTATATTAATCTGTATACATGTAGAAGGTTTTAACATTGGTTTATAACATTTTACAAATCTCTGTATATTTCCTGTAAAAATAAAAATAGAAACTTGTAATTTTCCCAGAAAGTTTATTAATATGTATTGTTTAGAGACAACGAGCACTATAACTTGCAAGTTTCTTATGCATTAAGAGGATTGTGGGTTTTTTAAAGACACTCTACAATCTACATACCATCGTGGATTGTCCCACTGTGGGTATTTTAAAATGCTAAATATAAAAGGATTAAAACATGCTAATACTAACATTGGTTATGTTCGGTATTTCCCAAAGGAACAGAGGAGTATTCTCGGAAACCTAGGCTTTAAAAAGGATTTTAAGAGAATCTAAAATTTAAAATTGAGGCTTTTTTTTAGTATATTATAAATTATTTTAGTTATATTATGAATGCCTCATAATTTTACTTCCGATATCATTGATTTTGTCTGTTTAACATATGTATTTTTTCTTTTGTAAATTTGAGTAACATTGCAATGTAATCTTACATTGAAGCTTAAACTTTAAGCTAAAATGTTTATTTATGTACATATTTTTACATAATGGCTTCGGTATTTAAGTTTAAGAACGAAAAGAATACAAAATTAGGAGGAATTACATTAATGACGATCTTCTATTCTGTTCCAAGGCCAACAAAGACATATACATTTGTAACTCCACAACCAATCCTTAAAGTTACTCTTTTTTTCACACACAAGTGATTATTTTATATTTATTGTTCTCTCTTCTAGAATAGAAGTAAAATGATGACAGCTTTAAAAAATCTTTTCCGGTAGTAGTTCAGATAATTAATAAAAGTATAAAAAACTTGCAGGTTACCAACATAAGACGGTGGCTGAAAAGGAACGGCCTTTAATTATAGATATATTTTCTTTAATTGACTGCATTTTCAGTTAGTAACAACCTTCATAAAGCAGCTGTCGAAATTTCATGAAAATCTGCTTTTTAGTTTGTGAGTTATTGTGCTGAGAATGAATGCTACTTATGTGTTATTTCTAGTGATGTGACGATTAATCGCAAAAAAAAAGGCCGCCCCCCCCATTAATAGAAAAAAATAATTTTTTAAAATTTTTTTACAAGAAAATTTATTATTTGAATAGTTTTTTCAAAAAATTCCAAAATGCAAGCCCCTACCCCCAAATGTAATGCGCTTTACGTATGTACCTATTTTTTAAGTGTTTGACATGGCTAACATATTCCAATATAACATAATAAGAGCTTCATTTAAATTGTCCATATGCGTATTTTTTTCTAAATAAAGTAATGTAAGGCTCTCAACGTTAATAGAATTAGAAAAAAGAATGGTTGCAATGACACTAAATAATTTCATATCCTCCTTCTCATTCTTTTTCTTATTTTATGAGTGTCTGCTTTTGTGAAAAAATAAATAACAGCTAAAGGCTGTTTACTTAGTATCATTACTGAAAAACATATAATAACGAAAGTATTTGTGAAGTGGAGTCGATTTGATAATTTATATGTTTTGAAGGTTATCGTATAAATAGTTGTGATGGGACAATTAATCAGAGTAGGATAATCGGATATTGTCTCTGGAATTGGGATCGACATTGGCAAAATAATGTTTAATTTGCAATTCCAATTCTTATTTATTAATGGTATTTAACAATTAATTACTTTTCTTAGCTATGGCAAAACTTGTCCTTCCCCAAATTAAGGAATGTTTGCCTTTTACTTGAAAATTTAATATTTTATTTTTTTTTAATAAAAAAAAATTGAATTTTCCCTAAATAACTATGTTTTTGGGAAATTCTTCTCCAAAATATATAATATTTGATTTTTTTTTTCAAATAATTTTATACTACAAGTTTGAAATTTGTTATTTCTTTGAGGAAGACTTTGGTTTTAAGAAATTTTTTTTGGACAAAAATTGATTATTTAAAATTTTTCTCAATTTTTTTTTGTGAACAGTTGTGAATTTTTTAAAGAAGAGTTATACAATTTAAAAAAAATATCAAATTGTATATTTGAATTTTGTTTGCCGAAAAATTCAAATTTTTTTCAAAATTAAAAAAAAACAAAGCTTCCCCTAAAACATGGTCCTTTGGTATTTCTTAACTATTATTTAAACTGTTTAAGAATCATATTAGAATCGGGATTTAAAAAAAAATCGTCCTATCACTAATAAATAGGAATCCAATGATATAAATTTATGTTCACTTTCTTAAATTTAACTCTTATTTTTTAAAATTTCTACATAACAAATATGTTTCTGAGTGTGTCCAATCTCTTCTTGACACTTGTCATTGACAAGAAGGCTGCAGATACCATTGGCATTTACATCCAGACTGTCTACAACATCAAAAAGATCATTATAGCACTATATAGCTAAGAAGAACCAACATTTCTGGAAAAACAATATGGCAGACTTCTTGCCTGCCTCTATGTGGATCACATCCAGCCCAAACATCAACCCTTTTGACTATGCAGTTTAGATTGTCTTGGAGAAGATTTTCTGCTGCACCTGTCTCCCAAATTTGGATTTGCTCCGGTCTGCCATCTTGACAGTGTGGTATGGCATGCTACTGAAAGTTTTGATTCCCAGCTCTATAGATGTCCTTGGTACTTCCGAAGTTCTTGAACTATAAGCTTTCAAATGGTATAACCCTATGTTTTAGTTGAAGCAAATATATGTTTTATTACATTTTTTATAATAGTTTCTATTTTTAGATTTCATTCTGAAAATAATATTTATTCATAAATATATATATCGATCCAAAAAATAAGTCCATGCTTTAAAATGAATAAATTTCGTTCAACTGTCTGTTCAAAAATATTGGCCCAACTCCGTCTAGAAAAAAGAAATCACTCAAGAATCAGCCATAAAAATAAGTTTGTATTTGAATTTAGTCTCAACATGAACAATTCGATAACATATCTATTAGGAATCATGCAAATTAATTTCGATGATGATTTATATATATTGGGGTTTTCAAAAGAATTTGGGACATTTTTTAAAACATTAATAACTTAGCGTAATCTACAGCAATTTGATTTTTTCCCCTTTTTTTTCGTGTACATTAAGTTCAAAATATTAGAATCTATAAATTGCAAAATGGAATGAGATGTCATCTTGTCTAGTTTAAGGTTGATATTTTTATTATATAAAATGAACAAACTTCATAAAAATCTTGGTCAAACTCCGTGAACCGCTTTATGAATAAAAATACTTTAACATTTTCATTGAATACTACTTGATACCAATGATTAACAGGGATTTTTGAATGAAATTAAGGTAATATCTACTGTAAATAGCTTAAGTTATTATTATTTTTTGAATCGATTTGGATGAAAAAAGTAGGATAATTAGATAAAAATATATTTTTCTCTCCAAGTTAATAGCTAATTTTTATCTACAATATGGAAATATGATTGTATAAAGAATAACGATGTAATAACATATTTTTGATACATTTTATCATAAGATATATAATAAAACTACGCAAAAATGAGTAAATTTGAAATAAATAGTAAGGTTTAATTCATTTTTCTAATTGGTTCCATTTTGACATAAAGTAGTTGACTATTTTCCTTAATATTTATGAAAAAAGTGATTTTATTGTTATAAAACTGTTTTGTTTACGTCTCTAAAATGGTGCAAATCAACGATGGTGACGTCAATTAAAATCACTCTAACGGACCGGGCAAAAATTTTGAGACAATTTTTAAGATTTAATAACTCATTGTATCCTACAACTTGATGATTTTCGGCCTTCTACAGAGAGTTCAGAGTTATTTCTGAGGTATAACCAAAACAGTTTTATAGCAATAATAAATTTTCATTAATATTAAGGGAAATAGTAAACCGTTTTATGTCAAAATGGGACCAATGAATAAACCTTTTCTTTACGTTAATTATCACGTCGCAAGAACAACGAAGCCGAAACATTGCACATTTGTTTGCCACTAGAATGTCTCCAAAAACAGTTATTGCAGCCAAATATGGTTCAAAGGCAACCCTCTAACGTGTCAAGGATAATAATATTGAACAAACCCCTGGAGTGGTAATCTTATAAAAGTGTCTACTTAAGCTGTAGTCTGGCGAAAGAACTATTGGTCTCCCCCATCACCAAATCTGAATCCCCTGGATACTAGTATCTGGTGGGAAGTAGAGTCCCAGGTATGCTGAACCCGACACCTAAATGTTGAAGCCTTCAATGACATGTCAGGAGCCGAAATCAAAAGCAGCTGTCGTAAATACCACCCCCGTCTTGAAGCTGTTATTGCTGCCCACGGTAGTCATATTCAAGGTTTATTATCCGAAATATCATTAGTAGCATTTAAAGACTGTGACACTTTAAAAGATTATTTTTTTAATTTCCTGTGCGAGGCTGGGTTATTTGCTTCCTAATTCATCTGTACATTTTTGTAATGTTACCAACAATAACAGTGGAACAAGTCGAAAGTATAATAATCATCGAAATTGTTTCACCCACGTCACACTACCTGGGATATCTTCAACATCACTGAAAATGCCCAAACTACTATCAATAGAAGATCTCATGACCGCAACGTAAACAAAAAGCAAACTTTGAGCCTCTTAGCTGCCTCACAAGGGTCATAATTTCCAATTTAGCCATCCCGATGTCAGACCTTGCCAAGAAGTGCAATGTTTCCAGGAAAACCATCTTTTTGGCTATTAACCAGGGCTTGGATTTTAAATCACTCTGAATTAGAGTCAAACACCTCTTAACAGTAGCTCAGAAAGCCAAAAGGTTTGAAAATTCAAAGAGGCATCTTTTCTGCCTTTAAAGTAATCCTGGGCAAACCGTCCTTTTTCTCCAATGATAAGTTATTTACTGTGGACGGATCCAGAAATACCTAATTTACTTTTTTTTGCTATGAAAATTTGGAGGTCCAAACTCTGATAGAACCAAGTTTCCTGCACAAATAATGGTACTAGATGTGATCAGCTGCAAATTTGATGTCATGCCTTCCTACATTTTTGAATCTGCCTCTAAATTACTGCCAGTGTCTATCAGGATATCATGAGGGATGTTGTGATATCCTAGATAAAGGAGGTGCCAGGAGATGACCAATTCATCTTTCAGCAGGATTCAATTCCTGTCCATAGAGCCAAGTCTAAAGTAGTGTTTCCAGTCTGAAACGCAATATAACAAAGGAATGGTTCAAAGTCATCCCACGGAGGTGGAAAAGGTCTGCAAAGCATTTCCCCGTATTGAGGGCAAATTTGCCATATCTGACGAATTTATAAGTACTCACTACGCCCTGTATGAATAAACTAGTTTTTGATATTTAATAGAAATAAAATTATAGATGATTGTTGAATTCGTTCATTTTAGTTTTAAAACTTTTTTGCACAGTAACATATGAATAAAAGCAAATTATTGTTAAAAAAGAATAGAGACGATATAGATTTCATTATTTTATATCTTCAAATATCAGAATGCTTCATTTATATGCTCAATACATGAAGTAGATCTAAAGAAATGGTTTTTTGGATCAATGCCCATGCTTGGTACACCTGTGTAGTGGTGATATGTGATTACTTTTAATTAAAAATATCTTGAGAAAAACGTGAACATATAATAACTAACTTTAGTAAAGTTATGTTAAATATTCATAAATTCTTTCTTCACAAAAGTTATTAGAAAGTTGTAGTTACTTATATTTTCAAGTATTTATATTAACAAGAAGTGGAATATAACTAATCTGATATTTGTTACTTAAACTGTACTTTGGAAATAATATAGCTTGCTTATTTTAAAAGTAGTATAAAGAGTTTGATTTCATATATGAGCTATTTGTTCAAAAATGAGTAATATATATATTTTAGATATCTTTAAAAAGATATTGACTAATGGATAATTATACTCCATTTTACTTAGTAAACAAAGGATATAAAATATCATATGATTGCTTTTGTACAAGATGTTTAATGTATCTAATTGATGGTTTACCCTAGAGCTGTATATAATATGACTTTAAGAAGTGGGCAATTTTTTTCTAGCTGGGAATATGAAGTTTTTTTTTTAATTTTCCAAAGATTTTATCATTGGTGAACAAACTACTATAAATTGAAACTTTTTCTTAGGGATAGTGAGTTTATTTTCACAAATTGAATGATGACAACTTTTTTTGAAAGAGAGGATTAGACCTGTGACTATGTCCTTGGTGCTTGAAATGATTTTGGGAGTGTTTTATAAGATAACTCAAGGCAAAAGTTTCTAAGGGGAATGTATCCCAGTCCACTAATCACAGAGATTCAAAAGTAGGGGATAATAGTATGAAAAATGCTTAGTCATCAGAGGAGGGAAATGAAAAAATCGATAGCAATAATAAGGGAGCGAAAATAGTGTGTAACATAGAAGGTATGTCATACTCTGGGGTGACCAGAAGTAGTGAAGAAAACTCCAAAACTATGAAAGAGGAGACAGAATCCCCCCCAAAAAAAAAAAAAAAAAAAAAAAAAACAAAGAGATTAATTACAATCCTTTCTTGGAAATTATTTGCTTGGATTGAAAGGATATTCAAGGAAATAGAGCCAGAGGATATTTTTTTTCAAGTTTAAAGGGATTTTTCATATTTTTATACCAGCCTTTATGAGGAGGAAATAAATTACAATAATAAAAAGGTACAATTTATTATATATAAACTTACATGCACAAAAACACTGATATCCAAGGATTTTACTGAAACATTGTAAAATATTGTATATTCTATTTAATATATCCAAAGTTTACAACTAATATTTTTATAGGATAACAAGTTGATATATGGCTGCACGGAGATAAAAAAAAAAAATCAAATAAGACCATAATCATTCCAATTTAACCGAAATACTTGCTGAAATTATTGACCTATCAAAGAAAGAAAATCTAACATCGGTTGATGATAATAAAAAGGTTGATCCGACAATGACAATGATGGGGAAAATATTTAAAGCATTTAATTGCAAGAATAATGGCACAATAGAGGAACATTCTTTTGAGGAAGAAATTGTCACGAAAATAAATGAAATGGAATCTACGTAGCTCATGGACAACGCGCTTGGAAGAAATTGTTCTCTTGAACTCAATGTTCGTGCCCCAGTCATTCCTAGGGAAAGAAGTATACTTTATGTATATGGACTTCACATAAAATTCCGGTTAGATGGAGTGATTGTAATATTATTGTGTTTACTTATACTTAATCAGTGCAACTCCATCTAACCAATTAAAGGAGAAAAATCAATCAATTAAAATACATATAAAATCTCTACCTCAGCTTGAAGAGCACATAAATTATTAATAATTTATAAATAGGATTTATTTATGGGATAATTATATGTTGGCTCTTGGATTTGGGGATCAGAATGAAACCAAGAAATATGCAGTTTTTATGTCCGGAAATGCTAAATAATAAAGATCATGCCATATTAATCGAATTGGATTGAGAAAATTCTTTTAAAAAATCATAAAACTTATGGAAAATTACCTTAAAAACAAATCAAAATGGCATTCGAACGGGTCAAGTGGTTGGGAAAGAAGCAGAGTGAAGGTGAGTCTTCATTTTACACGGCTGCATGTTGTCAAGCAAAAATTATTGATTAAGGGAGATGTCATTTGAAGACTGGATATCAACACTAATTATTATTGAAATTAATAGTGAAGAAATAAATAAAAATCTCTTATTTAAATCGTCTGAGTTGTCACTTCTAAATGTTATATCCATTTTCCGAATCGAAGATAAGGGTAAAATTCAGGAAGATGGTTTGTCAAGAATATCAAGTTCCATATCAAGTATTAAATATATCAAGTAGAAAGTAGCAAATATGATAAACTCAAAGGTGCTCTTATTGTGGAAGATATTATAATAGAAATGGAGAAAAATATCCAACATATAGGAAAAAATGTAATCAATGTAAAAAAATAGGTCATTTTTTGTTAGTGTGAGAATAAAAGAGAGTATTTTTCAAATCAAATGCAATAAAAGTAAGTCGAGTAAAGAATAATCTAGGATAATAGAATGGTATTTCTGGATATAATGTACAGACAAAGAGAAAAAATGAAAGGATAAGAGCAGTGCCAGATACTAAGGCTGAAATAACTGTTGCAGGTGTTGATAATCTGAAGAGTATTGTACTATGGACCAAAATGCTGAAGAACAATTATCAAGTATCGATGGGTCTAAATTTAGAATTATGGGGAAAATACAAATAAAATTGTTGTTAAATAATATTCGACCCGAAGAAACTGTTATTATGCTTTAGAATGTTACTGAAGTATATTTATCAAGAAGAGTTTGTAGAGAGCATCGAATTTTCCCAATCAGATTTAAATATCATAATTAAATACCGAAATGAGGGAAAATGTTGAGCAAATTAAAAAATCTTGGATGAGGGAATTTGATGATGTTTTTTATAATGGACAAAAGTTAGAAGCAATGAAATACTGTTAAAGGATAGTTACCTCATGCAATTCATTCTTCAAGGCCCATACTATTTGCCTATAGAGATGAAGTAAAGAAAGACATTGATTACATTGAGAAAACGGGAGTCATAAGTAAATTAGAGGACAAGAGTATTAAATTATGTCCCCCAATAGTAGCAGTTCCAAAATCAAAATGGAAAAGTTAGACTTTGTTTTGATTAATATAAAATTGAATTATCAATTTTATCAACCAAGTCATCGATTGAGGAATCCGAGATACGTTGTTTTGTGGTTACATCCAAAAGGCAGTTTTTTTGTACGACAATGGATGCAAAACAAGGTTATTGGCAAATGGAACTATAGCATGTCCAAAAATTGATGGTGGTTCTTTTAAAAAAATCATGAAATAACCTAAACAAGTGATTTTTTTGGCAAAAACTTTATTTACTTCCCTATATGACGACTTTTAAGATTAACCATTTTTATGCGGTTTGGTATCCCTTCATACAGATTATTCAAAGTATCTGGAGATTTTTTATCCCAAGCTTTTGTCAGTTTATTTTTAATTCATCCTCTGAAGTTACTCGCGCATTTTCATTGTGTTCCCTATGGACCAAGACTCACAAATTTTCAAAGGGAGACACATCAGGACTGTTGGCAGGCCATGTGCCTTTGCCCCAGAAAGAATCCAAGTTGTCTGAACAACACTTTTGTGCCTTTTTAGAGTGGTGGGGCACCATCCTGCTGGAAAATGGCTCTTGATGTGTCAGACAACATTTTCCTCTTCAAAGGAGGTACAGTTTCTTCAGTACGAGACAAAGCTTAAATCAGAAATTTGCTGTGGATCTCCGTTACGTAGTACTTGGCCATCGTAGTTTGGTTTAGTGGAATCAGGTTAAGATCTGACACTGCCTGGTGGCTGATAATGTCCCAAACCTGGATTTTCAGAGGAAATTTCACAGTTGGAGTGGGTTCCACATCTCCCTTATCTCTTGACCAAATCTGATTTGTTTGGAGAATTGGGCATGAAATAGCTCAAATGGACTTTTATCACTGAAGAGGATACATTTCCAGTCATCTGCAGTTCAGTGTTTCTGCTCACAACAGAATTGAAGCCGGGCCTTCCTTTGGTTTTCTGAAAGTTTGAGGTACAGACGAGGTTTGTAAGGCAAAGCATTCAAAGAGTCCTTCAGGTACTTGTGTGACTTGCATATTGGATTGCCCTTTGAATTCAATCTTGTAGCAAGTTTCCTTGTAGATTGCCTCTTTTTGGTCAAAGATTTTGAAATCGCCATTTTGGAAACTTTCCTAATTTTTTTCTTCTTCCTCGACCCTTCCGATTTTAAAGGGTTTGCCCCATCCTTCCTTTTCTTATACCAATTCTATATGGTCCTGAGGAATCTGTAACCTTTGAGAAACGTATCTCTGGCTTGATCCACACTCTATCATGCCAACAGCCTTAGCCCTGTTCTCCAAAGAGTGCTCTCCCACCATTTCGGATATTGAATTTCAACTAACATCCTGTGGTGTTTCCTGAGACCTTTTATATTTTGTATAATTAACCAAACAAATTTAGAGTGGTCAATTAATTATGTTTTAACAGTATCAAGGGATTTGAAAAACCATGTTTGTAAAGTCAGAAGGAGTTTGGACCAATTTGAGAGACGAATTTTACTTTAAATCCTTATAAGTTTATATTTCCTTTACCAAGAGTAAAATTTTGTGGGTACTACATATCTAAAGAAGACGCGGAAGTTAATCCTGAATTAATAAAGAAGAAAAAGATGTTGATCGTGAATAAATTGAGTGCAATAATTAAATTTCCTGAAAAATTAGGAAGGTTCTTAAGATTTTTTTTGGGATTAGCCAATCAACTGATTCCATTTTCATCAAAGATAAATGAAACATCCGGCCTATATTATTATCGAAAGTTTAATTTAGATGAACTAAGAACCATACCATTTACACGGAGAAATGGAAAGAAATGTTGACTTCATCCCCTTGCAAAATATTGTGGAGTACAATATCTTGAGAGTGTAAAATGGAGTTATTAAACCTAAGAAGAGTATCAATTTTGTAAGAAATTACGAAGATAGTTGAGAGTTCGATATAATTTAAACAAAGAAGCGAGATGTTCGGGTTTTAGTAGTTAAATAAATAGGTTGGAACGTTATTCTCTCTAACAGAGGGTACTTGACAGATGAGTCGTTACTGATATGGGATTGACCATGACGTTGTGTATATAATATTTTGCTTATTAGTTAATGATATGAAATAAGATAATTGTGTACGTAAGAAAATAATCAGTTGTCATCAATATTGGATTGTTCTAAACATAGCATATAAAAAAATTTAGGTCTATCCATTGAAAATGAAATTTCATTCAGTATAGACGGCACTATATATGAACCAAACTTTTTTCTAGAAAAGACATAAATATATCAATAATAATTATGATAATAATTAGTAATAAATAATTGGAAATTAATTTTTAGAACAATCCAAAACTTTGCATGGGCGTCTATTTGAACCTAGTCAAGCTAAGAAAGGGGGTGCCGATTTTCAAAGGATTCATATAAGAGGGACATATTCCATACCCGAAACACAAAGATTGTTTTTGGACCTCAAGAAGACTAGATAAGGTGAAGAATTAAAAAGTGACTGATGTCTCAAAAACAATTATATGAATAAGTACGTTTTCTAAATTTATTTAAAAGTTATGGGCAAAAAAGATAAAATAAAGTTTGTAGAAATTTGTCTGGATATTCGTTGAAATGTTAATTTGACACATGGAAATGAATGTTTGACTGCCCGTTTCTTAATAATTGTTAAATTTTCTTCCCTCTTTTTTTATCACACGTCAATTACAAATTTTTAAGAAGAAATCCCAAAAACGATGCATTTTGGACAATTTACAACAATATAGGATTTTGAATTTCCGTAACATTTTATAAAATATTTTTTCCAATATTTGCAAAATGAACTAGTTATCTCTGAGTTGTTTTTTTTTTTGACGATTTTATACTTTGTAACATTTTTGTTTTTGCAAATACGGTAAAAAAATCTTAGTAAGTTCATGTTTTCCTTCACAATTTCAATATATGATATTCCTTCCTTTTTTTTCAAAGTTAGTGCAAAAAAAGTTGTTTTGTAATTTTCATTGCGAATTTTAATTTGGCAAATTTTTGACTAAATTAAAAGATGGATTTCTTGTATAGAATTTTTTTCTCATGCATAAATGATGGTATGTTATTTGAAGTTTATAAAACAATTTATTTTTTTAAATTCTTTATAATATACGGCGCAATATTGTAATGCTCGTTCGTACTGAAGGGGTCCAAACATTAAGAAGAAATTAATTTTACCATTGTTAATGTCGTTTTCCGCTCCCTCAACGGATGGAGCAACACCGGCTAAATCCTTTGTTAGTTTATACATAAAAAAGATAAATATAAATAAAGTATTTTCAGTATAACACCATTTCAAACACCTCAGAGTTTGCATAATTCGGTGATTGGAATTATTCTGGGTTTAAGTGCGTCTTTTTTTTTAAAGTTATAATATAAGGGATGAAAAACTATACATATGTTGTGGATTAAAAATAATTTTGGTAGTTGTTGATTAGTTTGTTTACACTATGTCTTTATATTCATGTAATAAATGTGTATAATTTTGCATTGGGGGAGTGTTTTGTAAGTATTTGATTTGATACTTAGAGCTAAAACTGTTGCTTACTACTTATTATCCAATCTATCAATTAAAAATGATGCTGAATAAATATTTTTTCAGTTGCAGTTATTTAAATTTTACAGAATTAAAATGAACGGATTAAAAATTAAGTAATTATCAGATTAAGATTAAATTTTACAATTATTTTACAAGTGCCTGTCATACATTATTTTAAATAAATTAAAATGAGTAAAATGTTCTTATTGCCCAATCTACCTTTTTTTTTTAATAAAAAAGAAGGAAATATACAAAAAAGTAGACTTCGAAAAATATTTTGTAGCTATTTTACGGAGTTTACTACAAAAAAAGTCATCGTAAAATGCGGATTTTTCTTGTTCCCAAAAATCGCCATAAGCAGGGAACTCTTTGTTAACACTAGTGCATGTTAAACGTGTCATGATATATCAGGTAAAGTATCAAATGTCTTCATGGTATTGGTATCAGAGAAAATTCATATATGCTTCAATATTTACTCCAATATTTTATATGATGCAATCTGAAATAACATGAGCCTACGGAATAACTTTATTGGTTTAATTTATGTTGGCAGCAAATGATCAACGCGCAGTATACTCACACATAGATAAATAAATGAATGTACAGTGATACTAATCAGTTGCATTTTTGTTTAGCTCGTCTGTTCTTTAGGAATGCACAACCTGAAGAGTGAATTTTCTTTTCCTAAGCTGTTGTCGTTATTATTTAATTCCTGAGGAGGGACCTTCCTTTTCTACACTATACAAGCTATTTTTGGTGTATACGAAAACAAATTGAATATTTGCGTGTTCTCATAAAAGGGTTGTGAGTAACCTTGAAGATTTGTTGCAGATATATAATTGTAAGTTCTACGTGGAGTCAGAGTATAATTGAGGATCGATTTTGTCTGTAAGGATATGTCATTTGTAGAGCAGTATGACTTCACCTTCAGGTCAGTATTTATGGCACTGGAGGATGTTTCACGACATAATTGGCGCTGTTTGGCAAAAACACAAATCGGAGTCCCAGGAGATGCCTTCACTGCCGTTTCAGGCCTACAAGAAAGCTGGGAGTGCGTTTATTATCCTTCCAGATCTTGTATACTTTACTCTTATATGCCTCTACTCTTTCCAGCTTTGTAGACGTTTGAATTAATAGTAATGCAACTAATTTAAAGGTAATGCTCCACCTCTCACTTTAAAATTGAAATAACTGAGTTAAATATTATCCTTATTGTTGAGGAAGTAGTTAAAGATGGTCCAAAATTACCTGAACGACCCTGTATACGAAACAAGAATGAACATTTTCGTGGTTTCATTAAAGACAGAGGAGATTTTTTGCAGAGTAATATCGCAGGTCCTATGAGGGCTCAGAGTATTATTAAGGATCGATATAGGAGTAATTCTTGCATATGTCCTTGTTTTTGTCCTTATCCACTCCCCCTTGTCACAGCTGATTGTAGCTGATCTAATAAAACTAATAAAACGTCATGACAGGTAAACTACTCTCCATCAAAACATTTTTTAACGTGATTACCGTGTTCATTTTTTTTCACAGGATCAAAATGTTCCGCATATGCATCACTGCACTATAACCAGAAAAAAACTTTTGAAAAACAATAACAATATAAAATACAATATGTGACGTTATTTTTCGGTTTTTTAATATGCCCATAGAGCAAGCAATTAGCATCACCATAAATAAATATAAGGCTACCCACCGGTATGCTAAAAAAATAGCAACCGTAACAACGTGCTAAACCTGAAAATTTGAAAATATTTGGAAGAAGAGCAGCTTAACTGTCATGATATTTTATAAGATTAGCTCTGAGCAGCCCTGAGCAGGGGTTGAAAGGATGTAAGCACAAATCTTACTCTGTGTATAGTGAAAATATTAGCAATATTACTTTGGACTTGATCTTAAATTCTAGTATTAATTCAAAAAAAAATCCAACCAATGCTGTAAAAGAACTGTTACAATATAATATCTATAATACAATCTATAATTTACACAGTTTTTATAAAGGTTGAATGCCATAATAAATGTTCAAATTTGAGGAAAAAGGATTTAACCCCAGATCATTTGTGTCTTGAAATGATAATGCTCTCAATAAAGGCATGGAAAGAATTGACAATATTCATTTTTCATATTACAATATTAAATTGCCATGCCTTCCAAATATTGAAATTGAAATGTCAAGAATCAGATTCGATAATATGTAGGAGGTCAAAGAATAATTCCATCGTCATCATCAAGATCCCAAAAAAGACAACTTATACTGAATAAATGTATAGTTTTGATTGGCATTACCAAAGTTTGATAAAAAAATTAATAAAAATAATGTCCAATTTAAAAACAAAAA
Source organism: Lepeophtheirus salmonis (assembly GCF_016086655.4). Taxonomy (NCBI): domain Eukaryota; kingdom Metazoa; phylum Arthropoda; class Copepoda; order Siphonostomatoida; family Caligidae; genus Lepeophtheirus; species Lepeophtheirus salmonis. The sequence continues at coordinate 16,823,727 of NC_052139.2, forward strand.
CTTTATAAATGTTGTTACTCTGAGTCTTTCTGTAACAAGATCAAATAAATGGAGTAATTATATTTTCATTATATAATTGTTAAATACAAATGTTTATTTTATATCGGATATGATAGTTAAATTACTAAAGCCAGGTTTTCCTAGCCACGCCATCACAAAATCAATGAAATCCCAAAGTAAAGTAGTGTTGTCAAAGATTAATCAATAACTTGTAGGAAATGATAATCTTATTTCCTTAGGCTAAACTACGATTCACAACTGCAGTGTTGATAAATTGTCATTAGGATGTTAAGAAGGTTGACAATAGAAAAATTACAAGTATTGAAGTCCTTATGTTCCAGCTACACGGGAAAATAAGAAGTGTCCGAATCTAATTGTAGTCTCATCCAAGGCAAGAAGGCAAGATATTCTTTACCACAAGTTCTTCGTTAGTATTTAAGAACACAACTTTTCATAGGGACTCCATAATGAATGATGATGGCAGCTTTGGTAAATAAAAACATATATACAGGGAAGGAGCACTCTTCCTGATTTAGGCAACAGCTGCAAAAAGCCGGATCCTCTTATATAATAGCATTTTTTGCATCTCTGAGCATCACTGTGAATGCATTTGTTATGACTAGACTTAGGATTTGAGACCAATCGCTCACACAATTGCTTATCTTGATATTTTTGAGGGAAATCACTCATTTTTCTAGTCTGGTATGAAATAAAAAGAGAAAGTTTGGATTTTAGTTAGATTACACAACAGCTTTGGTGATTTTTGATGACATTTTTGGAGAAAAAACTCACCTACAAAAATCCTCTTTCATTACGATATATATTTAGAAAGTCTAAGTAATGTATAGTGTCTCTGATCATGAAAGACGGAGAGTAACACCTAAGTTATAATGAGGAAGGAGTTATTAGTGTAATTCCTTGTTGGGCTCAGAGTAGAACTGAGTATTGACAACGTTGTGATTCCAGCCTATGCCATTGCTAAATACAGGGATTGGAGTGTTTTAATATCCTTTATCTTATAGCTACTTCCAGCTAATTTAATGCTCGCTATAGCAGATACGCTGCTCTCCTTCAAACTGTGCTTGTTGGACTCAAGGTAGAATTAAAGATTAACAAAAGAGTCATTCCTGCCTATACATTCTTCCTATATATGGAGGATAAGAAGGACAGTAACTCAAATTCTTCCATATCTATCAAGGATATAGACAGGAATTACAATGATTTATAAGACTTATAACTTTGCAACAAATCTTCATTGTTACTCTTCGTTTTTCACGCACCCCATGATTACTTTATACTTATATTTCCTCACTTCAAGAGCATAAAAATAATAATAACAGCTTTAGAAAATAAATGAAAAACATATATATTTAGTCATTAACTACAAAAGCTGTATCGTGATAGAAATAACTCCAATATCAAATCACCATTCTACTCCAAGTCACATATAGCTTTGCATCAAATCCTCAGTGTTATTCTTTGACTTTTGTGCACAAATGATTACTTTTATCCTTATATGTTCTCTCTTTAAGAATAAAATAATAATGAAATTATAACAGCTTTGAGAACTTAAGAACATTATTCAGGTTGCAATCACAGACACAGCTACATCTTCCATTTTATAACTTATGCTAATGGTTCCTACCTCAAAAAATGTGCTTTTTTTCTATAAAATTGTTCATTTTTCTCTTATTTTCTTGAGGAGAGCACATTGATGTAGGTATAAACTATAAAGTGTAAGCTCGAATGTGTCTGCGAATGAATGAGAGAGAGTGATGCTGATGAATTATAACAGTAGAGATGTCCTAATTATGTGAATAAGATTTTATTGCATTTTTGGCTTTTATGTACTTTTATTTGCATTGCCACCCTGATTAAACACATTTCCCCTCCCAAAACAAGAGATCTTTGTCTTTTTGGTTCCCCATCCCCGTTTTATATTAAGTTCATCTATTTTTCTTTTCATTACCGATATATAACTTTACTACAAAACACTTAGCTTTTATTAATGTTTATTTGTATGTTTAGCTCGATTTTTATGCATTATTTGGACATCACTAGACTTATAAGTATAAGTCCTTGTTGAAATTGTATCTAATTTAATAAAACGTTATGACAACTGAGCTGCTTTCCTCTCAAACATTTGTCAAACTGAGTTAGTTACTACGTTGATTTTCGGGGTCTTTTAATTCCACATACCAACTTCTCATATTTTTTACAATTCTAACAATAATATAAAAAATAATTCAGTGATACTTAAAAAAATGATTTTATTAATAAACATTAGTAATGCATTTTCCTTAATGTGGATACTAATTTTTGGCAACGGTTTTTTAATATTAATATTTGTTTGCTAAAGAATAATAAAAAAAAAAAAAATTACAGTATATTTTTCTTAATAAATATCTGTATATATCATAGGGAATTCACTACTTTTAACACTTAATAATGTCAAAAAGAAAATATTTTGCCTCCATTTTTGCTTCAATAAATAATGGTTTCAAACAACAAAAAAATCATTTTTTTTTGTTGATATCAATTAGTGTGTCAATTTAGTACCTTAGAGTCAAAATTTACCGTTTTTAACCCTTTGTAATTGATCTGAGATTTTCTGTATTAAATAAATCTCAGATTTAGGAGTAAATGTTACTCGGTTTGCCTCGTTTAATTGGGGTTTCTTTGTCTTTAGGGTGACGTACCCTTACGGCAGGTATTATAAAAATAATGTATATTTGATATTAAATAAATAATGGTACAGCTTTTAGCCCTCATCTAAAAAAACGATCATTAAATAAAATATAAGAAAAGTTTAGTAAACCAGACCTTTTCAATTTATTTTTCTAGCGTCCATCAACAATTTTAATTTTAAATTTACAATTATTTAATAATATTTACTCTCATACAGTTTTTTAGAACCTTTATTTATACAAAAAATAATTTAAAAAAATTAGAATTATTTAAAATTTTCTGGTGAAGATGCATTTACGAAAATATCATTAAACATTATAGTTTAAAATTTCTTAACCAGATTAAGGCCTTCAAGCATAAAATATTCATATATCTAAACTAAAAACATTAGCATCTAAAATCAATAAAATACAAACATAAAATATTAATAGCAAGTTTGCTTTTAAACCAACGACTAGCTCGTTTTTTTTGCTCTTTCTAAAAAGTTTGAGTATCTTCTGCAAAGTCCGAAAATGTCTTGATGCGTTTGATGAATGATATCTAATGATATCAGAGGCTCAGTCCCAAGTACCCTCGGTCGCCCAAAGTATCTTCAACTCGAACGCTCCATATCTTGCCAACGCCGAAATTAAAATAGCACGAATATCCTCCACAACCACGGCTTCTCCTACTGTTATATTCTTAGCTAGGGAACTCTTTACATTTAAGAAAGCAGAAGACCTCTTCCGAATTAGAAAAATTCATTTTCAAATGCCAAGGAACGGGCACATTGTGTAGCTTGACATTTCTAATGAGAGGAAATTTAAACTTACCGGTAAAAAACCCATAGTGAACACCAATATCATGTATTGTCAACTGATTTTTTTGTACGTACCTCCCATTCCAAAGACACAGGGTCACGTAAATTCTTTACAAACAGGTTTCTTTCCAAGATTATTATGAATTATATCCACAGTCGTTCCACAATCGTAAGTGGGAGTCGTATTCCAAAGAACCGTTTGTGTAGCAGCAAGTATAGGGGAAAAGTCGTCGACATATCCATTTATAAGATCAGTTCCAAGTATAACATATTCATATTATGGACTTGATGTTATCACATATCTTCAATCCATGTTGGGACTCTTCGTTATATCAACAGAAACTTTCTAATATTTTTTTTTGATTATGTCAACAAAAGATTTGAGCCTACCACTATGGGGTCAAGGCTGTTAAGTCAGTCAAATTTAATTCACATATAAGTTTCTCCGGATATTTTTTTTTTTTATATGAGCTGCTGACACAATGTAGGTCAAAGTTAAGGTCTCCTACGAGTAAGATTGGTAAATTATTACCTTTACATTTGTTAATAATGGCCTGCAAGAATGATTGACTCTTTACATTGGGTCCATAAACATTAATTAATTCAAATTTAGCCTGTTCAGTGGATATTAAGATTTTATGCAAGTCACATGCACTTGAGTAGGATTTGGTACATGTGAGATTACCAAGAGACTTAGAAACCAAGGACAGAACTCCTCTACTTGAACCCGAGACGGTAAAAAAATAGTTAAAATGTCTTGGAAGACAGAAGGCGCAATCATCCTTACATGACGAGGATACTTAAAGTTTGATGTCCTGAAGACATATAAAATCTGGATAAAATGATAATAATCTTTTCATTAAAGTATGGTGGGATTCTTGATTCTTGCCACCTCTCGTATTTAGCGACGGGATCTTTCCAATGCCCATATTCTTTTCAATATTACTATTATTAAAACTACTATTAGCTGTCATTTAGGTATTACTCAGGGGAGAAGAATTTAAAAAGACAAACAAAATCAATAAAAAAAAGCCAACTGTCATTTAATTGGAGCTCCTCAATTACTTAAGGCGGTTCTCCCTCTAATTTCGTGATGGCGATGTATCTAGCTTATTTCGTTTACCAACTGATTCTGAACGAAAATGCTAGGATAAAATTTGTTATTTATCAATATCAATATGATGCTTTGGGGTTTATTTACCCTTTTCTTTTCATTTGGGTCCTTAGAACTACTAATATCATCATAGATTGACTAATTCCTTCGCAAATATTCGATACTCAAATGATTTTCTTATTACCATTTGTCTCTGTCGGAGTTGTATTTTCGCTTATTGTAACCTCTTTTGGTCGATACAAATTTTTACTCTTTCATTTTCTGGAATGTTTTATTCAGTAATTGTATTTCTCCTCCCAACAGAATCTACCATATTATCTGTGTTATCTTTAGTCATGTCAACAATAATGGAACCATTGTCAATTTTGTTACTTGTTTTATTATTATCAAGTGCATTGTTTTTGGATAAAACTTCCTTAACTGACTTAAAATAATCTCCCCATTTCACAAACTGATTGATACAATTTTTTGCAAATTGACCTGTTTCGTAACACTTCGCACATGTAATTGACTGACCTGCGTAGCTAATCCGAGTCTTTAAACCTTTAAAACCTATAAATCCTGGAAGGTCACGCTTTGGTACCATTGCAAGAACAAAATTCCCGTTATTAAGCTCATTTAATCTTCCATCATTAAAAACAGTCTCTTTTGTAGGTTTTACAGTTTCACCAAAACTTTAAATACATCATCTATCTCACAGGGCTTAACATCTTAATGGGGAGACTGAATAGTTATTTTCCTTTCAAATACAATAGGATTTACAGACTCGTCTTTACGTTGGCTCGTCACCCTCTTACAACTAATTTAATTCCCCCATTCCTGTCATTGGCTTCCCTTATTGGAACGGTATCCTCGAAGTGAGAATAGGCAATTCTAATATCTAATTCTTTTTTCAGTATTATATCCACCATAAGGCAAGAACCAGGACAATTTTGAATTCCTTGAAGAAGGAATGTGTCTATCTTCAAAATTCTAAAAATTAAGTTCTCAACTTCTGGAACAGTAGGCCGTTCCATCATTGCTTGTAATATCAATGATTATCTTTCTCCTAATTGCTTTTGAAGCCAAATCTTTTTTCAATGCATTTAAATAGTTATCCTGCCCACTAGATGATTCGTTCATTATTAAAACGTAAATTTCTCGGAACTTTCTCTTATATGAAGGGATAAACAAATATATAAAACCTCTTACCACCTGATCGATGTCAATAAGAAATTAAAGATGAAAAGCGAAAATTACAAAATCACTTTTTTCCTCACAACTATTCCACACCGCACGATATGTAGCTCACTAAATATACACACAATATATCTAGAGTCTCACTTATACACAAATTCAATAGTGAAGATAATTCATGTGCATTATCAATGCATCTTTACTGATAATATTAAATGTAAACGCTGGTATGTTAAAGTGAGTTTATTTTGTTTTTATTAGTGATCAGTACTCATCAGTCATCCCAAAATACTAAATTTCTTTTCATAAACTCTTATCATTACTCATTCATTCTTGAAGAGAAAAACATGTCATATGAATTGATTTATATATTTTTAATATAAGAAATAATAATTTAGTTGTATTAATGGAACATTGGAGGTATGAGCATTTATAGCAAGATAACTATTTTTGTCAGTTTTTGTCATAGGTATCTTACGGATACCCATAATTCATGTGCGTACCTGCTAAGATTTGAATATAATACAAACAATGCAATGTTAAAAATAATTTATTTGCTTCTATTAGTGAGGGCTCTTTTAGACAAAAGTACTCCCAATATTTTCTTATTTATCTCAAACTCTTACTACACAAAGGAACAATAAGGCGCGACGGAAATTTTGTACAAATGAATTCAGGCCAAAAAAGGAATTTATCTTTAAGCGCAGAATCAAAAACTAAAATTAGTTTTTCTTTCTGTTGTCTGAATTCTGATATATCTGGGATTATAGTAATTCGGGACTACTATCGTTCAGAGTCATCTTTTACCCTTAAAACAATCCCATAGTTAAAAGTAAGATTTATAAAACTTATGTAAAAGTGTTTTTTTATGATTATATAGTCTAATTATTGATTCTGTATCCTGTTCTGAACTGAATATATTTCCATTTTTAGGCTGAAAAATGATGAAAAACGACACTCTTCTTTAAATCCTTATAACTTATTTATAATACATTGTGATGGGGAATATCAAGGCTTAAATTATAGAAATATATTCAATTTATAATTTAAAGAATATGCATCTCCAAGGATTTTTGGTCCACTTTGTATTTTTTAACTGATCCCAATTTTTATGCTGGTGTACCAGCAAACAGTCAACATTATCATCATATTTTGTCCAATTTCCATGCCAATTTAATGTCATCATGTCCTGTTTAAGAAAAATTGAGACAATCAAAGGAATATTCTTCTAACTTGATCATCTATCTCAATAAATATTCGAATTCGGATGCCAAATTCCTTGATTGACGACAGAAGGAGAATTCCTCCGATACTAACTACAAGACCTCATACGGTAGCCGAGTGAATTCCTTCCCTGAGAATGAGATACCAGGATCGACACAATAAAACAATCCTTCAGGATTAGTAGATAATTTTAATATTTCAAAATGGGATCACTTATAAAATACAAAATGGAACAAAAGTAGTTGTAGATTCATATTTTTTAAATTATACATCGAATATTTTTCTAAAATATAAGCTTTGATATTTCTGAGTGAGTGTGCTCATGAAAACGGAGAGTAATTCTGATGGTTACTTCGGGAGTTATATTCTAGGTTATTAAAGCAAAATGTATATTGTAGCCGACGCCTAATTACTTCGGGTAATGCCGAGTACAAACCTCTACTAACTAATGCAAGTATTAAGGTTTATGCTCCATAGATAATGAGTGGATATATTTCATAGTAAAATTATTTATTTATTTATTCAGAGAGTATTCCTTATTTTCAAATTTTGTATTTTATTTAATGCATTTATTAAGTACCTATCTATAATAATCCCTCTCTTTAAGATAGTTATTCTATATTTTATACTAAATGAAAAGTATTAAAAAAAAGGCCCTGGCAACATATCCTAAAGTAATAATGCATATATATAAATCTTAATCAAACCTTTTTAACCCCTCTCTTTTCTAATGTCAATAAAATTCCAATGACAATGGGAAAAGATAAACACACACAGCTCCCCAAATAAAACATTCTATTTGTTATTTTTACCTAATGATAAAGTTAGTTTGTAATTACAAATCCATCAAAATTATGGTTATTTTCCCCTTCACTTTTTAAACCTTTTCGGGTGCTACAAGGTCTGTGAGCTCCTTACCAAGTTCGGGTATACTGTGTCAGCTTGCCCTGCACGTCATTTTTTCTTTATCGATTTGGAAATTGGAGAAAGTGACAGCGGAAAGTTCAAATTCAATTATGGGAACCTTTTATACTAAGGAAATCGAAACGACACGTCGTGAAGAGAAGAATATTTTATATTAGTAGGGGGAGAGGGATATTAACTAGCATTTTGAAGGATTATGGAAGTAGATGGAATGTCTCCTTATGTGGCGGAGGTTGTGAGTTTGTCTCTTATGGAGTATTCAGGAAGAAGAGCGACTCGGAGTCAATCCATGAATAAGGGGATGAGGCCGGAGGAGAACACTTCTCATTATGTAAGACACTACAACTTTTTCTCGTATCTTGGACTCTATTTCCAATGATACACCGGGTTGTCCATTAAAATCTAAACTCTTACTAATTCAATAATTAATGAAGTTTGAGGTATTGAAATTAATTAATGTTTCTATATATTAAAGCATAAACAATTAGTTACAAAACAATACAAACCTAAGCTATATAATTTACTTACCAGTCGAGAAAATGACACTTGAATGTGATCAACGAATTTCCGTTCGTGTATTCCAAGTAGTAGATGTCTCCAAGATCCCCGTCTACGCCATCCACAAGTCTGAAACGTTGGAAAGGTATAAGGGCTCTATCAAAAAGGCCAAATTGTACCGGTAGGAGTTACAGAAAACAACCCAGGCCAATCGCCTCTAGTCCATGAGGGGTCATGCAAGAGATTTCAGGGTATCAAACCAAACTGTCGAAAGAGTTATGAAAAAGTGGCTGAAAGAGTATTGTGAGGGTGGAGAAGCCACTTTTGACACCAGTAATGAAAAGAACCCCATTTCCTTTGTTGCTAGACTTTTTGAGTTCATTTAGAGTATTTTTTTTGCAATTTTTTAAAGAGAAGTAACGATCCGGTAGTTTTAAGCTGCAACAAAACTGCTTTTATGGACTGCCAATGTTCATCCCTTGTCCGAGAAGCAATCAATATATCATCAATATATATGAAGACATTTTTAATTCCCCTCAAAACAGAATCGATGAGTTGTTAGAATGTCTGGTGTGCGTTTTTAACCCCAAACGGCATTCTCAAGTACTGATACAAACCAAACGGGGCAATGATTGCTTTTTTACTGATGCAGTCTTCACTCATGGGTATTTGATTGTAAGCTCTGTGCAAGTCCATTTTACTACAAAATTCCATCCCTCTTAAGTTGGCTACGAAATCTATAATATTGGTAAGAGGATATCAATCTAGATCCGTCATGTTATTTAATTGACAATAATCATCGATAATTAAAATACATTTTCTTGTTGAATAGGTCAATATTAATCTTGTAGAAATGAAGAAAACATGCCCATAAAATAGGGCGGCCTCTGGATACGACGATAAATGCCCATTTGGAAAGATCCTAGATTTTCTATTTGTACCCTTAGAGTTTTAGTACCTCCATAACCAAAGATAGGTGGCATTTTCAGACGATCGAAATCTTTATAATTCGTAGGGGATATAACAGATACCTGTGCACCCGTATTTACAAGAAAATTAATTACATTTCAAAGTTAAAAAAAAAAAATTGAAGTGTTTATTGTGCTCTTAAATATCCTTGTTGCTCCTTTGGAGTATTCCTTATTAGTGCCTCTTTAATCAAATTATCACATAAATCCCTTAGGTAATCCTCATCCACGAGACGTTTAACCTAATCTTTGACCTCCATGCTCGAGAGTTCAGAAGTATCAACCATTATGTCCACTTTTATTTTTATCCTTACAGAAGATGATAGCCCCTATCGGACTAATATGGATTTCTTCGCTCCCTCATGAGTGAGATTCTCCTAATTAATAGGAATAATATAGAGAACCTTATCCGGCAATGTTGACCCCATAAGACATTAATTAACAATAGCATGACAAATCTCCCTCAACGCAAAATCAAGTTCAATTCTCCAGAACCAGTTCTCAACATCCGAAGAACAGAAAATAGGAAGACAAAGTTCTGCAACAGTCATTGCTAAATTCACCTCTTCCGTTTTAATTGACCATGCTTGTTTTTGGGGAGACAAAGGTGGTGAAGTTTGCTCTCGTGGAATTTTTCGTATCACGTTGGGGTCACCAATGTAAAGTATTTAAAGTTCAAATATCAACTGATTATGTTCCAGATTATTATTAATAATAATAATAATAATAAGAAAAAGAAGAAGTGATCAACTTGATCAAATTAAATTTCAACATGTACATTGTAATTCACTCATAACTAATCTGGATGTCATCTAGAAAATGAATTTATACACCGGGTGTACAAAAGTTAATGATACTTTCTATAACACCGTTTTGAATAGGTGTTGTTTTTTAAATCTTAAAGTTCCAATTATTTTTGAATAACTTAGATTCTAAGCCTGTGATTGATGTAAATGTTCTAAAAATCAATTCCGTATATGTCGTGATGGAGGCAAGAAGAGCAATTTTAGACAATTTAATTTGCGCCGAGAGGACCATTTAGGATATCATGAAGGCCTTAAAAGTCAGCAAGGCCACAGTCTGTCGGGTCAGACATCGTTTGGCTGATTGGGAAAACCTTAAGGACAACCCCAAGAGTGGGAGACCCACCAAAGTAAAGCCTGAAGACATGATGGAGACCTTTAAGATGTCAGAGTACTCCCAGAAGAAGAAGGTACATCGGTCTACTGTAGGTAAGGCCATCAGAAAGGGTAGAAGAAGGTCGCTTAGAAGAATTAAAAGGCCATTCCTATTCCCAAACGTCAAAAAGAACTCCGTCTTCAGCGATATCAACAACTCTTGAATGATCTGAAGCACAACCACTACCAGGTATTTTTTTTCTCTGATGAAAATATATTTACCGTTGACCCCGTCTACAACAAGCAAAATGATCGGGTGCTATGGGTTGACAATGCTAAAAACAGCATCAGGAGAGTCACCCAGACCGCTTCCTGTTGTATACCGGTTACCCACGGCCAACTACTGAATGGTTTTGAAGAAAAATATAGTCCCATAGATCACCAAGGCCATGAAGAAGTCCAACAAGGCCACGTACGTATTTCAGCAGTACGGAGCTCCGGCCCATACTGCTAGTATTGTACAAGAGTAGATGAGATGGGTAGAAACATGAACTTCTGGTCCAAGAACCTTGGGCTCCCTCAGAGACCAGATCTGAATCCATTGGATTGCTCCTTTTGGTGGCAAATTGAGAAAAAGGGCTGCTAAGTCCGCCACCCGAATATTGATGGTCTGAAGACCTACCTTACCTAGCAGTGAAGGATCATGAAAAAGGACTACGTTGCTAATGTGTGCTAGGAGTTCCAGAAGCGGTTGGAGGCTGATGGTGGCCAGATTCATAATTAGTGTGCATTGATATAGTAAAAAATATTATAAAATTAAATTTTCTATGTACAACATCATCCTTACCAATTATGAGTATATTAATGACTACTTAGAGGCAGGCCTCAGTACTTTTTCTAATACCGGTATAGCTCCCTTAATCCCAAAATATACGTTACAAATATTATATATACTCGGTATGATACTTGTATTTAAAGATTTCTTAGTTAAAGTGCTCTGAGTATCACTTAATACAATCTTAATGGTCTTGGAGGTAATCGTCATAAGAAGTTGAAACTATAAATAAATGGTCACTTTTGTTGAATACTATTATCATCTATTGGACTTTGAAAGTTGAATATAAATTAACCGGAACCAATCAATCATTTTAAAGCATGAAACTTATATATGAATCTCTACAGGCTGATACTGTATTGAGTTCCGGCGTGGCATATAAGTTTTATTGATGATAATCTCGACAAAAATTGTATGTGCCACATTCATCAGTACACATTAAAGTTGTGCGTGCACCTTTTCTTATAACAGAGGTTTTAAATGTCATGAACGGATAATGTAATCCCTGTTGATTTATTGACTGCATCTCTGTTTGCATCCGTACCATTAAGACTGAATTGAAGTACCTTGTGTAGTAATATATCGTTTTCGATCACCAGAATTAAGAAACTAAATTTTTTCTTCCGAGATAAGAGTGTTGGTATTTTCTCTGTAATCAAAACAGAGTGTTTCTACTTTTTTTCAGGAGATGAGGAAGACAAGTGATATGTAACATCAATGGAAAATATTTATTAAGGGGGTTGACTTCTTTCCAACATTTCAATGTTTCATCGATAATGAAAACCTTTAATCTATTACAACATAAATTGAAGCCAAAAATGTTCTTAAGACTTTTGACTTCAATACTTGTAATTGTTCTATTGTCAGCCTTCTTAACATCTTCCAAATTGATTCAATAAGGATAGTCTATCAACACTGCAGTCGTGGATCATAGTTTCGTCCAAGACATTAAGATTATTATTTCCTTCCAGTTCTTGATTAATCTTTGACGATACTACTTTACTTTGGGATTTCATTGATTTTGTGATGGTGTGGCTAGAAGGAATGGATTTGGCAATTTAATGCATCTTGTTCATATCCGTTGTAAAATAAACATTTGTATATAACAATTATTATGTTTGTTAAAGTTATATATAATATAATTTTACTTGTATAACCAAATTGATCAATTTTATACTTGCAAGCTTACAAATTTTAATGTAATGAGGACGTCTCCCAAGAATATATTTTATCGCCTCCATTTAAAATACTTTTAAATGATCCTTTTGGATCTTTTCTGTGTCTTCTTATCATCTTGTAGAGACATAAAATTTGGCAGGTTCCTATAATATTCAGTAAAGAAGATTAAGTCAACAAAAGCTTTGGTTCTGTTGAGCTTGAAGTCTTTAACGGAATTAAAACGAGTCGAATGAAATAATTACTTAAAAATATCCGCTGCTTTTTAATAATTTATTTTAGTGTTATTTACGTATTTTAAAGGCTTTACTTGAAAATACTCATATATAGAATAAAAGGAGATATTCTTTTTTTTACTTCATATGGTAAATATAAGTTAATACTTGATAACATATTGGTGTCAATTATAGGCTTTGTTTTCAATCTTGTTGGATAAGTTAAGATACCCAAAAGTTTTAGCTAAAGATTAGTAGGTTTATTTGACTTAAAATATTATATTGGTATATGGCCCTTATACGGCGGGCAATGATCCACCTATTGAACCTGAGGGTATTTTGCACAACCCGTATGTGGGCTGTATTAGGATAGTAAAAAGGGTCCTTGATAATCAGGACAGTGGTGGTGGTGGGTAATAATCCACCTTTTGGACCAGGGGTTACCTTGTACAACCCATTTGCCGAGGTGTATGATAGGATATTAGAAGGGGTTTGATACTCTGGATAGTGGTGGCGATGGATTTTGATCCCCCTTGTGGACAAGCGGTTATCTAGCGTAACCTGTGGGCCAGGGTGAATTTAATATACTCGAAGGTGTCCTTGCTACTCAGGATTGAATTATTTATATTCATTCTCATTAGAAAAAGGATATATTGACTCCAGGAGTAATTCGTGTCTTTTAATCGGTAACTTTTTCCAGTATTTTGGACCAGCAACAGTTTATCTTTCTGCAGGCAAAAAACAGCGAGTAAGTATTATTATCAAATTAGGTTTATGTCTATCAAGCTGCGGTGTAAAGATTCCTACCAAGGTGAAAGCTTAGCCTGGTTAAATCCCGCCCTATTTGTATCATTAGATTTTAGTAGTGCACGGAAAATTGACCTAGAGAAAATTGCCATTCAGGAAAATTGCCCATATAGAAAACTGCCATTGATTTAGGGTACGACAAAGACACCAAAACAAATTAAAAAGCACCGCCATCACTTCCCAAAGCATTAAGTTCGCTTCAAAAACTTCAAAATGAACCCTGGTCCCATAGTTTTTTACACGCTTGGTGTCTTTTGTGCTCTTATCAACCCTTCGGCCTAGGATTCATTTTGAAGAATTTGGAAGGAGGGGAGGGGCTTAAATGTTTGCAAAGTTTTGTTAGAGGTTTTTGACCTAAATGGTGGCCCTGTTGTAGTTTTAATCAACCCATAGGCCTGGGGTTTATTTAGGATATTTTAAAAGGAATATATAAGCTTTGTGAACCAGTGGCAGTGGTTTTTAACCTGCATGGTTTACCTGCCGTAGCCGTAATAAACCCATGGACCTGGATTTTATTTTGAAATATTTGAAGGAGGTCTAAATGATTGGTGAAATGGTGGCGGTGATTTTTTCTATCTGCTTGGTAGCCCTTCCATTGCTCTAAATAAGTTTTGGACCACGGTATTTTGATTTTGTTTGTAAATGACTGAAAATTTTCGCTATGACAATTTTTTTCCAGGCATTTTGCCCCCAATGGAAATTTCCCAAAAAAACATTTTTAGTAGACGCACATATTGTGCATTACCAATAAAAACCAAGAATATCTTCAGAAAAATTAATAAGTAGTAACATCTGTCTTATTGTAGACCTCGTGTTCCTGACTCGTAAGTTACCCTCATCAATTTTCCACCTTTTGTGTATGCTGCAACAAGGTTTTAATACCAAAATATGAATTACACCACTGTATGTCTTTTATACACGTTGTCTTATATGTAAACGATTCTTAATACTTTTAGTGTTGGGCTTCGGTTTGAAAATCATAAACTGGTCTGATATCGTTATGATTTTAAATGGATCGAACTAAAATTGTACTTTTGAAAAGTTCAGAGTAGACTGCTCTCAAACAGAAATTAGTTTTAATAAAAATAATGTATCTTACAAAAAAATCTGTCTGGATCGGTCTCTATGACAAATTTGGTCTGCAATGGTTCCAAAAACAAATTTCGTCTAGATAGTTCTTTAAAAAAATATTATGGCTTGGTATCATATCAAAGAAAAAAATTGTTCTGGAACAGTCATAAAGAAATATTTGGTCTGGATCGTTCTTACAAAATAATCGATCTGGCTCGGTCTCAAAGAAAAATTCGGTGTACAAAGTTCCCAAAATTAATATGTCGGAATCGGTCATACGAAAAATTGGGCCCTAAGAAAAATTCTGACTAGATTGATTTTAGCAAGATACTCCTTGACCTGAATCGGTCTCAAAGACAAATTTAGTCTAAAATGGTCCCAAACACAAATTTGGTCTCAATCGTTCTTTAAAAAAAATGGCCTTCCTTGGCCTGAAAGACCAATTCATTCTAGAACTGTCTTTAATAAAAATTCGGTCTTGATCGGTCTGACTTGAAATCGGTTTCAAATAAAAATTTGGTCTTACAAAAAAATCCAATTAACAATTGGTCTAGATTGTTCTTTAAAATATAATCGACTGGCCTTGGTCCAAATAAAAATTTGGTGAAGAAAGGTACAAAAAAAAATTTGTTTGAATTAGTCATACATCTAATCAGTCCTTAAAAGAAATTCTATCTGGATTTATCTTACAAATAAAAAAAAAAATCCTTTGGGATCTGTCTCAACGACAAATTTAATCCAAAATGGTTCTATAGAGCAATTTGGTCTCGATTATTCTTTAAAAAAAATGGTTTGTCTAGTTCTCAACAAAAAAATTGGCAAGAAAGGTCCAAAAAAAATTCAGAAGGGATTTTTCATTAAAAAAAAAATTCCATATAAAAAATTCTGTCTAAATCGGTCTAAAAAATAAAATGCTGGTTTAATTCAAAATTTGGTTTAGACCTAAAATATCGGTCAAACATTGGTCTACAAATAATCAAATGAGGCTGAACCAAAAAACAATAAACAAAAAAAAAACTCGATCTTGAACCGAGTTTTAACACTATTTTCTATCAATTTACTATTTTTATTGTTTTTGTGAGGGCATGTCGCTTATCATCTCTGCTGAATCTGCATTTTTATAAAATAATTTCCAACAACTTATTGGAAATATAAATATGTATTTTGCTCTTATTTTTGTGTAGGTGTGTGAGTTTTGGAAATCATGATGATTCTATGGAGGGAAGATTAGTATCAATTGATGACAAGAGGGTGATAGAGAGGAAAGTCAAATCTTTACATTTTAACAAAAGACTTTTCAAATTATATCATATTTTCTCTTTATCATGTATTTCAAAATTTGATATTAGAAAAAAAAAAAAAAAAAATATTCGCAATTTTTGTTTTTTGAAATAAGATCAAATTGAATATTTCTATCAAAAGATGAGGATCTCTTCTTTAGTTGCAAAAAATATGTCATTACACGATTGAGATATTTGTATTTGGAACATAAATAGAGTGTTTTTTTCAAGCCTTTATCATTATATTTTTTAGTGATGAAAATCCAATGTATTTTCGACCGTTTTTTGGAATTGTTAATCTAAAGTGTGGTAATTTTTCGTCTGCTGTTGTTATTATTATTAAAATCCTTTACTACTTCATTCATTATATTACAAACTTGATCATGCCTGCTCATAAAAGACGAAGAGTAACATAGAGTATTTATTAACGAGTTATAATTTTAAGGACTCTGAGTATAATTGAAGATCAACATTTGAGTAATCCTTACCAATGTCTTTGCTTGTTTTCTTTCTCCCTAGTCCAAGCTGATTTTAGCTGATCTAATGAAGCGTCATGACTACTTGGCTGATTTTCTCTAAAAATATTTTAAATTGTCAGCGTCACCATGTTCACTTTCGGTTTCTTTTTTTTAACATACCTAAAATACACTATAACTGAAAAATAATTTATTGAGTAGAATTAGTATAGTCTTTCAAGTTTATTCTATCCCAATTTCTTTTCTTTACAAATAAATTATTCATAAATATACTTAAGTTCTCAAAAAAAAAAACCCAAAGGAACATGTAAAATATGAACGGGTTATATTATAGTATTATTCATGAATTCATAATTTTCATTTTGCAAAGGAAGGAGCTTGTTTACATTTTCCGTGAATAAACAAGACTGATTGGCAATCACAATATCGCCAGCTGTCGAAAAAAAATCTTTCACTTGATACAAATTTACCTATAATTGAGGGGTATCATGAAGATAACATGGAAAAGTTGGGGTATTTATCTAAATTATCCCATCACTGGGGTTTTGTCAAGCGGACTGCATTTTATAATTTTGAAAGTCATTATTTGTTTTGGATAATGTTTTATTTTATTGTTTTCATGCAATGTCTCCAGAGTATGTATGTTGTTTATAATGTATAAACCAAATAAAGAACGATAAAAAAACCAAAATTTTATAACATCAAAATATTTTAAATGTGATCATCTATACAGGGTAAGGCAGCAAAACGTGCCCTCGATAATTTTATAGTTTGAATAATAGGCAAAAAAAAAAAAATGTTAACAACACATGTACACAAGGTTTTTGCAAAACTTTTTTCACTCAATATGACCAACTTCAATAATATCAATCACAGACTTTACACGTCGCCTGAATGCCATCCAGGAGTTGATGACAAACTCATCTGACAAATTATCCCGTGCAGCCACTATGGAAAACTTCAGTGAGTCCACATTTGGGTGTGAGCTCCTGTTGGTTTTCCTCTCTAAATTACCCAATAGAAAAGTCCAGTGGGTTCAAATCTGATAAGAAAGGGGGATCTCTTTGGACCAGAATCGAGCCATCTCATCTGTGCAGAACTTTTGGCACTTGGCTGACGTGTGACAAGGGGTGCCGTCCTGAGTCTGCATGTAGTTACTATCCAGGTAGAAGGTCTTTAGCCATGGCAAGATGGTGTATCTAAGTACCTAATAGGAGGCCTTCTGTCCGTTTTTCTGTCCAGACTAAAAAAAACAACAACATATACATCTTCTTTATATTCTTCTACTAACTTAATAAGACCTTGAAATCCTGGAGAGGTCTTCTCCATGTTTTTCATCTTGGTCAACTTAAAAACCAGGCTCCTAGAACACTTAACATTGTCCGTAATCTTCATCACATCAACTCTATCATCTATGAGATCTGAGATACGCTTCCCTTTTGCTTGTTGCTCACTCATAATGATGAAATGACTTAATGATTTGTAGAGTTTGTTTATGTAAAACGGACAGTAGAAACAGAATAAAAACAATCACTAAACCTTTTCATAGTAATGATAAAATACAAATAAATTAAGTCCATTGTCCTACCCTGTATAGTGTATACGTAACGCCCTGTTGAGGTTACTACTCTAGAAATCATTGATAAAATCCATGATATGGTGATTGATGACAGAAGAGTGAAGGTGCATGAAATTGCTAGTGTTGCACTGTTTATCATAGATATAAAGTAGTATTGTAATGGAAAATGACTTTTTTGTGGGTCAATTGTGGGCGTTATTCTTGAGGCTCGGTTTTCAAACGGTCTTATAACGATGAATAATATGCATTTGTAAAATTTTTAACTTTGCCAGCAGATGTTAAGTATTTATTATTATTAAAGCTATTTAATGGAGCTTAATCAATATTGTTTACAACTTTTTCCTTTTTATAAAGTAAAAATATCAACTTTGAGTTCTCAAGAAGACGTCTCTTGACAATTTATAAAGTCAGTGAAGAGGCTTTATAGCGGTGATAAGGCGGGAAAAGAGCTGAATAAAAAATTTAGCTGTTAACAAAGATGCTTGTAGCAGATACGAAAATAGGGGTGGGAGAGGAGGAAATAAGAGTTTGGAGGGGAAAAAAAAGGAATTCCTCATCTGAATAGGGAGTTCATTTTTTTCTTTGTTTTGTCTCAAACATATCTATGAAATATTGGGCTGTTTTCTTGGTTTTTGTGTAAGATAGTTTTTATGTTGACAAATCACTTATATAAAATGCAGCAAATATATATATGGCGTTTTTACGTGCCGTCAGCGTTTATATCAGCCACCTTGTGGACTTACACAACTAAATGTATATTATAAAGAAGATATACCTATTTTAATTCAGATTAAGGAAAATGGTGAGTTGCAACTATCTTCACAGAATAAAAATACTCGAAGCTTTACTGCCTATCGTCGTATCTCTCTCTCTCTTTATCTTAAGGGGAGTATTTGGTATTTCTCGGAGTTATTAGGTTTCGACAACGAACAAAAATTTCCTTATAAGTAGTGATCAAAATACACTGGATTTTGGGCATGTTAAAAAAAAAAAAAAAGAAACCGAATATCAATTTGGTAAACCTGAAAATTGGAAAAATATTTGAAAAAAGAGCGGCTTAGTTGTCATGCCATTTTATTAGCTCATCAAAAATCAGCTGTGACGAGGAAGGAGGAAGAGAAGGAAATAAACAAGGACATTGGCAAAATGACTTCAATAATTTCAGGGGAGCTGATAAATAAGATGGCCTTCCAACAGTACAAGTTTGGAGTTATATACCAGTTCCAAGACTTGTATTGCCGATTGTTTTTTCTTAGTAGATCGTATCTTAGAAAACCCAGTCAAACTCCGACATGGCAGCCTTTTGTTAAATACCTGGAGAGAATGGCAATAAATTTTTAAATAAAAAGGTTTTGAATATAATGGAATCTATATAAGAAAGGAAATTCCTTACTCAGGGGTTAAATAAAAATAACTACATCTGAAAAAAAGAAAATTCATTCTGCAGATTACCAATTCCAAAAAAATGGGCCAGCCAGTAAATACAAACAATTTACATCACTTGTATTGACTTATATTCAATATTTTTTTTATAATATGACACACTGAGCTTTAGGTACACGTTCCCGTTTCTACATTATCATTTCTTAGATCGATAAGTCAGATAGTTATAAGATATCAAAAATGAGTAATCCACAGACAAACAAACTTTGCTCTATTAATATTGATTATATCCTATTATGATTTAAAAATAGTATTTTACATCAATGTACAATAGATTTATAGTTTTTAGGCAATCAATTAACTATTAGATATGAAGGGATGGGATATTGTTCTCACATAATTTTATTTTTTATCGTCATTATTCTAATCAAAACCAAATTTATTGTAAAAAATAACTATTTGAAAGGGATATTCAGTACCCTAGAGCCCTCCTCCCAAACCAAGGAATTGTTGTTCTTACATCAAAACATTATATTGTTAAAGATTTTTTTAAAATTCAGTTCCTACATATTATTATAAATATTAAAAAAAATAATAATATAATAATTACGAAGTCAAGGGAAATTACGTATAGGTGCATACTAAACAATATAACTTAAATTTAGTGCCCCTTAGTAAAACCATATCTACTATTAATATACAATGTATATATTATACATGCAGAACAAATTCAGTAAAATGAATTAAAATCTCCAAATGAAATGCAATTCATAAATATAAATTGATAAATTCTAGTTAGATGGTACAGAAGGACTATATTTGATCACTTCTGGAGCTGTAGACCAGTTATCCATTCCTATATTTGGAATTGGTTAGAAACAAGGTCGGATATCTTGCAGATTCGGCTAAAATTATACCTCTCACCCCTTCCAGAACAATAGGTTGATACGACGTCAGTCTGCTCACAATAAGAGCTTTTGAGTTTAACAGAGAATAGTCAATTGCTTTGCTCTCAGATATAGATCCTTTTTTCCCTTCATCAAAGCCCAAAAAGCCAATCACTTTATCCAATTTTTCATCTCTACCTATCAAATAATGAACGTGTAACTTTAAAAATGGCTTTAGAATGGTTAAAGACGGGTAATCTATAAAGCTTTGACTTTTGGCAACAAACGAGTCTGTAAATTTGTGTGTTAATCCTCTAGTCCAAGTCAATTTAAGAGTCTTTGATTCTGAGATCAAGTGGAGTCACAAGTAACCACCTCTGCAGAATAGTGAGGCAAAAATAACATTGTCAACTTCGTTAAATTCATATTTTTATTATATTTATTGCTCAGTCAGATCCATTTCTTCATTCACTAGGATACTTCCATACTATCAAAAAGTCAAAACAATTTGAATTGTCAGTGTGATCATTTTAATTTTCGGTACATTTAATTAACAATGCGGCAGGTAATATTTTTCACAATTATAAATATATGGATATATAAAAACTTTACTTCAATCATTCTACTCATATGATGATGCATTTAGTTGAGCTGCATCAACAGCCTTTATGTATAGAATGTAAGATAATTTTTTGTCAAACTTACTACTTTCATCTACGAGACATATAATTAAAAATATTCTTTTTATTTGTATCATAAAAGCTCCGTAAAACTAAGTACATATTAATATCTGATGAAGTATACATTAAAATATTATATGTTCAATACTCATTTGTCTACAAAAGAAAAGGGAAAAAAACTTCAAAGAAGTTTTAAATATTTATGCACAAATAATATTATTTTTTAAGATACAACATCCTTAAGTAGGTCATTATACATTCCACCCTCAAAAAGTAAATAAGGATCTATTGTGTGAAAAGTCACTCAATTTGATAGAATCAACCATTTTCTTATTTTATGTTAAAATTACTACTTACTAGTGTAAGTTAAAAAGTTCTCAGCATGACATACAGATGATGCTGTAATCGACAAAAAACTTATGTTTCCTGCTGGATCATACCTTTTTCTGACTAGTTTCAACTTGTTTGCTCAAGTACCCGGTGGTCCATTGAAATCTAAGCACTTATTAATTCAATAATTAATGAAGGTTGAGTGATTAAAATTAATTAATATTCCGATATATTAAAGCATAAACAATTAATTACAAACCAAAACAAACCTGAGCTCTCAAGCTTCCGTACAAGTTCAACAAATGACACTTGAACGTGATCAACGAATTTCCATTCACCCACTCTAAGCAGTTGGGCGACTCCAGAACCACCGTCTACGCCATCAGGAAATACGAGGGCCCATGTAATATAACTCGTGCTTTCACATCAGACTATCCAGATAGCTATAAAAAGTGGGTAGAAAAATCACTACTTTTGACACTAGCAATGAAAGAAACCCATCTTCTCCGTTACAAGACTGTTATGAATGAGTCTTTTGTAGTTCTTTTTAACTCTTTTTGACACTTTTGACCACCCCTACAGCCCTGATGCTAACCCCTTTGGCTACACCTTTTGGATACATGTCATGGGGAAGGCCTGCAGTGTCCGCCATCCAAACAGAGACGCCCTCAAAACCACTGGGGCGCCATGCCAGATCACTACATCTGCAGCGGGTGGTAGGCCTTCTGCGGCAGACTGAAAATCATCATTGCCTCTAGGGCGTCTTCATTAATGATTAAGAGAGCTCAGGCATACATCTATATATAGCATTAATTTGGTTGCAATTTTATTGTTAATTAATAAATTATATGCTGTTGAATTTTATAATACAAAAAAGTGTTCAGATTTTAATGGACTACTTTATAGTTTGTTTACACGAACTATTTCAGTAAACATCCTTTGTAAAAATGGATAAAACGGTCTTCCATTGTCAGGATGATAACTTTTCAACATACCCTCGTATATAATAAAAAATGTGCAAAATTAACTATGGACGTTATTCACTAATTTTGTCTATCCACAGGAGTTAAGACGTTGAATAGTCATGAAAGTTGGGTATATTTTCTTAACTTGCCCGTCTTTTTGAAGTTGGCTAACTGAAGAGTGAATTATATTTTCTTAATCTGTTGTTACTATTATTTAATTCCTGAGGAGTAAGCTTCCTTTTCCATTCAATTCAATAATATACAAAACTGGATTGAACATTTGTTTGTGCTCATAAAAGGAGAAGAGTCCCTTGAGGATTTTTCGCAGATTTATAATTGTAAGTCCTTGTATGACTCGGAGTAAAATTGAGGATCAACATCGGAATAAATCTTGTCAATGTCCTTTTATGTTATGTTCTCCCCCTCTTCCGTCGATGACAGCTGCTTATAGCTGATCTATTGTATTGTCATAACAGCTCAGCTGCTTTCCTCCAAAATATTATCCAAATTATCAGGCTTACTATTACTCATAAGTCCTTAAGTCTATCCTATTTTCCACAAGTATGTGTGGTGCGTCAACATACAAAAATACATATATTGAAAAACGACTTTAGCAAGCGAACGAAAAAGAAGATAAGGGAAAATTTGTAGTGTATCACCATAAAATCTATTTTGAACAAAAACCAAGGAAAACAGAATATCCAGATATAATATTTTACTACGTCCCAATATTTCATATATATCTTTGAGTCAATTATAAGTCTATTATTCAAATAAGTTAAGATACCCAAGAATCTAAGCTAAGTTGAAAGCCCTTCTAATATTTTAGAGACATATATTGGCCTCATAGTGGCCTTTTTCAATTATTATATATCTATTTCTCATTTTTTATTTTATTGTCATGATCAATTTTGGCTGCTTAACTGCCATTTGCACCACATCCAAAGGGTTAGTAAGAATAATTTGTTGATAGAAATTGACAATAATATAATTAGTGGAAAATCATTCTAGCTTATTATTTACTTTTTACATCTTTTTATTCATAAAGTATCAAATTTTTTGTAGAATAAATATTCGAATATCAAAAACAGAAAAATATAATATAATCAAAGAAGCATTTTATTTCTGAGGTTTAAACAGTACAAACTAATAAATAACCTCAGAAAATTTCAAGTGTTCTTACTTTTACGGGAGATACTTAGAGTTGATTAAAATGTTAAAACCATCATCAATAGAGATTTCAC
This sequence comes from Lepeophtheirus salmonis, assembly GCF_016086655.4. Lineage (NCBI taxonomy): Eukaryota > Metazoa > Arthropoda > Copepoda > Siphonostomatoida > Caligidae > Lepeophtheirus > Lepeophtheirus salmonis. The sequence continues at coordinate 16,847,164 of NC_052139.2, forward strand.
TCTGAACAACCCATTAACTCATAGATATATTTGAGTCAATATTAACTTTGTTTTCACATTTATGGGTAAGTAAAGATACTCAAGATTGTTCAATATAGTTTATAACCTTTATTTGATTAAGGAGACTAATATTGACGCCCGCCCATATGCCTCCTTAAAATCTGTCAACTTCTTATTCTGTAATTGTGATGATCATTTTTGGATACTTTAAGTAATGTAATTTAAGAATAATTTGTTGATACTTGTTGATCCTTTGATGGATACTCAATTTTGGAGAAAAATATAGTAAATAGGCAAGTGTAAACTGATTCCTGCTTAACGTAGGGATACATGTTAAAAAAATATACAAATACTAAGGTATAGCATACGACGGCTCATTGGGGTGTTTGTCCGCAGATTCTGAATACTAGTTAAATTGTTAGTCACATTTTTGAACATTTAATAAATTCTAGAACACAAACTTCTTCATCTTCTTCTAGCATTGCTTGGTACCTTTTATACGAGAGTGTAGGACATCAGTTATAAGATGATATATACAGGCATTGTATTTTTATACTTTTCTATTTACTTAGGGCGGCCAAAAAAGGTCTGTGATCTTTGTTATAAGTTGGTGTATTGTTATTCAACTTTTTTCGAATTATGGCTAGTCCAGAAAAGTTCTGAAATGGTATTAAAATTACTTATGTAACATGTCTTTGTCTTAAGAGGTCATCCTTAGGTGGCATATTTCGATCAATGTACGAAACATGATAAAAACTCTTTCTTTATAAATATTAGTTCTAAGAAAACATTTTTGGATTTGATATAAGATAATTTACTAGCATTTTTTTTTAAATTCTAAAAAGTGTTTATACAGTATTTTTCTAAAATTAAAAGGATAAAAAAGTTAGGTAAATTAGATGATCCGCGTATACCGTGCATTATTTTTTTACATTTTCAAAAAGGAAAAAGTCATAATTTTCTCGTTCTATTCTTTCTTTTTGCTTCATCAGGTAGGTTTAGAAAAAAATAACTTTAATAACATTTTTTATAGGATTGAATGATAACTAACATCAATAATCCTTTGATATTGAACTTGGATTATCTGCAACCCAAATTTCATAAAATTGATTTAAATCTGCTTGAAAGAGATTTGAATACTGAGGACAGTAATAATATGGTTATCAAACTTCTTTCAGAATATATGAAACTGTTTTCTTTGTTGCAAAAGCGTAATTTTTGCAATTTTTTTAATCAAATTTTGGTGAATTTGATGAATCTGTGCACTGTTAAGTCGTTTTTTTGCTTTGTTTATTTCTCTTTTTTCAATTTAAGGTATACGCATTGCTACAAATGTAGTATCAGCTGTTATCCCTTTTAACACACTCAATCTCATCAAAGTATATAACTATATATTTTGTACCAAAGGTTTGTTAAAAGTAATTAATATTTAATATAAGTTTTCATAATACATGGAATTATAATATTTCAAATATAATAATCACAAATTATATCTTGTAGATACTCAAACCTAATGTTCTTATGATTAATAACCGTCAATTTGAGTCTATGTCAACTGTGTTAAGAAAAAAAATAATTGATTAATATTTGGGTTAACATTTAACGTAAGTTCATTAACTACGACTAAAAAATGAAGTTCACTAACAAAATAAATGCTAAAAACTGATTAATGATTTTTTTTAAATCTTTTAAAAAAAAAAAAAAGTTAAACAAGATTGAGGGGGGCCTCATATCCAAAGTGCAGGGGAGCATCTATGCTTCAGGGGGTTAAACTTAGTCCCTGTTCCGTGTGGTCTACAAAAGTATGTTTCGAGGTCTATCGAAGTATACAATGCAATGAGTAGTTGATGGACCCGACAGGGGATGAAGAAATGTATTAATAACTATTACAAAATAATCAATAGTATTTTATTTATAAAATATAGAAAAATGTATTCTTTATTATTTTATCATTTTTGTTTGTTTGTGTTTCTGTCTTGTTTTGTTAAAATTTGAAAATATATGATTGCCAAATAAGGGCCAAGAAAAAACAAACAAACATGGGGACCCTTCTCTAGTCCTCTTTTATTGTCTGATTAATTATATATATTATACACACAAAAAACAACAACAGTGGGACGCTCAAAAAGAAAGTTTCATTTAAAGTGTTCTTACAAACTCTATAGATTTTGATTTCCGTACTGAGCCTCCCATAATAACATTGTAAATATATCGAAATAGTTTGTGAAGTAAAAAGTTATGTGCATTTTTTCGCCTTATTTTGACAATAAATTAATATAGAAAGGATTATTTGATTTAGATGGCTCCAAACAGTTTTCTGGCTAATCTTCAGTTCCTGAAGAAATAAGTGCTCAAATGCCGGTCTAATTGGATGATTTCCATTATTTAATCGAATTACTGACGTCCATATTAACAGAACAGAAATGTTGGAACATTTTCTTTGCTGTTGCCTTTTCACCTTGATCGTGGTAATACTGAAAAATATCTCGAATTTTCTTTATTTTTACTTCCTTTTTTGGAACGCTGTTACATACAACTGGCTACACCAAACACAAAACTATATACGAACTTTTTTTAAGTGTACACTTACACTCTAAGCATTTTTTAAGCTTATTTTTATGCAATACATTAATCTTGAGATATGGCCCACCCATGGTATCCAGCAAAAAAACCTCAGAACTTTTTACCTAACTTAATATAATATGAAGACTAAGGATTTTTGAGAAATTTTTTATGGCGAAATGACCAAAAAAGAGCGCTAAAGTTTAGAAAAATGAGCTCCCAATATATAAAAATGGAGCAATTTGTGTTTACAGAAAAATACAATTTTTTTAAGGTTAATTTAAGGTAATAAGTGCTATTTTATATTTATTCATAAATTTTGCTATACATATTATATTGACAAATCAAGAATTTCGATAGGTTTTCTATTAATTTTTGCGTTCAATCAGTATTGGTAGCTTTAAATATATTAAAAGACAGTTTAACGTCCTCATTAAAAATTGTAGCGAGTTAGAAGTTGGCGAGATCTTCAAGAGTCTTGTAAGAAGGATGCATCTCATCTTCACCACCACTGATATTACGACCAACTTTTTGCATAAATGGGAAATCATGATTTCGAAATTTGGCTCTAAAATATTCCTCAATTTGTTGCAAGATTCAAAGGGGATTATTCAACAGCTAACTTTTAGTCAAATGTATCCTTCCTCTAATTGGCTGTTGTCGGTATCTGGCTCCCTCACTTTATTCGATCATTTTATTATGACTTTGATTTCATCATATACATATTTCAACATCCAAATAGAGAAATGAATAAATAAGATGTTTTGGTTGATTTTTCCTTGAAAAATACCATCAAATAATCATCCAATGCTGTGTAATCTTACTAGAGCATAATTTTTCATTATACAATTTCGAAAAGTGTACAATTTTATACAAAAAACGGGCTATGTGAGTAATTTTTTGTGCGATCGCTCACAAATCCCAAGTCTAATATTAGTTCAAAAACCCTAAGAAGGAAAAACATTAAATAAGATAAAATATATATAGTCTTTTTTTTATTATCAATCAATTGATTGATTGTTTAATCCTTCATTCATCAATGTCATTATTTTTGAATTAGTGAGGGATTCAGTCGTAATTAGTTAGTTCTTCCTCATATTATTTTAATAAAGTTATATTCTTTTTTTTTTTACGTATGACCACCAGGCTTGTGTATGTACAGATTGCAAAATTGAAAAGCTTTCTATGGAACGTGTGTTTAATAACCGCAACGGAATTGTTTTTTAAATTATGAATACTAAAAATGAGGTTTGAGCGTTTTGTTTCAATAAAACGCTCAGAAATCAAAGTTTCTATATGTTTTAGTTATTTAAACTTTATAAAACAAAGATGAGCACTTGGACCAATCTACCTTAACTCGAACAAATGATTTTGGCCAGTTCAATAATTCTGAATTATGGGGCCAAGGCTCATGATCTGGCTCCAGAATTGCAACTCAGCGTTACTTCATGTTTTTGGTTATGATGCTCTTTTTTCTCTTTTGACTTTGCATATTTTTTGTTTAAAGTTTCTTTAGACAATTGTCTACAATAAGCTATAAGGATTAAACATCAACCAATATTAGTATCTTAAATCGAATATGTTTATGAAATATTGGTTTATACGTAAACATAAAATTAAGAAAACATTAGTTGGGATTTTTTCCTTTTCTAGAAGAATGAATAAACGTTACATGGACAAATTATATTCAAAAACCCATTTCTGGTTTAAAGTAAGTCTCATAAATCAAATAAAAGTTTCAAATTAGAGCTAATATCATTGAGTATTTTAACTCATCCCACAAATTTGAATATAAAACCTATAATTGACTTTAGTATGTCTATGAAATATTGGACTGTATATATGACTTGTATATATATAGAAAGAAAAAATTGTGAAAGTGAAATCTCCAATTCAACGATAGCTTCAACCTTAGGAGTGAATTTACGGACTGTTCAGCGTATCCGTAAGAAGCTAGAGGACACCTGGGATGTTGATGCCACCATAAAGAGGGCACCCAAGGAGGAGGGTGCCGACAGGAAGGTCAGGGACACCGACTTTGTCGTCAAGTGAAGAAGATGGTTGTGTATGACCCTACCAGGTCCATGAAGGTCCAAGGGGTGGCCGGAGACAAGCCTTTGGTGTGGCAACAGGATTCAGCACCCTGCCATGTGTCCAAAATCTCCATGCAGCGGTTAACCGAGAACTGTTATAAACGTCGTAACCAAGGATTTGTGGCCTCCTAAATCTCCCGACCTTAATCCTTTGGACTATTTTGTCTGGGACTATGTCGAAAGACATACCAACAGACGTCCCCATATTACCAAGGCCAGCCCGGTGGACTCCATCAAGGAGGTATTCGGCAACATGGACAATGATATGGTCAGAAGAGCCTGAGGCCGGTTCAGAGGCCGTATTGAGGCCGTTATTGATGCCAATGGTGACTATATCGAATGAATGGCTACTCTATACCTATATGCTCGTCATAGTTTTGATTTTCAATAAAAAAGTTAAAAAATGTATATTTTGTGTTGTTTTTTGTAGAAAAATATTTTGCCGACAATTTGATCCCCGCTCCCTGTAAATTGATTTAAAAATGTATCATATATAAATATATATGAATTAAAATATAATTCTAATATTTTACCTCTGGTAATGCTATTTTACATGTAGAAGGTTTCTAGCTGCAATTCATTTTTTCGCCCTAAAATTAAAAATGGTAGCTGTTATTAAAAAGGGTCTTAATTCAGTAATACCTGAGTCTTGCTCCTGTCTTCTTCTGCATTTTCACACAAATCCAATCTCTAATTAATTATTTAATAAGTTGCAGGGGTATGAAGTCTCTCTTATTTAAATTTCACAGAATTGAAATGACCTGAATATAAATCAAATAAATACTCGATCAATATTACATTTTATTTACAAGTATCTTGTCTAGATAAATTATATCATTTTAAATAATTTATGATGAATAACATGTTTTATTGTCCTAACCAAACTCAAAAACATTAAGGAGAAATAGTAAAAAGTGGGGTTTGAATAATGATTTCTCCCATTGTCGGGATTTTAGTACTAAATAAGTTCCAATACAACGCGAATTTTCTAATTCGCAAAAACTTCGAAAAGTTTTGACCCCCTCTATATAAAATTAAATATAATTATAGTATGTTCCTTCCTTGTAATGAAGTTATTTAAAATGTAAAAGGTTCTCCTTTTTATAGAAGTAATTCATTTTCTCCATCCGAAATATAAGACAGTGGATATTAAGAATGGGCATAATTAGGTAATAACATAAGCCTTGCTCCCGCCTTTTCCTTGCACTCTTACACAAATCCCATCTCTACGTATATGATATCTTGTATACTAGTTGCCTGCGTTGTAGCACTGAATAGATTGGAATAGAAACAAAGAATGACGGTAGAAGAAAAGAGACGGAGGTGGAAAGAGACAGGTAAATAATAGAAGCAGACATCTGAAGGACAGAAATATGGAAAAAGAGAAGGGAAAATAATATTAAAAGAAAAAGAAAAAAAATGAAGTAGATACGTAAAAAATACTTTAGTCCAGAGACTAAATGTACTCCCTTGGTAAGATAATGTTATTAAAAATAAATTAATAACCTATTATTATCCTTCCTTCATTCTTGAGGAGAGAACATTTAAATATTGAGTAACTATTAATGTGCCCATGAAAAAAGGAGAGTAAGACTGAGGATTTCCTGGCGAATTATATTCTACAGGGGGTCCAAGCTATCTAAGCCATCATTTTTGCCGTATTCTCTCGTGCAAACTAAGGTATTTAAGCAGCTGATTTTTTTTGTAAAAAACTTTTTACACCTGCACCAGTTGGGAAGAAATAAAATCAATTGAAGAATACGTTGTCTAAAATATTTTGAAAAGGTATGGACTATCCTTGGAATCCGCTCCGGGAGTGAATAATTGCTCGAACTCTGGGGCTGGGTTAGGAAGGAATTTGAGGCCTCTAAAGTTCGTAGCCCAATTCATGGTGTTTGGGTGTGTAGCTCCTTAGGCCAAGTCATGACTTCACAAGGTAAACACTGATGCTTACTTAGACGTACTAATGACCAATTGTAAGACCTGGATTGACATGATTGACAATGGGAGGCCTTACATCTGACAGCAAGACTCGGCTTTCAAACACACCTCAAAAAAAGTCTCAAATGTCTCCAAGGCAATTTTGACGACTCCATCTCGCCGTACTTTTGGCCTTCAAACTCGCTGGATCTGAATCTGATTGATTTTTTATTGTTTGGGACGCCATCGAACGACAAACCAACCGAACCCACTACAACATCAATGAAGAACTAATCATTCAGATTAGTTGGAATTGAAGGATTTGCCAAGTAACAAAGGCCTCATAGCGCTTTCGGACTCGTATGGAGACTAAAATTGAGGTTGGAGTCAATTTTATTAAATAAAATAAATTAGAATCTATCAAGGTTTCAGAATCTGATTTTATTTTTTAAATTTGAGAACTGGTTGGAGAGAAAATTGTGTTTGAAAAAAAATATTTTTTTTAGGATAGATAACTTGTTACACCCTGTATATTATGAAAACAATGTTTGTTATGTACTAGCACTGGTTATCTAATAAATTAAAAATTGATATATTTTAGATCCATATTGGGGCCAAATTATGGTTCTTAAATCAAATAATGATTTTTAAGCTATAGTTTACACTGTTGGCTTCATTAAAAATTTGAATATATCCATATAATTGACCAAAGTACAACCACTACGTGGCAGTACGTTACTTTGTACACACGAAGTACAAAATCAACTTGACATTATCCTTTCCTTGATATTTGGGTTATCACAGCACACACCTGTAAGAAATAAATTTAAAGAGTGATTGATATTACTATACATAACATAAATATATTTTCAATCAAAAATAACATCTTAACAATAGATTTTTTAAAGTAATTTATAATACTTTTTATTGCAAAATATGAAATTTCAATTTTTGCAAAAATTTAAAATGCATTGTATTAAATATAATATAAAAAGCCGAATGAACTTAAATTTAGACAAACCAGTCCATCAAATGCCTTCTTTTTAAGTAGTCATTAGATAAAATATATAAGCAAATTTTCTGTTGTAATTAAATAACTGCATTGGATTAATTGCACTTAAAGTAGCCAAAATTGATTGTGCCTATGAAATAATGAGAAATTGATAAAGTTATATTTGAAAGGCCATATCGGGGCTAATATTCGTATCTTAAATCAAACCAAGAATCTAAATTATACATAAAGTTGATGGATATCTTAATTAATCCCAGAAGTTTGAATACAAACCTTATAATTGACTCAAACATGCAAATGAAATATTCACTTGTATGTACATAAAAATATATGAAGTATAAACTAAGTTGAGATGCTCAAGATTTCCCGGATCAAAATCGGAATACCAATGTATAGAATACAAAATATTTTAATCTGCATCGTATTAGTATCATAGAAAATTATTGGTTATTTCGAAATTTGCTCTGATATTTTAAAAATACAATTAGAAAATAGAGGGCATGGAAGAAAAAATCTTTTTCAATTTGTGTAGACATGGAATGTTCAATAAACAGAGTACCCAAACTTAGATGCAAGAATGAATGCATCTGTTATGAATTATGTACTTTTAAAAAGAGTGTGACGTAAAGTTGGCCTCTTTTTTTTTAACCGTAGTGGTATAAAAAAGTCTTAAAAGTGGAAGTGGGGATTTATTGTTAACAATCTGAGCAGCCTTTTTTTATTTTCCAATGCTGTTATCATTGTAATTTAATTCTTGAGGAGTGTACATCTAAGTATAAAGTAATAAATAGTATGTGTGCTCATAAAAGATAAAGAGTAACAATGAGAGTTTGCAAGGAAGTAATTAGTGTAAGTCTTTGTTGGACTTGGAGTAGAATTGAGGATTGCCATCGGAGTAATTCAAGATTTAAAAACTTAGCTAAGTCCAATGCCACGTGGAGGCTGTGGGGTGGTTTTTGAAAAAATCTTTATAATGCAATTACTTACATATGTACATCTTCACCATAAATTCCTCAAAATGGCAACCCTTTGCCTCAACCAAGGCCTACCTTTGTTCCTCCCTCAATTCCCTGGCTTCCTCTTCAGCCATTTTAAAGTTGAAATTCCAAAATATAAAACCTCTGCTCTACTAAACTTCGATTTTTTCCAATTAAAAATTGGCTTTAAATATCTTTTCTTGTTGGACTCGGAGTTGAATTAAGGCTCCACATGAGACTAACTGATGCCTATATATGTGTTACTTGTTTCATGTACTCTTTACGTAGGCTTATTCAAATGATGAATATTGATAACGTAATTTATCAAAAGTTAATGCCACTCATTTCTTCTACTTTCTATTGATCCGAAAAGACATATCATCCGGTTCTATCTTAAATCTTTAGAAAGCATACAAGTGGGACGCAAAAACTGTCCATTAAATAATTTTTGCAAAATGAAGTCATCATATATATGATTAAAGAATGTTTGGTAGTTATTTTCAACCAATTTGATTAAAAGAAAGGTACATACCACAGAAGAAAAAAAATTATGAGGTGACAAGGTAAACGAAATGACGTTTCAATACCTTTAGCTATTAACTTTGACATGCTTTAGGAATAGCGATGTGGTGATCGATTATATATATTTTTTTAATTGACTTTAATTTTTATTCAAAAACCAATTACTATTTTTGAAATTCCTTTTTAATTAATTCCGTGAACTTGAATTACTGAAGAAAATTAACAATACAAAACTTTAACTTTGAGTTTTTGAGTTCTACGTTGTGATTTTTTATTGAGATCATTTAAGATGAGAATAGCAAAACTATCTGTGTGCTTAATTTCACAGAGTGGTCAGGTTAAAATCCTTATTAGCTCCTTAGTTTTAGTTTGCCTATATAATAATACATGATATTATTTAACGAGATTTCCATCTGTTTTTAATTAAATGATTGAATTTGTCAACAAAATTATTTTGAAATTTAATAAATTATTTATGAACTTTCTAATTTTTTAAAAAACATATAATAGTAAGTACTCACTAGAACGACGCACTGTGGGATAGCAGCTTCCTTCGAGGACACTTGGTATCAAAAATGATTCAAACATTAATATATTTTTATTATGTTACTTTTGTCTTTCATACCATAAAATCGGCCTGGTTCAAAAATTAACGAGTAATAATGATTTTAGTTAAGAAAACTAATAAGGCGCATCTAAACATTTAAAAAAAAGTACAAAGAAGCCCTAATAATTTTGGCGCCATCAATGTGTTAGAATTGATAGATATTTAAATCTAATAATGATGTTAAATTATTCCAAAATTGGTTAGGTATCATAACCTATCGCACAAATTTGTATAGAAAGCCTACAATTGTCATATATGTGGATTACATATGGAGCTATATGCATACTTTACAGTATGCAGCTGTTGTTTAACAACGACCTTTGAGCGTGTATGCGAAGGTAAGACGTTGTAGATTGTTTTGGCGGCTAAGCACAAGTGGCAAATATGACACAATCAAAGAAGTATTTATTACACTATTGTGGAAAAAACAGAGTGTCCGTATTGTTATCTGCACCAGACGAGACAATTTTGAGATTGATAACTTCATGTGGCTCGACAAGTTCTTTGTCTGGAGGAAATTGGACGAGTCTGGAGGTAGTTATAATTCAACAGCAAAGCGTGCCTATCACAAGATGAGGTCATAATTTTAACACTTTGTTGGACTTAGTGTTTAGCCTTCAAGCTCACTGGACCTCAACCACATGTTTTTTTTAATGTTCCGTAGGGGGAATTGCACTAATTTAGTATATGTATACATTATAGTATTACATTTATTCCAACTGACCTAGGAATCTTTTTGAAGTCCATACACATATGGTGTATTTTCGTCTTTAGGAAGAAATGGGCGTGAATCTACGCACATTGAGTTCAAGAGAATAGTTTCTCCCGAGCGTTTTGTCTATTGAGCAACGTTGTTCCATAGTTTTTGTTGTATGGGACACAAATTAAGCAACACACCAAGATATCCTCCTCAAACACAAAATTCAAGCCAATGTCCAAGATCAAAGGGGATGCTATTGACACCAAACCAAAGGTGATTATTGAATAATAATAATAATAAAAGATTTAGCTTTCATTTGAAACTAATTTCAATTAAAATCGGATGACTAGCTTAGCAAAAGATTCAATTAGAAAAAATAGTGTTGGTTGTTCAATTAAGGTATCTATGAAGAAAAAAAATTTGTGAATTTCTTCTCTTCTTGATTTTGTTCCCGATTGTTTAAATGTTGAAGCACCACATAGTTACAAAAGGGGGGGGGGGAAATATATTTAAGGAAAATGTGAATAGGCGTTCGACTGCAAATGCCTGTTTACTTGACTAAAGAAACTTGTACACAAAAGAAAAACAAAGATTCGAATAATGGAATAAATTACCATTAATTACTATCAAGCTTGAATAAAAAAAATATTTTTTTTTTTAAAGTAAAGAATTTCAATGTTCATTCAGGACAAAATGATTACAAATTTATCTATTCTAAACATTTGTTTAAAAGATAACTACATTTGTTGAAACTCAGCGCCTACATTTATTAAAAACGACAATGGTAAAGCAATGGAAAAAGAAGATAACTAAACATTTGGGGTGCTTCAAAATCAACACAATCTTGGACAAAAAACAAGATAAGGATTTAGTACCAATTTATTCTTTTTTACTTCATTCATACAGCTTCATATTTCATAGGCATTTTTGATTTAAAAATAATTTTATTATTCAAATTAGTGGGATGAGTTAAGATACCAAGAATTTCAACTGTACTTTAAAACCTTTATTTGATTTAAGAGACATATACCCCCCCTATATGACCCCTTTCTAATAAAACATTCTAATTTTTTATTCATTTATTTTGACAATCCATTTTAGCTACTTTAAGTACAATTTGTGGAGCACCCAAAGATTAATCATATTAATTTGTTAATAAAAATCGAGGATAGTATGGTGAAGAATACATACCAGTTGTATCAAAACTATTTCCCGATATGGAACCCCGAAATTCATCAAGAACTACAGGGCGTGCAAAAATGATTTTTTAGTAATACAATATTCTCTAAAACCAGTTATCAGATTAAAAAAATTAAACCCCATTTCGAAAACTCGATGGATTCTGATTTATTTAATTTAAAAGAATCACCTACAGTTTCAATTACAGTCTCTTTATGAGATTGAAAGCGACTTAGTTCCTTTGCACACACACATACGAAAAAAAAACACCATCAGATTCAGATCTGGCAAGTTTGGAGGCCAAATGTTCGGGGAAATGAAAAGCCATTTGATACTTTTTTCAAGGTGTGGCAGTGAGCCAAGTCTTTCCTTTAAATGTAAGGCCTCCCATTAGTAACTATGTCGATCCAGGGTTCCACCTGGATCTTTAGTCCGTCTAAGTAGACATCAGTGTTCACTGGGAGGCCTTGGGGAACACATGAGAAGGCATGACGTTACCTTCGTAGTAACTTCGACGTTTGACCTCAGCACACATTGCTGTTGGCTCAAAATCACCTTTAAATTCCAGTCCATCCTTGCTAACGAACGTCTAACTGAGTCCCAGAGTTTGAGCAAATGTTATGTTATCACTCCGGGTGCAGATTGAAAGGAGGGCTCTGTGCCTTTTCTAAATATTTGGACAATAAATTTGTCAATTAATTCCATTTTTTCAAACTGGTGGAGGGCCTGAAGGTCAACATCAATGTTCTGCATACCAAAGTCTTCTTCTGGATCGGCAGCATCATGAAAAACCAACTTGGGTCTACCAAAAAAACGGGTAATCGTGTCACACCAGCAAAAAAACACTCATTTTTTTATTTATTCAGATAATGTAATATATGTCTTGCCGAAATCTCTCACAGCTGGGATAAGGAGGACATTCCGGACATTCAAGAAGGCAGTGGGACGTTTCCGGGGACTTTGTAAATGTGTGTTCGAGCTAACGACAAATTAATTGATTGAATGTAAAATTTATAACTATAATGTTGATTTTTGTTAAAGTGATAATCAAATAAGTTAAGAAACAAAGGCACTGCTAGCAAACTTTTAGATGAACATCCCTTTCAATACCATACCGTATTTTTTCTTAAAAATAGGGGCTCTACTTTGCATCATTTCTTAATAATTATCATCATCCTTTACATGCACCTTACACTATTTGGTTCAGCATAGTTCAATAAACCAATCACGTGGTTGGGATTGGGCCTCAGACTGTTTTTCTCTATACTGAGATATATCAAATTATGAATCAAATTTCTTTTTCAAATTTGATGCTCAATCAATATCTCGAAAAAATCTCATTTTTCAGTACAGTATTTCTGTTTGCCAAATAGTGTAGCATGCTTTCAACAAATGATGAGTTAATTTTTTTGTCAGAGCTCGAAAGACACTCTGTCTTTGTCTGTTGGACAGATTAATATAGTGTATTTGCTCTCTCACACAGATGGCCCTTATATACATGTGACACAGTTGTAATATCGTATAATTATCGGATTCTGCTTTATTTTTACAAATTCACATCTACATCTATTATTTCCTACTTATAGATTAATATTTTAACTCAATTATAATGTTGATTAATATCTAGGATCATTAATAATTGTCATAACAACATTTTTATTCATTATAAATAGTGATGTAAATCCTTTAATTTTTTTCAATTGGCTCGTTTTTTTTTTGGCATTATTAATCTGAAGAATTAATTTTCTTTTCTTTAGCAGTTGTGATTACTATTTAATTCCTGAGTAGTAAATATACAATCCTAAATAGATTCTATTATATTCAAAATCTAATTAAATAGTCGTGTGTGCTCATAAAAGACGAAGCGTAACTCTGAGGATTTGTTGCAGGATTATAATTGTTAATCCTTGTTGGATTCAGAGTTGAATTGAGAATTGACATCGGAGTCATTCTTACAAATTTGTCCTTGTGTATTTCTTTCTCTCCCTTCTCTCTTGTCACAGCTGATTGTAGCTGATTTCCTCCAAAACATTATTCAAGTTGTCAGGGTTACTAAGATTCTTTATTATAAATTCCCCATTCATAGATTACTTAACATCTGGATAGACACAAGCTACGCAAACTCACTATTATAAGTTTTAAAATAAATAATAAATAATTCTTCTATTAAATACAAATTGGAAAAGAGAAGAATTAATTCTTATTAAAAAGTGATGAATCATGAACCCAGAGTTACATACTTATTCGATTGTCCATTGAAAACCTTCATTTGTGATTTAAGTAATGTATCCATAACATAGTCATCATATTTCTCTTGAATTGGAGAAGAACGTCTCTTGATGAACTTTTTTTTCATTTATAGATGACTTTACATTCAGGCATTCTTGTCTCATCTCTTGAATTTGGTTTCGATTTCCCTTTTCTAATTTATTAAAAGTGTTGAAAATTGTGTTTCTGATTAGATTTCCTAGTTTGTGGTTCATTTTTGAAGAGTTTATTAGCGTGGATGCCTCGGTCTCCCTTTTACACACATATATATATAATATATATCTGCTTGAATATATACCTTTAACCTTAGAAATTTTAAACTTATATTATAGATAAAAAACCAAAATGTGGATTATTCAACATGTTAAGCATGAATTAGTCCATATTTTGCCTATTTTAATACAAAAAAATCGTTACTATTGTCGCTAATCAAACAGAAGACATGTCACATAATGAAGTTTGGTTGATATTTATTTCATTGCAAATGGATAATGATAGTTTTTTGTTACATTATATTTAGATATGAACGCTATGCATCTTTAATAGGGCACGAGCAAACTAAAAAATATACATTATCCGCCAGGGCTGTGACTCACTATCGCTTGGGATAATATCAGGCTGGATTGCTAAAGACGGCTAGTATCTTTTGAGATTACGTCAACTGTTGTTTGACACCAGTGTATTCTTTAACTATTTTAATGATATTTCATATTTACAAATTTCAATATTGGGGTATTTGTAAGATAGTTATTAATTATTATTATAATTTAATACAATGAATGATTAAATAAGGAAGGAAACACTCTCACAACAATTCCAAACAATCCACCAAGTAAGATTTATCTTTAATTCACAGTGGAAATTTGACTACACTGCTTAAGAATAAGTTCATCCAAGTAATGGGAAAAAATTGTGTCGTATCTGGATGCCTTAGTGGCTATTGACAAACTAAGTCTGAGAAGAAGGATCCTCCTCCCACCAAAAGACGTTCCATATTTTTCCAATGGATAAGAAATGACGAAGTCTATGGATCAAAAGTCTCTCTTGTAACAATTAGCCATTAGGAGCCTTCAAAATATTCTGCTATATGTGATTCGTATTTTTTTATCTTCCGACTATAGAATTTAATCTGACGATACAAACAACTATCGGCGTAAGGATATCTCTATAAAAATATTAAACAACGACACTGTACCAACACAGTTTCCAAACATGCCCTCCTAGTTTTCCAATCCAGCCAAAATAGTGAGGAGCAAAAAATATCTCTCTTCGACTCGGATCTTAAAAAGAAAAATAATATATTAGGAATAAAATTAATGTATTCAAAATATATATACTATTTCTTCGATATCAAAACTAAATTTAAAACTGGATAGAGCTTGCTTACCCGATGGGCTTTACGAGCACTTTGACTCCATTGATCGGGCATTGATATTTCATAATCTTAAATTTTCAAATTCACACGGACTTTTCATCAGTATTTGTGCCAATGTTTATTTAGACTTATCAATTAGAATGTGGTTAGTCTGTTAAAATGTACATGCATTAATAATCGTGTATATTTCAATTTTTCAGGTACAGGAACAAGGAACTTTCTTTCAACTAATGAAAGACGTCATGGATAATAATCATATTAATGAGTGTGATATTTTATTGAGCACACTGGACTATTTGAATTCCTTGAATTTACTTCCGATTTTGTTTCTGAAATTCAACTGAAACCAATGTTGAAGATGAAATAGAATTAGTTATTAAGCGTCTCCAAAACCTCAATCCTCATATCACAATTATCCCTCCATCAAAAAGATTCTTGACAGAGAAGGTACACCACATGGATTTATGCTTTGTCTTTATTAGGGAAATTTTTTTCAGTGGTTTTTACAGAGAGCTCCGCAAGGAAGACCTTAGTTTGTTTCATTAGTCAACGATTGCTACACTTAGACATTGTGGAGAAAGAAATAGAAAAAAAGTCACACTTGTCACGGCGGACTTATTTGAAGTATTTTGGACGTCTGGAGGATTGTAAATAGACGATCCCCACGAATTAGAAGTAGCCAAAAGAAATGAATGGAAAAAACCAATTACCATGGACTGCACTCAGCTTCACTTTTTATGGGATTTCTTAAGTTGGGCTGATGAATGGGAAAGACTCAGAGACAAACTAATAAGTCTCACTAATGATAAGTTTTTAACAGCTAAACAAACATCAACTGGACTATATATGATGTATCAAAAATTACTGGATGAGGTTCATATCAGCCAGACTCAGACTTACTGCTTGCTGTTATGTTTTTCAAATTTAAAAAAACAGGGCAATATTTAATCAAATAAAGTATTTTTTAACATGATCCTTATGCTTCAGGCATTACTGAAGTAGAATGTGAGGAGAATCATACTTTTAACCAATATGTTCTAATTATAGTATGTAAAATTTTCAACTTTATGGCATAAAATACTTCTTTGCGGTAAAGTATAAAATTTACCCAGTACTTTTTACCGTTTGGCTAATTTATTGTTATAGCTGATTTCCATTTATTACGAATTCTCATGTTTGATGTTGGAGCTTTATGGAAAGGAGTTCTTATTTTATTATCATTAATCTTTCGGTCAGACGTTTTTACCACTGTGACAACAAGAAACTACACCATGTAGTGCATATTTCATGTCTAGGAAGAATAATCAACTTCTATACAAAATAATATTTATTTATAACTAATTGACGGGAAAAAAAATATATTTATATAACATAATGAATCCAAACAGAAATACTTCTAATAGAGAGGATACGTGATTTTAAAAGCGAAAAGTTTATGGAGATGTTAAGTAATCCATGGCCCATTATACACAGGATTTTCATCACTGATCATAACTCTCTCTGAAGCACTATTTACAACAAACTGTAACAAAGTTTAATTAACGTAAATCCCTCAACTGGAAATGGAAAAGCTCAGCTCTTAATTCTTATACTATTTTACTTCTAAACATCACTTCATCCTAGTATTTTCCTTATTTGTTATCAGGCGGCATCCGAGGTATCATGACTTGGATTCGTATTGGACTCGGAGCATTAGGAATTTGACTCTGAAAAAATATGTACTATACCCGTCTGAAGATCTATGTGCCATGGGACGGACGATGTATTGCGTGAATGCCAAAAGGTCTATTCGTGGGTGAATAAGTCTTTGTATTTATATCAAGTATATGAGGAGGTAATTACGATCTCAGAGCGGTGTAACATACATTTAACTCAGTATTTTTCCTTTATGGTATGACTACATAATAGTGAAGTGATATTTTTTGTGTGTAAAGTGATAGATATCGTCTCCATGTATTTTTATCAAGTTGAATACCCTCCAGGTTATCCTATTCGTCTCATTTTGTCTCATGAATATCACTCAACTAGGAGAAGATACCATGAGGACCGTAGAGTAATCCCGGAATCGTTATACGAACGTAAGTTAGAAAAAAGGGGATACTACTACAACACAGTATATTATAATCGCATGATGGAGTGTTCTGATAAATGTGATGTAGTCTTCTCAGGATTTCTGAGTATTAACTAAAGAAACACATCATTATCGCCTCTACTCTCAGTGTATTTTAAGAGATACTTAAGTAGGCCTGTTAATGAATAAAAAAAGCCTGAGTCAGGAAGGTGAGACCATTAGACTTATGTTTCACGAAATAACTATAATGAAACTGAAACTATCAATCAAACAACTAAATATACTGAAATATTTATATATTTATTGATTTTATATTTTGACAATAAAAATTAAATATTTTAAAATATAAGACACCAACTATTTATTTAGATAATTTTGTTATTTGCCTCTTCGAAGCTGGATCGTTTTCTGCTCCGTATTTCCTTTTCTCATGTACATAGTCATTCATAGAAGATACAAAGTTTTTGGCTATATAATTAAAAGTTTTCTAGACGATTTCTTTAATATATTTAAAAAAGAATGACCTTTTTTAAAAAATTTGAAAAGTAAACAATGTAAACAGTCAGATTCTTCAATCTTATTGGAAACCCCCTTATGAATATATCTCGTGGATTTGAAAAGAAAAAAATAATGTTTTTTGTGGCTCCTTCCCAAAATATATCTCCTTTTAACTTTACAGAAGCAAGAGTAGTCAAAAATACAAATCTGATGGATAAATCAGTCCTACTCTATCTTTTAAATCTGTAAAAAAACATTAGAATTGTCTATTTCTTCAGGGAGCTCAACAATCACTTGTTTTAAAAGATTTTTGCAATTCAAACTTTTGTTCTCCAGTAAAAGGAAGTCATCATAGTCTTTAAGTTAGTGGAATCTTCAAATTTCTCAATCTGATCATGTAACAAATCTGATCCCCTGGAATGCCTTGATTCTGCTGAAGAATAGTAATTGCTAATTTGAGTTCATGATAGTTAGAGTTACCTTCTTTAAATAATCAAGCGTCGACTTTTGGAAGTTATTGTTAACATTTGCAAGGAAAATACACTACAGCTTTGTTTGTTTAAAAAAGTGAGCCGGTTTCCCAGATGAAAGCTAAAATAAGCAGGGTAACATCTGTTCTTGACGCCGAAACAGGATACACGTACCCGTGGACCAGTCTGGGAACACCTGGAACGTGCACTACCTGTCCTAATGTGTTAATGTTCGGATTCGTTGCATCAGATATCAAAAGAATGCTCCCTTATTAGTTCTCTAAGGGCCTCAAGATCTGCGCTAAGGAGTACTTTGACGTCTTAAAAATGCTGGCAATGACTTGACTTAAGTCAGAGCAACTATGTATGGCAGCAGGACTCGGCACTCAGGCACAAGGCCAAGAAGACTTAGATATAGTGTCCAGCAACTTGGCCAATTGAACAAATGAACAATGTGGCCATCCTTCACCCCAAACTGTAATCCTTGTACTATGAAATTTGGGATGCCGTCCAGAAGAAAGCATAAAACATGAAACTTGTTGGTTTCTGGTGAAAAGAAAAGAGCGGATATGGACTATATAAAATATGTATAATGCGTTCATACACTGGATTGAGAAGATAATTTGCGCCATTGGAAGCTACTTGAAAATTAAATACAGAAAAGGTGGGCAAAAAACACTTTAAGGTTAAGTAATAACATTTTAAGCCTAAAGTAGTTTATACTCCTCTAACTTAATGACATCAATGGAATCCTTAGACTTTATTCTTTCAAAAGAGGTCTGCCACGTTGCAGTTGATCATTAGATGTTGTAGAAACAACATCTAAGATAACAAAGTTGCGATTTACTCTACGCCAATTTGGGTTTATCTAGCTCTCCCACAATATTTTTTTTTTCTGTCTAACAACAATAATAAAATGTGGATTGTTGGGACCATGGAGTAAGTAGAATGAGTCACCCAAACCAAATTTACAGACTTAATTATGGTTTTGGGTGGCATCACATAACTTTTTTCCTGTCAATGGACTTAAAGTTAACTCCAACACCTACATTCAGGTCCTCAAGGACCTTGCCAAGCCCTGGATTGCCACCAATGGTCCAAATGGAGCATTTTTTTGGCGACAAGATGGTGCTCATTGTACCATCTCAAAAAAAAAAAAAAAAAAATCTCAAATGTTGGGTTCTCAACAATTGGAAATTTGTGGGACTTGTTGGAGTGCTTGCTCTCTAAAAATGTATGACAACTGAGAGCTTAAATCTTGAGTTTTATTTTAATTATGTATATACTCCAAACTTTATTAAATAGCGTTTCTAAGCACCCTACTAATATGCTATGACAATTCTCCTGCTACAGGTTGTGCACCATCTACTTCTACGTAGGGACTTTGTTCTTTTTTGTTCAATTTTTAGCTCATGTATGGTGTTAAATAATAGTTCACATACTTAGAAATATAATGACTATTCTTGAATTCGTTATTATATTATTTATTAGACTAGTGAAGTATTTTACATATACGATTTTATGGGATCAATTGTGCACAACCCAAAGGCCGGGGTATTCCTGCACATTATAAGTGATTTTTGCAGGAGTAGAGTTTAAATGGTCTCGGTACCCAGCATTTTACATGCACAAGATGAGAGCCAGCTTTATTTTGGGATATTATTAGGATTTTTTGACGGGCAAGGAAGGGCGCCAGAAGAATTTAACCTACGTCGAGGCGCAGCAGCTCATCTACACAATCTTTAATCAGGATTTATTACAACATTTTAGAAGGTATCCTTGGTGCTTACAAACGCGTCAGCGGTAGATTCGATCTACATTCGATCAACATAATACTATGTTAGGTTTATAAAATGATCATTAATCACTATGAATATACTTTTCTGCAAAAGAACACTCATTAATTTAAATATATGCCATATATAGTATATGAGAATACCTATTTATATACCATCATTTTAAATTGAATTAAAATTTGCAATGGTATATTATCAATAAATTTAATATCATTTTCTGACCAAATGTCCAAAACTTGTCCTTCGGCAAATTGACCTTCGTCCAATTGTCTTATGATCATATTTTTTTAGCTACAACCAATAGTGTTACAACTGTCTCCTCCTCAGTTTCAAAACATTATTCATTCCTAATAAATATTAATTCCATAATATGTAATTCAAAATAACCTACATTGAACATAAATCATTTCCGTTTAGATGTTAGAAAGAGACTTCCATTGACGGAGAGAGCCTACTCACTCAAGAAAACAACCTCTCTCCCACGTCTTTAATATAAAACGTTCAAAAAAAAAAGGGGGAGTGGAGAAAAGAGCGCGAAAAAATTACCAAAGGAAATAATTTTCGAAAAATACAGCTTCATTTCAATACAGATTCTTGTCTTATCATATTGTGTTAATTTTTTTTATTATTATATTCCCTAACAAAAAAATCATTAAGAAAAGAAATCAAATAAGCAGTGTATGAGTGATTTATTGCGTCATGAGGAATGCCATTTGTCGACTTATTAACTACAATTTCAAGGCACTATTCTTCATTAGTTGACAAGGTAGATTCTATTTTAATAATTCACTCTTGATCTAAAATTTTGAAAATACATATATATTTCATGCATTGAAATTTCTGGATAGATAATAGATACATCATTATCGATTCCTATCAATAAAAATGAATGCATTTGTTCATAATCTCTCATGTATCCCTGATGTAAATCCTTTTATAGTATTTAATTTGAAAGAGCAGAAAAAATTGTATTTTTTGTTTGTACATATTTAGACTGAAAATAGTTTTTTTTACAATAAGAAAAATAAAAAAATAAATTTAACAAGTATTACAAATATAGTAAGAGTACATGTGATCCGTCATCTCAAAAGCATGTTAGAAAGTTTTTTCTATGAAAAAATAGTATTTCCTAAATTATCTTCAATTTCTATTAAGAAAATATTTTTATTACCCTTTGGATGACCTGCAAATTGCCCTCTCTAAGAGGTCAAAGTTAATCGTTAAAATAGATGAATGATAAAATAATAGATTATATTTGAAAGGTCCCATATTTGAGCAATATATGTCTCTAAAATCAAATAAAGGTTTAAAACTACGGATAAAACCCTGGAATATTTTATTGCATCCCAATATTTGAGTAATAAGCCTGTAATTAAGTGGAAAAGTACGTATAAATATTGGTCTGTATATTACATATACAATATATCAAATACAAATTTAAATTGGGATTTTCTCTTTTTCTTGATTTATGTTTAAAATGGTTTTTTTATGACACACCACTAATTGTAACAATTGGAAGAATAATAAGTAAGGAGCATTTTGGCATGATGCCAAAAGTATGGCACTCAGCTGTATTGGAAGCACTAACATCCAAACTTTATCAGAATACAAAACCTTCTTTCTTTTTGATTAAGAAATAGTAGGACGGACAAACATGGGGGCTTAAATCGTCCATAAAAAAAAAATCAAGTTCTTATCTCAGGTCAGTTCCATAACCAGTTCTATGTATATCTAAGATTGGACCAGGGCCGCAACCAATATATTTATTGGGGTTCATAAGCTTGCAATAAAATATAAAGTTATCTTTTTTTGAAATCTTTTAATGAATGTTAAAAATACCCATAATGAAAATATTTGTTTTGAAAATAATTTTCTCAACATTAAAGTAATTATTTTGACAAATTTCTGTAGACACAGGTTTGGACCATTACAATGATAAAAAAATTAGGATGTGATATCAATTCTTGTAAAATAGAGTTTAACCATTCTTATATGTATTTATAATTAAGTTGGGAGGATATGGGCTTCTTATTGCATTTGGAGTTACATCACTGTCTCAGACTACAAATATAGACTAGGATCTTGTATCCGCAGCCAAAGTACTTGGGTGCAGTATAACTTAACTTGTACGATTTGAGGCCTTTACCGATTTCAGATCGTTTTTTTAATCATGTAATCGGCCATATGCATAGAATTGAAGAGTTGTTTAAAATCATTAAAAATAAATTTATATTCAAAACATTTTTGTTTGTTTTGGATGTGGAATAAGCACCACTTATATGCCTCCCCTCAAAAATCGGCAACCCCGTCTAAGTCATTTAAAGGCGAAGGATACTTTTTTATGAGTGCAAAATTAGACTAAAAACAATACTTTTTGGAAAAAAAAAAAGGATTTAATTTATTCGGAAGAGATACAATTTGACCAAATAACTTTTTTTTTATTAAATACAAATTGAAAAAAAATTCTCGAAATTTTTGCCATTTTAATCTTTTTTGCCAAGGCAAAAAATGTTTATTTGCTAAAACTTTAATTAGTTCCTCATACGCCAATGACCCCTATGATATCGATGCCTATTGTGCTGAGCTATAGCTATATACAATCGATATTCAAAATCAATCTTCTTCCATTAATCAAGCAAACAAACAAAAAAAACAGAAAAATACCCTGTGTTAAATACAGAAGATATTTAAAGATAATGTATATAACAATTTATTTCCCTAAATAAAGTCAGAATTTAACAAATCTTTTGCTCTAACATGTAGTGGTTTATTACACAAACGCATCACCTCTAGCTTCAACCACAGTCTCCAACCTGGTTCTAAAACTGGCATAGCATTGATGAGGAACTCTTTGTCCAAGTAGGACATTCTGCCTCGTGAATGGAAGCCCGCAAGGTGTCAACAATGTTAATATGTGCATGTTTATCGGACTCCCCACTCATCCAGCTTCCAGCGAGCTAGGAAGGTACATGTCCATACATTTTAACCGTGTATTCCATTAATTTATTATTAG
Source organism: Lepeophtheirus salmonis (assembly GCF_016086655.4). Taxonomy (NCBI): domain Eukaryota; kingdom Metazoa; phylum Arthropoda; class Copepoda; order Siphonostomatoida; family Caligidae; genus Lepeophtheirus; species Lepeophtheirus salmonis. The sequence continues at coordinate 16,870,227 of NC_052139.2, forward strand.
CCCAAAACGACCATGAGTCATCTTTGCAGGTTTTCCCGCCTCAACAGACTCCTTGAAATCCTTAGCCACATTGTAAACAGTTGATTGGTAGGGTTAAAACAAGGTTATACCGTAACGCTTTTTCGACTGATGTTTGACTTCCCCCCACTGTTTTTAATACTGACATCAACTGTTACTATTAATCATATATCGTAAAAAGTTGTCTGTCATGCCCAGCAGTCAGTACGGTACACCAAATAGAAAATTCTGGCATGCCTGGTTACATGATGATAAGCCTTGTATTTCTATTAACCTTGGATGATGGTAGCTTTGTAGGCTCAACAATCTACAACTTGGGTGGGTGCCCGACACGGATGCTCACAATAATATCCACACGGAGGTCTCGTTCAGAGGACATCTCAAGGATTTAGTATTAACTTATATGGGTTGAATCTAATAAGCACAACTTCATAAACATAGATATTGATGTGTACACTTGTTTTGGAACTAAAATACTTACTCTGCATATGAGCCTCCAAGATGGTGTTGCCTTCGATTTTAATGCAGTTTATGATATAAGGGAAAGTGCTGTATGGTAGAATCACAAAAGAATATAAATTTTATTACTTAAAATAAATTGTTTTTTTTTATATTACTCCAAACTCTTTTTCAATTCAATTGAAAAGCAGAACACTCACAAAAAAAAAAAAAAAACAGAAAACAAAACTATAAAGAATATATTCAAGCCTAAATATTTATATATACCTGTAACTCAATTGATATTCAATGAATCATCTTTATGTAAATCAATTTTAGTTGATTTTTAAATTTATAACGTGATGCATGTATTGTGTAAGTATAGAGATTTTGATTTGATATAAAGATAATTGAGCATCTAATTGGAATGATATAAGAAAAGATTCTACGTTTTTATTTATTGCAATCATAAATAACCTATTTTCGAAATATTCACAATTACTAATTCAATATTAAGAACAAACCTTTGATTGATTGAGATTTAATATACACACCATTTATTAAATTGCAAAATGTCATAATTTTGATAAATACATTCATTATCTTCGATGTCTGCAAATTCTTTGTTACACATCAGAGATACATATATAATATTACGGGTGAAGGTTAAGCACAGTCAGTGAGCGCTCTAGAGTTAGTTTCTGTTTCTATTTCTATTCTAAGCCAGACTGGAGGGCGTAAGTGGGGGCATGACGTCATTAGAATTACAATCATACTTTATACAATCTCGTTTAAAAGTCCTTAACGGTGTTGTAAGGGATGTTGTTGAACTCCGTGATCTCCAAATTGGTGTTTTGCACGCAAAATACTATTACCCTGGTTCATCTATAAGCATTCTGCGCGCACCCATTCTAAGTTACGGCCGTAAAGCAACATTCCCTAGAAAGCCCATCGTATGGAATATCAGCTGATACTATAGTTGATCCAGTGTGGTAACTTTCCATAGTGAATACAACCCCCTTTTTTCCTTCTTTTTTTATACGTACACTCTTGGATATTTCTAATAAGATACACTCTTGCATCTTTTAATCTAAAAGAATGTTCCATTTGTAAAATTAGATCCTTTCATTATGAGGCTAGGAGATAAAATTTGAGTGTTAAGAAAGTTACTTCAACTAGACTGATTTGAGTGAAAGATATGATATTTCGCCTACACATATTTATCGTTAAAAAGTCTTTAAGTAATATTGATCAAAATTAGGATCCATCTAGCGATTACAAAATGATATATGTAATGTCTGTAATCACTGTCAGCATTTTTGAGCTATGAAATAGCAATATAGTCATACTAATGAAATCTCACAGGCATCTTGCATTTAGCTTCATATTAAAAAAACAAAAAAAAAACTACAGTATATAATTTAAAATAATGTTACTTTAGATTAGTGATGGGACGATTGCAAAAAAATCCCAATGCCGATTTCGATGCGATTGTAGTAAAAATTCCCAATGTCGATGCCACTTCTTTAATATTTTACATAATATTTAAAAAAATACGATTTTGCAATCAATGGCGTCCAAAAGATTATATTTTAGGGGAACTTGGTTTTTAGATTTTTTTTGAAAAAAAAACCAAAAATTATTATTATTATATACAAGTAATAATTGAAAAAAAAAATAAATAATGGGGCGTGTAACATTTAATTTCCTTCTTTTTTTTTTAAATATTTGATAAATAAAATTTTTAAGAAATTAAATTTCAAATTTGAGATTTCAAATTTCAATATAAATTTGATATTTCAAATTTCAATATAAATTTGATATTTCAAATTTCAATATAAATTTGATATTTATATTTTTTCAAAAATCCACACACATTCACAAAAAAATTATTGGAAAAAAATTCAAAAAACCTCCAACTAGTCTCAAAAAAGTTTAATTTCTAATATTACATTTTTCAGATAAAAATTCGTAAAACTAAATTAAATTGCAAATATTAAATTAATTTGACAAAAAAAATCAAATATTAAATTTTCTAGTAAAAAGCCCAAATTCTTTAATTTGAGGAGGGTGGCTATTATTTTCATAACCTAGAATAGTAATAAATTGAAATAGCAGTATTAAATAATAATCGGAATCGCAAATTACACATTAGTTTCTGATACCGATTCTGATACCAGAGAAAATACCGGATTCTCCATTTCCGATTAATCGCCTCATCACTACTTTAGATGATGTTTTGCAACAAGGCGTGAGTAGCTAAAGCTTAGTCAAGTAGCGTTGTAGAGACTAAAGTACTCGTGGGCTCATAATATCCTTTATTTTTTTTCAAAAATCTGTTATCATTATTCTTTTATTAATGAGGAGAGGACATTCAAATATTGAACTATATAGTGTGTGCACCCATCGAAAGACATAGCCAAACAATCAACCATTGTAAGTCCTTGCTGGGCTAGGAATATAATTGAGAATCAACATCCGTATAACCCCTACATATATTTCCTGCTGCTGATATAATAAAACATAATGACAGCTAAGCTGCTCTTCTCCTAAAATTTCTTCAAACTCTCCGATGACTCTGTTCCATTTCGGTTTCTTTTATTTTACATACCGACAAAACATATTTTATACACCCCGACCTATAATATTATATCCCCCCTTCCCTCCAACAAAATAAACCCAATGCAATAATCATTGATACAAACTGATTGTAGTTTTTAGCTCCCCTGTTTTTTTTACCCCAAGTATATTTTCCAAAACCGCTACCAATGTTATTTAATTCTTGAAAACAGAATTTCTAATTATTATCTAATATTTAGTTCGTTTTCTCACGAAAGAGGCAGATTAACAATCCGAGTTTGCTCTGGAGTTTTAAGTGTTAGTAATTCTTGGACTCAGGAGTAGAATTGAGGATCAATATTGGAGTAATAAATACTCTAATAAATAATTAGTCCAATAAAAACTTACATATACAAATCTCCAAACAATACTCAGAGTGACTGTCTATTCCTCATAATATTCCCCCCTCAAGCATAAAAAATAAATTTATGTATGAGCACAGAATCCAAAACTGATCTCAGATTTTCTCTCAGTCATCTGAATTTAAAATATGCGGGATTATAGTAATTTCAGATTATTACCGTTCATAGTCATTTTTCCTTCCTCTAAAATCTTTCAAGATGCATATTTTTTAATTTACATATATATTTTTCATAAATTAACCCATGATACCTTCATCACTACGTATGTATTATAAATAAAGTTATAAGAGTCTAAAGAAGAGTGTCGTTTTCCATAATTTTTCAACCTAAGAATGGAAATATATCGAGTTTAGAAGAAGATACAGAATCAATAAAAACACTTTGACATAAGTTTTATTAATTTTACTTTTAATTTGGGGATGGTTTTAAGGGTAAAAAATGACTCTGAACGATAATAGCTCCAAATTACTATAATCCTAGATATTTCAGAGTTCAGATGACTGAGAGAAAACTGAGATCAGTTTTGGATTCTGTGCTTAAAGGTACATTCCTTTTTTTTTGCCCACAATTCATTTGTACAAAATGAGTGTTCCCCTTTGTAATGATAACAACTCTGGAAAATATAAACCCTATACGGGTTGCAACCAAAGAAATAACCTACCCTTGTCTAAAATCAAACTCTTTGGTTAATATAATAACAGTTGTTACTTTTATTATATAACACAACCTTTCTTCTAAAAATAAACAGAAAAAAAGCAAGATATCTTCTGGTAGTTAGTCAAATAAGGCAATCGCCCTAATTGCTAACTATCTCATAAACACTCCCAGACTATCATTATTTCTCCACAATTCATAAAACGAATAGCATACATATATATTTTCTAATATTAAACACCTACCTTAGTATTTCATTCGATACTGTGTTATAATATTGATTACTCATATTTCATTAAAATTGTGGCCATACTTTATTATTTGTGTATGATAGCCAAAATTTCTTGATACAATGAATGAAATGGTCAATAAATAAATTATATATACGACATGGAATCAACAAGAAATTGTATTAATGTCCTATTGAAAACGGAGCATAAGTATAAATTAACTAATTACTTTGTTTATATTTCAAAAAGAATAAATTATGAAATAGCCATAACGTTATTAAGTGAGACGAAGGAATCGACAGCTGACAACAAATACATACGGTATTTTTGTGTTAGTGAGCTAACACTGAGAATTATAGATGTAAAAAAAGTTAATAATAAAAGATTTCGTCCAATATTAATGATGGAAAATGTTATTTTCTAAATACGTATATTCAAAAAATAATTACTTGTATATTGCGGTAATATATCCTGTGATAATGATTTTTCCCTTTAGTAGTTTTAAAGAGATTATAATTCATAAAGAAAAAACAATGTTATGGAAAGTTTTTTAAATTTGTTTATAATTTAATATTATGTATAATTTATACAATTACTGCGTCAATATAAAAACAATCTTGAACAAAAAATCAGAAAAAGCAATAAAAGTATGTACAACATATATACATACAGCCCAATATTTCATAGATATATTTGTGTCAATTACAGGGTCTTTTTTTTTTAGAAAAAGGTTTTTATTTTAAAACATGTCATATATTATTAATATACTTCATATATTTTGTGTAATTACATTTTGTAACAATATATATAGACATTGTAGTTTAAAGTTAGCTCCCAAGGTCAAAGACCTCTTTAGTTACAAAAGCTATACAATAAATATACAATAAAAATATGAGATTAATACAAACCCCAAAAACAAACCGTCAATACCCAAAAATTCAGAAATCTAAAACTAAGTACCTAGGATTGTCCTATTTTTATGTCTATTGAATATCTTGATAAAACGATTTAAAATTTTAATATATTTATAAAGTTCTTCAGAAAATACAGTGCAATATCTACTGCTTAATCAAACCTCAATGTATTGTACTTAGGGATTTTCAAACCTAAAGCCATGCATCTTGACGCAGGTCCAATAAGTATGCCTCTTAACTCCATGCTATCTTTGGTCCCCTGAAGCTTAACTTTTTTTTTGCAAAGTAAGTAACCCAAACCCCAAAAAAGGTGTTCAACTCAATTGTTCATGGTTTTGCTGAATGTCTGTTTTTGCTGAAATCAATGAAGTTTGCTGCATGGAACTTAGAAGGATATATAAACATCTTGCCAAACCACATCTGGGCCATAATTCTTTTTGGGCTCCACAAAAATAAGTTAATTCCTTCAAAGAAGGCTAAATCAATCGCACTTACCTTTATTTGATTTAAAATACTTATATTGGCACCGATATGCCCCTTTCAAATACATAAAATATATGTATTTGTTGTTCTTATAATGTAAAGATCAAATTATGGCTGCTTTACGTACCATTTGTGGTATTAATAAGATACAAAAAGTTTAACCTATAGATAAGAAACTTTCTTTGATCGAAAAAGGCTCATATTGACCATAAAATCTTTCCATTTCTCATTCTTTTATTGTGACGAGAAGTTTTGCCTACTTTAAGTGCAATTTGTGGGATGAGTTAAAGTACTCAAGAATTTACCCTATAGTTTGGAAACTTTCTTTGTTTTAAGAGACTTATATTGACTCCGATATGGTCTCCTTCAAATCAATAAAATGTATACATTTCTCATTCTTTATTGTGAAAATATTTTTAGCTAATTTAAGTGAACTTCTTTGGATGGGTCAAAATATCCAACAGAATACCCTTTAGATGAAAACAAGGATATTCAACGTTTAAGTATAGTGGGTCTCATTGCCACTTGAAAATTGTTAATGGCTCACAGAAACTATTAAATTAAATTGCATCAAAAATGGGTTTATTTCAAATTAAGGCCAAATTTAATTTTTCAATGACAAATTGCTTAAAAAAAGGTCAGTCCAACAGCCCTGTTCAGGGGCGTCACCCGGATTGATTTTTTTTCGTTGAAAAAATTTAAAAAGAATACTCAGCTGCACAATTTGATCAAATTACCTTCTTTTTTTAGAAAATAACTACATAAATTTTTTTCTCTGTTTTCTCAGAGCCTCAATGTCTTTTTTTCGTTGTAAAGATCCCGTTTGGCTGCTTTTTGTGCAGCTTCCGGCCCTTTCAAAGGCTTTGTAACAATAATTTGTTGTTAAAATTGACGATAATTCGTATAAGAATACAACTGTAACCCACAGATAATTTAAAACTAAATCAAAGATTGGTTTTGTGTTGACGGGTCACACAATTGTTGTAAAATACTTTTTGCATTAATTTTTGAGTTGATTTTTGAATTGGATATTCCAGAAAAGAGCTTTACAATACAATGATAACTAAAAAAATCATATATCTACAAGAAAAAAAATAAGCCACAAAAAAAAAAATATATATTTTCTTGATACTTATCCGCAACATAACATAACTAATTAAAGTGTAACTAAAGTCCACTTCTTGTATTACATTTACTTCATATTTTGTACGTAGGTATGAGTTTTGTTTTACTTATCTATCTAAGTATATTTCTTATCTTGAGCGAACACATTCAAAATAAAATTACATAAGTAAAGAGATTCAAACGAATAAGTAATTTTCTGTGTACTACACTTAAGTGTCAATAATGTAATGATTGAGATAACATCATTCATAAGTGTTAGTACAAGTCATTGCCTAGAGTTAATAGGTTATAACAAACAAACAAAATTTGCTTTAATAATATAGAAACTATCAACAAAAAATCCTTATTATTACTCTTCGTTTTTTCATATCACAGTCTAAGTGTTCGTTATTTTGTAAAGCTGACCAAATTCAAGGTTATAATGAATCACGAGATGTGTTTAGGTGTTGGTAATGACTTTTTTTTTTTTTTCTGTGCCATCAAAAACCGTTACCCTCCATCCGGTCAAAGTTCCAGTGTACAAAAAAGTACTTCAAAATGAAGTCAAAGGAAAAAAAGAAAAAAAAAAAATTATAAATAAGGCATTAGAAGATAAAAAATACTTTATATTTCTAAAAATTTGTATATAAATATTTTGACTCTATTAATAATGGATTTTGTATTTATTCAGCAATTAATATTATTAAACTTTTTCAAGAACAAGATACAAAAGGGATGAGTTTCTATTACTAAACAATACATTAAGCTTTTTAAGATCCAAGAAATACCTAGGATATTTTTTATGCCTCTTAAAAGGTTTCGGTAACCGAAACCTGTTCGAAACCCGGAGATTACAAATTTACCTTTACCGTCCCGAGTAGTTCGAATCCGGGTCTAAGACCCATACTATCTAAATTAAGGAATACTAAAATATCTAGAATATCATTGAATATTTTTTAAGATCCGTAAAATTCGAGTATCCAAAGGCGGTTCGGATCTTAGATAATACGAATTAAGTCTATACTGTACTCGAGTACTTAGGATCTGGCATCCAAAAACCCGTCTTATCTTTATTAAGGAATATTATAAGTCTTTAAAGATTCAAAAAATCTGTTGGATCTTTTTAAGATCTCTAAAAGTTTGACAACCAAAAGCCAGTTCGGTCTTGAATTATTTTAGGATAATAAAAGTCTCCACAGATACAAAATTGGATTATTTTTAAGATCCATAAATTTCAATTATCATAAACCGGTTCGGGCGTTGGATAATACAAGTATACTTTTACCGTAACAAGGTACTTCGGATCCAATACCTGTTCTATAATTATAAGAGAATATAATCTTCTTTTTTACATTTGGAAAATTCCTTAGCTTTTTTTCACGATCCGTATGAGTTCGAGTACCCGAAGTCTGTTTGAATCACGGAAAATAAATATTTACCCTAATTGTTCCCGAGTACTTTTAATCTGGATCCAAGATCCGTATTTTTTGTGATTAAGGAATATGCTTTTTAAGATCCGGAAAATCCTTCACATCTTTTAAGATAAACAACTTTACTTATACATTACCTACGTTCTATGGATCCTGGTCCAAGACACGTCCTATCTGTATTACTTCCCCTAACAAAGTGGAACTAAAGTTATATTTTTGCCTTTGTTTTTTTGTTAGTTTGTTTATTGGTACAAAGATTGTTTTTGGTGTGAGTAAGAAACCATTAAATTTTTAGAAGTCGATGGAAAACAAAATGTAAAAAATTGTATAATCGACCATAGCATTGAAACAAATTGAGAAACATAAATAAATTTGATTTTTGGAGAAGTTTTGACCCTTTCACCGAGTGCCCATTCCAGTTAGGGAATATAATAATTGTTTATATATTAGGAAAATCTCACAGATCTTTTTTTGGCTCAGAAAAAGTTGGAGAACTCAAAGATGGTTTGATTATCGGATCTTTTCAGATAATACCAGCTCACTTATTACTCGGGTACTTCAGATTCAGGTCAAAGACCCGTTCTATCTCTACATGTATACAGCGTAAATAGTTTTTTCAATATATATTTATAAATTTTCCATCATAAATTCCAACATTTATAAACAATCAAGACGTTTTGATCTTTCCACTCGCATCCCTAATCCTTCATCTTTTATAAACTATCCAAGTCCCAAATGTTTGTTGTTTCTTTTAAAAATAAGAGTAATAATCGACTCATGTCAAAATAAGATAAATAAATATGGAAATAAAATGATCACACATACATTTATTTTTCTCACACGCAACCTATTTGCCATACAAAAATTACTGTTGTTTGCTTAAATATAAACATACTCTTTAATTGTTACTAAGGGGTTGCTATTTTTCTTACATTTGGAAGTTTTATATATAAACTAAATATTTCTAATAAAATTAAAATAAATTCAAATTAAAACTTTTGAATTTATATACATCAAAGGAAAGTAGAAAAAGCAATAATCGTTTTTGTTTGTTTTTAATTATGTGTTATGACTGACTATAAAATGTTGTGAAAAAAAAAGTTAATGCTGAGAAAATGCTTCTTTTTACACATTCTATAAAATCAATTTATTTAAAATATCTAATATAAGTGGGTCGACAACATAAAAAGAAAAATAAATCCAAGAAAGTACTAATTTTTTATTTCTTTATGCATACAACCCAATATTGTACAGAAACATAAGAGTCAGGTATATGATTTTTAATCCCATTTCTGGGATTTGTTAAGATACACATTTTTTTCTATTACTTAAAATCTTTACATAATAAAATAGACTTAAATTGACCCCAATATGGGCCCTTTTAAGTTTAATATATCAATTTGTCAAACTTTCATTGTGACGATCAATTTTAGCTACTTTAAGCACAATTTGTGGCACTTGCAAAGGGATACCAAGAGTACTTTGGTGATAGAAATGGACAAATATTCTTCAAAGAATATAAATGTGGCATGTCTACATAAAAACCATCTTGACCAAAAGTAAAAAAAGGAAATAATTCAAATGTATTTATTTTTATGCTATATACATTCTGCCAAAAAGGTACCGGGGAATAATAATTTAAATTACCTGCGCCTCAATCGATCGTTTGAGGCACGGCAGAAATGTGGGATTTCTCTTCTTGTCACTTTTTTGCCTTGTTGAACTTCCGTTCGGACTGCCTGGTTAGTTTCCAATTGTCCTATTTTATACAGTTTCTTAATATTTTTTTTTCTATTCTTACCACCGGAGAATATGCGACGACAAAGCTGCCTCAAGGTCAGGGAAACTCCAATTTAATGCAGCAACCGGTGCGTATAGCATGCACCCAAGAAGTTGAGGTATATTTCATATCAAAATGCAATCATCACATTGTTACAAATAAAATAAATCCCAAAGGGAACACTTATATAAAAGACTTAAAATAATCACCACTCCCAAACCAAAACATAAACTAAAAATAAATTAAACATAAACACACCACAATGAAAAAAGATCCTCTGTTAAAGTAAAATCCACACACATAATGACATTTCACGACAGTTTGCGATTACTGTCAAAATTACAAACTTCTATAAAAACATCTCCAATGTTCCATTGCAGATTTCGACTAAAATCTCATATATTTATCCTCATGCATTCTAGGGCATCACATCTCGTTATAAGATGTACAGGAGATTCTGATTCATTTCCACACAATCTGCGTAAGTCATCCTCCACCAAACTCATCCTCTTTAGATGTTTTTTCAAGGAAATATGACCAGTCACAAAACTTAGAACCTTTTTAGTTTATGTTCTTCTCTCTTTATATATTTTCCATCCCTCACAAAGACGAGGAAAAAAGTACTTTCTTTGCCGACAACTTGGATCACCGCGCCACTCGTTCAACCAGATATATATTTTTTTTATAATTTCAGTTTTTACTGTGATCAGTGGGACTTCCAATCCAAAAGTGTAATTTTCACTAAGATAGGATAACCCCAAGCTACATCAATTTCAATCTGAAAATTAGATAATATTCGGGTTATTTCTATATTTTCTGTATTGGCTTTCTTTATGTAATGCACATATATTCATATTTTTAGGAATTTAAATTTATTCTTCCTGATGTGAAAAGTTCAAATATGAAAAAACTATTATCATAACTTAACATTGAGTTAAGTAAGTTTACGATTCGATAATATTATAATTGGAGAAGATATGAAAGTAATAATTGAGTGCAATTGGTAGTTTAAGTGATCTTTTAAATATTTTGTAAATTCATACCCAAAACCTATTTCAACATAAGTTACCTAGACTTTATACTTGTTAACACACCCAAAAATAGACTCATGAATTACTTTAATAAGACGATAATGTTAATCATTGACCAAAATACGATTAGAATACCACAAGAGAAGTTCATGAAAAAGATGAGAGACGACGTTCATAAGATATTTACAGAGAGGAAGCCAATCTCCTGTATTCTCTGTGATGGAAGAATCGACTTGACTAATGTGGTGATGGAAGCAGTGAGTAGTGAACATTTATGGGTGAGATCAAGCAAGAGTACTATAATGTTGGTAGTTAGCCTGAGAATAATAACTTGTTCCACCTCAAACCAGATAAAGCAAATAAGGAAGAATCTCACGCTGCACAAATTGCATAGTTTATATTTCGATGTTTCACGGAGAAGGGTTTTGATAAAACAGTCATAACCATCGGAGGGGACTCAACAAATGTGAGCATTACTGAAAATACTGGAGTTATGTGGAAACTTGAAATGCAGTATGAGAGAAAACTGGTCTGTTTTGAGTGTAGTCCGCATACTAATGCACTATTCTTACGCGGCACAATTCATGAGCTTGATGGCTTAATTCTGTCTAATAACAGATTATCTGGAAAAATAGAAAAGCTGCTAGACTTGGTAACTGGTTTGGATATCAATCCAAACTTTCCTTGACTCTCTATAGACCCACCACTAATCAAACTGTGTGATGAGGTTATTCAAGATTTGTTGACAAATCAACACAACACTTATATGATGGTATGTGCTATCAGAGAAGCATTGTAGTTTTCAAATTTCATGAGGAGATACTATAGATAGCCCGAACGTGAACTTATTGGGTGCACAACAGTGCAACTCTTCACAGACAACCATAAATAAAGAGGGCAACTTAGAGGTGTACAAAAAAAAAAAAAAGTGGAGAGAGGTCTTGGACCTAACTTATTAAAAAATAAATTGGGCTTCAAGGTTTAAATGCTGGGAGGCCAGACAAATCTTATTGGGGAGACAAAATCGCACAAAAACAGGGGAGGGAGAAACAGTAAAGGGAAGGTCAGCAGCAGTTTGGCCTAATTACTTGCCCATTAGGAGGAGGGGTACACATAAGTATAGTAGTCATCATATCCTGAAAAATATAGCCATATAAAAAAAAAAATTGCTTGTGAAAACGTGTATGATGACACGTAAATAAAAACTTAGCTTTACTGTTTATAATTAGCGCACATCTCCATAAAGCTATCACCAAAAATAACTTCGGAGAGATCACTGAAAATTGCTGTGGATTTTGGAATTTCATTTCCTAAAAATTTAATTTTTTTGTGAAGTTTGGAAATTTTTGCTAAAAATTTAATTTTTGAGAACTGCCAAAGTTATTGTAATTTTTGTACCCTATGAAAACTGTTAAACGTCGATGCACCACCATTCATGATTTACGAATTACCTCTGGGTCAAGATCGGATGGATCAACCTCGATGTTTCGCTCCTCTTGAAGTTTTTAGTTTCAAAATTTTTCTTCAGATCGAGGTAATCGTTAAAGTTCATGACATTGTGAACTAGAGAGGAAAGTGGTTATATTTTCTTTGACCAAAAATGAAGAAACGACTTCTCATACCAGGTTTGGATCTTCTTTGCTAAGGTGGAAGTTGCATCATTCTGTTGAAAAACGGATGAAATCTATCAGTGTTGTGAATTGAGTACTTTGTTCCTCATCGTATCCAAATTCACGGTTGAACTGACCTTGAGGCTCTTGAGAATGAAGAATAGAGTTGTTTTTGTAGTATGAGCTCACATCAGCCTAGAACATTACTGAGGCAGGTATTGTCGGTAAACAAACTTATCTCATTAACTTAAATGCCCTTAAGGTATCTTCCAAGAATCTGGTGATATTGTCGTTTACATGCCTGAAAAGGAATATTATATATAGGGAACTTTTTTTCTATTCCTTTTTTCCATCATATCTTTTATTTTTAAATATTTTCTTTCATCAGTATTCGGTCCCTTCTTTTATTGAATCCGTGAAATTTTATCAAATAAGGGACATGTTCTTTTAATCTTTATATGGGTAACTGAAGAGTAAGGAATAATAATTTATTATATTATCCTTTAAAATATTAATTAGATGAGAGCCTACTCATTATAATACATTATATTATTTAAGACCGTGCATCAGGCGTTTCACTGTTGATGAAACAAGGACAATTCCTTCGTATTGTGTCAATGTAAATATTACATATAATTTCCAATTGAGAGATTTAATTTTAAAGATAAATATTAATTAGAGTTAAATATTACATTTCATTTACAACGAAAGGTACTATGAAATATTTTTATTTTAACCCATGTATATAAACGTAGCAAGACCATGCTTATCAACTTATTTCAATCCTCTGTTAGTGAAATGGGACTTGATAAACCCAGAGATTTATATAAATGCATGTTATTTCTTTAAATCTACATTTTATCGTCGATATTTCTCAGAATCCTTTTGAAACATTCAGTCAGATTATAATAAATTATTTATTAATCTTAAAAATGCTATTTTTAGGATTTATTTGTATATTTAGAATTTTTTAATCAGGTTTAGTGATGTTAATTGACTGTATGGCTTAAAAGTATTTCCTTTTGATTTATTGGATTCCTCTTTTTTTAATGTGAAAACTCTGGCTTACAATGATTGCAACAAAAATGTAAAATTGTAGCTATTATTTTATATAAAACATTCAACCTCATCAATGATGATGGGTACTAACTTGATTCCTAAAATTAGCATAACTCAATGCATATTTAAAAAAAAAAGAAGGATACTAGTTGAAATTTCTGAGTACATAATGAATAGAATAGTTAAAATAATGTAACACATTTAAAGTACGTAATTATTATAATCGTAACACTGTTTACTATGAAAAATAATACTTATAATTTTGGGGATTTATTTTTACTTAGTTGAATAACTACGTTATAAAAAGTACGTTTACTAACGAAGCTATGGAACAAACATAAACAAAGATACGTCCAAGCATATGCTTGTATACGATATTACTGTGAAAAAACAACAACACATTAATTATTGACTTTTGAAAAAAAGAAGAACTCATCAACATAAGTCTGTGTGTGAAAATTTAGTAAAAACTTTTAATATAACTATTTTATAACTGCATATAAAGAAAATATTAAGAAATCAGGGAAAAATATTAATGTCACTGCATTAGTTTTGATTTTTGTTATTCTCTAAGGAATTTTGTCTGGGTGTTCATTTTCTTTTCTTTAAATATTATTATCTTTTCTATTCAACCTTTGTTGACAGTGTTGAAAAAAAAGTTTTTTATTATTTTTGTACAGACATATTTTGTATTATCCTTCGATTTTTTAACCACTCCCTTTTTCCTCAATCACTCAGAACTCTTTTGAGACTCCAAATTATTGAAGCAGGTAGTTGTAAACTTCTGGCCTGTCTTCATGTTGCTCTCATCCAGCCCTTTCGTCAACTTCATAGTCTTTGCAATTAATTATCTTGGTCTTCCGATCCCTGTATTCATACACTTAGAAGTAATTCCAAACAAAGTAATTAAGTAAGCTTCAAGTGTTAGTATAAGTCGTGGAGAAGGGCCCTTCATCTATCGGAAAAGCGAAGTTTCGAACGGCTTGGTACTAGCGATGGCATAGAACATGAAGATGTAAACATCATTTTGAAGAATCCCATCACCATTACAAGTCAAAAATGGTTGAAGTATTGATGAGGAACGTCCTGTGTTTTTACAAAAACAAGTCACAAGAAGATTCTAAAGAGAAAAATTGCTATTTTTGCCATAAACAGTTGGATACCTGATTCCATCTATTCTACGAATGTAAAAAAAACCACTCCGATCTTTAAAATGGTGGAGGAAAACATATGGATTAACTTTGAGGCAAGATTGAGTCCCTAAAATAGGCTCCATGTAACATCTTCCCGATATAAGGATAAGTGGAAGAGTGTGTGACTCATCTGCATAATATATGCAGTAAAGCGCAAGAACAAGGAACTCCTTCGTGCCTCCGTTATTACGCCTCTCAGGCAATAATATTCATCAACTTCCTTCTCCAGCGATTAAAAATACTAATACACCATACTAATAGAATATTTTTCACTAATTATTTGTCAGAACTAGCTCAAGATTATTTCTTCATGATATGACTTATTTATTAGATCTCTGGATTTCCTGTTTTTTTTTTTTTTTGGATTGATACCCAAATATTAATTAAACATGCAATTGTCATTCCTTTTTTGGTTTAATGTTTCAGTTGTTTTATAAACTACTGTTTAGAATTAATAAATATATTTAAAAAAATATCTGCCGCCCCTCTCATACAAATTCAGAATCGCTCCGAGCTGCCATCATGTCATAATGGTTCACTATGGATACGGGCTTTGTCGTCAAGAGCTGCCAATCTATACACCGGCGTATTGAGGTTGTTATTGCTTGTAAAAGAGGTCATATTTATTGATATGAAATATAACTAAATATAATATTTATACATATCACAAATTGGTTTTGAGTTGTCTTTTCTGGACTTCATAAGAAGCACATTTTAGTCATGCTACTGCGAGTTTTAGTTTCCTACTCTGTAGTTGTAATCATGCATAAATAACAAACTACTAAACAATCCAGACTAATCATGGGTAAACGAATGATTGTAATGCATCATCCACAATTCTATTTTGAGCCGAGTACAATATACATCTTTTGGAAAAAGAGGATAAATAAAAATTCATTCTTTTTTTTCAAAAAGAGATCTAAGATATTTATTTCGAATATCGTAAAGTTTATTAGTATACATATGGCTTTAAAATTATTTATACAACATACACGTATATATTAGAACATGAAGTTAATAGCAAATCATAAATTATTTGTACTTAACTAATAATCATCACTCATGTTTAGTTATTTTTTTTACTTACCTTATATCTTAATACCACTTTGTTTTTAATTTCATGTAAATAAAGATAGTTAAATTAGCAACATACATAGGCTGTTACATATATTTCGAGCCTGAAAGAAAATACGCATTGAGTGCTCCATCTAGTGGATTCCCTGGTATTTAAAAATATCGACTATATAATAACGTTTTGTTATTTACAAGTGATTTGAGTATTTTATAGTTGATTTTGAATAAGGATTTTGATATCATTTTTACCTTTTTGAGTAAAAGTGCCCATTTTTCTACACTGAAATTAAATAAATAGAGAAAATTAAGAAGAGATAAAAAATATGAAAGAGCGTGCTAGGCAGGGGTCAAACTACAATGATTATTCTTTTTTTTACATACATCGGGAAGAAGTTTTTATCTACGTCTCTAGAGGTATATTACCTCCTTCGTTCTATCTATTGGAATAAAATAATAATTCCAGTCTGGAAAAGAGGAATTAACTCACTCCTATCAACTGTTTTGTGGTATTTTTTTTTTTGAGGAAAAGTTGTGACACACAAAGGAGTTAAAAAATTTTTTTTCAATTGAAATTCTAAAATCACACATAAGCAATATTAAACATTCAGAGATATGAAATTACGTGGAACCAAACACAATTCAATACGATTACCTACTTCTGTTTACATATATCTCGGCCTTGCTAGGTACTGTGACAGTCCTTATTCCCGTCTTAGGACATATCTTATAAGTCCTTGGGACAAGTTCTTTGGGCCTCCGGTAATTTGGACTATCAGTAATATAACTGATAAACAAGAAAGAAATAACATTGATTCACGTCGTCAAAGATCAAACTTTATATGTTTTTATGACTGATATGCAATACTGGACTGGATAAGACTGCGGTCTTCAGTTCTAAACAAGTACCGACACAACACTAGAGTAACCACACTGACACAAAAATATACAATGCATTTGTTCTCAACTGTTGATGTGCTTGCATCTTTTGCCCCTAATCAGTATTCTAAACCTTGATTGGTTAAAATGAAATTTATTTTCTATTAGTGTTCTTTTAATTGGTCAAACGGAGTTGCACTGATTAAGTATAAGTAAACGTACTGGTATAACATTCACTCCATCGGGCATAGAAATGGTCTTTGTACGTTATACATAGTTCTTTCCCTTGAAACGAATAAAACGCCGATACATTGAGTTCAAAATAATAATTTCTCCCGAGCGTGTTGTCCATAAATGAGCTATGTCGTTCCATTGAAATATAATCAGCTGTTTTTTAGTTGCTGTGAACAATTTCCAACAATTATTGAATATTAAGTCCATAGTTGGGTTGAATTGACCAACAAACAACTTATTTTGGATCTTATTTTCTGTTTCTTTCAGAAGAAAGTATTCAGGAAATGACTTGTAAGGGAAATAAAATTACTCACTGCAAATATAATTTTTTTAAAAGACCTTCCAATTTTTTTAGATAGTCATTTAATAAAATTTTGGATTCTCATTCCATTCTTAAGCATTCAAATTCTCTATTTTAATTTTCCCCACACGTGGCTCATACCTAATATTTTAATAGACTGATAAGGTTGATATAAGTTCACTTAAGAAAGTACTTAATATGAGACCATACTAATTGCCCATGAGAAAATTAATCAATATATAATTTCTGCATCGTGGTTGTACTGTCTGTAGCTTATTGTTTAAAAAAAATGACGCAATTTGAGAATAATTTTCACTCTATGAGAGTTACAGACACCTATCCGTATATATATAAAATTGAATTCGTATCTGTCCCTGTGTGTATCTTTTATGGGTGCCCCCAGCCTTGAACCTAGGACAGTGAAATTTTCATAGATTAAAAAGTGAAGGACGTGTCAAAACCGCACTACGTTTTCTAAATCTATTCAAAATCAAAAAAGTTATGTGCGAAAAAATAAATCGTGAAAATTGCAATTTTGTTTGTTTCATGGCAAAAAAAAACACAACTTTCAATTAAATATAAGATTCGTTCAAAAAAAGTTTGTATAAATTTGTCTGAAGATTTGTTTGTATAAAAATCTGACACCTAAAAATTGATCTTTAACTGAAATATCAGTCATTTACAAAAAATTGCTCTTTTTTTTCCACGTATTTTCATTAAAGCGTCAATTTTGGATTTGATGTATTTTTTGAATCAAATTTTAGACTTTATTATTTTATTAAAGTATTTTCAATTTCTGGAAGATTTTTGTAATATAGGTTTTTCAATATTTTATAAAATTGACCAGTTATTGAGGATAATTTTTTCAACGACATTATTCTCCTTGACTTTTTTCATTTTTGGTAGTACAATTTTTTTTGGGGTAGATGTGAGTTTCTCTTTAGAATATTAATAAATTGTATTTAATACTTTTTTTTTTTTGAAAAATTAGTGCACAAAAGTGATGATTTATTATGTCTCCATGCATGGAAGACTTCTTCCATAAGGCCATAGTCTGCTCCCCGATAGTCTTCTGGGTCAATTTCGTTATCTCAATCCTATTTTTGTACTCTGTGCAAATGGTGGTGACTATGACAATGGTTTTTTGAGCATTCGACAGCCAATTATGTGTTCTATAACATTGTTATGGGAAAATTGTAGAAAAATGACTTAACCTAATGACATTTTCCATAATAGATATGAGTAAATAATAACGTTTGGCCCGCTACAGGTGTTCCGTTGAACAACCCCCCATACCCCCCATAACATCAATCATTTGAAGAAACACAAAAAATTACATGTATATATATATATGCAAATTAAGTTTGCTTTCTTTGATCTTTCATTATTTTCTTAAGTCGATAAGTAATTGTCACTTTATAGGTTAAACATATTTTTATTTGAGTAAAGACTGGTTGATTTTATAAAAATATTATGTGTATAAAGATAAAAGGACTGCCTTTTGTTTAATCCCTGTACACCAATAGTAACATAAGTTTGATTGAAGTCGTTTTTTAATTTAAAATATACAAAAAGAATATTAAATTTTTTTATGAGCATTCATTTTTTTTTTTTTGAAAAATTAGATTTGACAAAATATTATCATTATTAAATGTTGCTTCCACTCCTTACGCCCGATTAAGTTTTTATTAGATAATTATAAAGCAAATATACATTAAGTTAGAGTGGCACTTAAATTTGGTAAATATCTGATGCATATTTTCCAACTGCAATCTAATTTTTTCCTACTCAAATATGACTATTAATAGTTACTTTGGTTCATTCTTATCTTAATAACTTTTTTATGACCTTTTTTGTTTTTTTTTTTGCTTTGAAAAAGTTCAGGATTCTTTTCTGTCAATATTTAGTGTATTGCCAGTTTTTTTTTTGTGAAAATAATTTTTCTCGAAGAAAACAAATGTAGGTAATCCACACTCAATTCGAAGAAACATCAAATTCGTGGTATGAGTTAAGATGCTTAAGAATTTAAGCTAAAGTATAGAATCTTTTATTTGATTTAAAAGTTATATATTCTACCCTTTGAACAATAAAATCCATAAATTAATAATTACCTCCGAAACGACGTTACAATAAGGTTATGTTTTTGCCCCTGTTTTGATTACACAGGGAACACTCATTTTGTAGAAATGAATTCAAGCCAAATTTATCTTTGAATGCAAAATCCAAAACTTATCTCAGTTTTTCTCTCAGTTATCCAAATTCTGAAATATATTGGATTATAGTAATTCGGGACTATTATTGTTCAGAGTAATTTTTTATTATAAAACAATCCCCAAGTTTAATGTAGAATTTACTAAACTTATGTAATAGTGTTTTTTATTATTTTAATGTTTTTTTATATTCTGTATCTTGTTTCAAACTCGTTATATTTCCATGTTCAGGCTGATAAATGATGAAAAACGTAGAATTAAAAAAAAGATCTACTTAAAAAGTATGCATCTCTAAGGATTTGTGTTTTATTTAGTAATTTTTAAGTTTTTGAAATGTTAAAATTCTCTACTCATCGGAAATAGATCGCTGTATTGTTTCGATCCTGGTATCTCATTCTCAAGGTAGAAGGCCACTCCTTTATTAGGTGCGGTAGTTTTCCTTAAATAAATTATCCTCCTGTCATCCCTTGTGGAATTCGGAATCCGAATTCGAACATCTCTTGAGATGGAGGATTAATTTAGATACTTATCTTCCTTCTATTGCCTCGATCTTCCCTTTACGTGGCCTGACGTGATAAAAATTGGCATTTAAATCGGGGGGGGGGGAAAATATGATAATAATGTTACCTATTTGCTTTTACATCCTCCATAAAAAAGGGGATAACTTACAAAATACACAATGGATCAAAAATTCTTCGTCATGTATATTTTTTAAATTAAAATTGAATATTTTTAATATATTATCAGCTATGATATTCCTTTTGACTATGGATGATGAATAGATTATAAGGGTCTAAAGAAGAGTGTCGTTCTTCATCATTTTCAACGGTTAATAAGAATCCTTTGGTGATTGACGAATATTCACCAAAGTATATACATCTATTATACACTCAATTTGCTTTTGCTTTTTTATTATCAGGCCACTTATATAGATTTTGTTCCTTAAAATATCTAACTTTGAAATGTCAAATATTTTGTGTTGTCATCAAAATATTTATTCATTTATTTTATCCTACGTGATCCATGAATTTTAAGCTACTGTAAATGCAATTCGTTTGTAAATAAGAGACATTTCTTGCCAGAAATTGAGGATGATTCGTTAAAAAGTAAAAATGTAATTCAGTTTTGAGAAAAATAGTTATAGCTTGCTCTTGTGGTAAGAATCTACATTTGAGATTGGGAAAAATGATTTGTACTTTTGCTCAATTGTAATGATTTATAAGATGTGTTATAATCATTCAATTTAAGTCAATTATTCCCCTTTCTTTTGGATAACTTGTTGCCAACGAGAATTCAACTTCCTAATGCCTGTCTCGTAGAAGCTCTTGTCCCTATGGGCAAAAAAATCTAGAAACAATTTTTCAGGGGTCTCTAGTGTGGCCACATTTTTAACCCCAGCACGTTGAACATATACAGGAACTGTGCACGCCTGGCACGTCATCAAAGATTTGTGCAGCCTAGTGTTGTCCTGTTGTCTTCTATTCTCCAATGCAGGTTGCTTCTGTTGGATCGTCAGCTTCCAAAGGTCGAGTTGTTCACAGTAGAGGGCAGAATTGAGCAGGGAAAAAATTGCTTGAGTCATTGAATTGCAACATGAATCGAAGGAGTATTGAGCCTATCGACATTGCAAATTTCCTTGGTCCTGTCGATGCGTTTTTCCCATAAAAACCAATAAAAATGTAAAATAATTAACCTTTTTACTTTGAGACCTCCATACTCGACCCAAAGCGTAATAATGTGTGAAAGCAGCTGTAGTATACACTCACACATTTACAATGTTGGTCATCTGATGTGACCAATAATAAATAAGATATACTTAGTTATTAAAAAAGAGGTGGAAAATACAAAATTTATTTTTCCTCAAACTAATAAATAGCCTTATTTATATATATAAAGCATCTTATTTTGAGAAGTCAATTATATTGTCTTGTCATCAACAGATTTATTTATTTATGATATTGTTATATGAATAAATATATACGTAGAAGGGTATATGGGATATATCCTCCTCATTAAATAGGTCATCCAATCCATTTTTTTCCTTGCCGAAAACAATTTTTATTTATCTCGTTAGAGTGTTCTCTTACATTTATAAAACAAACTTGTGGGACAAGACGATGCATATATAAATATTTTTGTATAAACTACAAGGTTAACAAAATTGATGTAACACATTTTTTTAGTCTTAAAATGATATTTTCTTTCTAAATATCATCAAATCGGGATGGTTTTTTTGTGCCCTGAAAAAAAGATGTGCCCAGTCCTTCAATTTTTCCACAGAGCTATGTCTTCTTAAGCCAAAATTATGTTAACAACCTTCTCCCAAAAATAATATCGTTGTTTTTTTCTTTTTTGTTAGTCACCAGGATTACGGCGAAATTTACCAATCAATTGCAATCTAACTTGATATGAATATAGTATATATGGTCACAATAAGAGACCATTCATTTATTTTTATTGTCTTTTTTTATTATTCACTATTTCATTTTACCACACTTAATAATTAATAAAATAAAATGCCAGAAGGAATTGCATTATTATAATATACATAATCATTTTAATTTATAATCAGATCTCCAGAGATAGACCAATTCTTCCGTACTTTTTTGTTATATCTCAATTTCAAAAATCCTATAAAAGTAGAAAGTGTTCAATTAACAATATTCGAAGCAAAAATAAAAAGAATAAGAATTAACAAAAATATTAAAAAAATGGACACAAATACTAATCAAACGTTAAAAATTACAGTAACAAAAGTTTTCACAGCTTTAACTTATTTGAGGGACGATGACGTTTTTTAAAAACATTTACAATATGGTTTAAATTTTTGAGGCGAGGTTCTGATTCAGAGGGTATGTTGGAGGCAAAGTCCAATAATTCTCCATTGATTCTCAGGATTTTGATGCTAAAAGCAACATATCTTGCAGTGGCATCTATTAAAATACCTCTAAAATCTTGTACTCTGATTGGCTCTCTCAAAGTGAGTTTTTAGAAAGAATTTTAAATTAGATAATATTGTGCCCTGGTTTTTGGGACGCAAATTTTTTCTCACAGATAATCCAAACAGAATAATGGCCGATAGATTACTTGACTTTGTATTTATGAAATTCGTCATATTTAAAGATACAAATAGTCCAAGTATTTCCGGGTGGGTGCTGTTGCGTCTTGACGAAGGTGGCCGAGGTATCAATTATTTATAAGGAGGAGGGATCCAGGACAACCGAGATAAATGAGGAGAAGGAAAGGCGTGGAGGAATAAGACAAGGCTTTTTATAGGAACATCTATATTCTTAGTAAAACAAAAACTTACTTTGGCATATACATAGAATATAAAATTATTTATACTAATCAAAAGGTAAAAGCAGTACTTTACAAATATAAATACATACAAAAAAATAGAATAAAAGAGAATCAGAGGGAAGGATACACAAATACATTACAGGTGCACTCAGTGAATGCGTGGATGACCGAGGTTTACATTTTCCCGCGGCCTATACACGGTTCATAAAAGGAATTACAACCTGTAGATATTTGTATCTGAGTCGTAAATCAACGACCGTCCAATATTTCACATGGGGATCTTAGTATTTTCAGAGTTCAAAACGAAATAGTTCAATGAACAACGCGCTCGGGAGAAATTATTCTCTTGAAGTCAAAATGTGTAGGTTCGTTCCCCGTTATTTCCTAGAGAAATAAGTATACATTATATACATTGACAGAAACGGTCAAAAACACAATATTGACCATATAAATAGTTGAAATCCTGTCTTTGTGGCTCATCAAGATATACTTATAATTAGACTTGAGTAGTTTGTAATGAAATAAAGAGTGCAAGGAGAAGGCGAGAGCAAGTCAAATCCAGGGGCATCAACAGAATTATAATTTGGAGGCTACATGAATTAAGATCCTAGCTAATAACAGCTACTTGTTATATTATAGTGGGGGAGAAAATGAAATACTGCTATAAAGAGGACAGCCTTCTACTTAAAAAAAAACATTGATACAAGTAAAATATTGTAGTTATATTTAAATATAAATATATTTATTTTATTATACAACATATACATTGTTTATTAAATCTCCTTCCAAACATATTGTATATTGAGAGCCTCCAACGCAATGTAAAATGGGGTGTGGGGACCCGTACTTCCTTGTTTTTTTGTTTTTTTAAAAATTATGTAGCATGGAAATGATATGATTGACTATAACAAAATTTAAAGAAGACAGGCTTATAAATTATAATTTCTTCCTCGGTTACCCAAAGACAGCTGAGAAAAATATGACGGAGGAAGGCTACAGAGCAAGCTAAAATAATGGAACTTGTTTTTCTAGATTTCTCCAGCTATGCACAAAAATCTTTAATAATGGGAATTGTTTTCGATATTTATAGAAAATATTTTTTGGGTCAAGTTGAAAAGATCATTGCTGGAAATGGGGTTCGTCTTACTGTCAGTAGTGAAAAGCTTACCGTACTTACAAAGAATCAAATGTGACTAGGGGATGATTTCAGGGAGAAAAAAAAACTAATAATGATCCAGTATTTTTCCCTTTTGTGTCGTGGTGAAAAGGTGTCACTGACTAAAACAGTTAGAAATGAGCCCAAAGTTATCATTTAAGCTTATATTGAGGATGCTAGAAAGCTTGGTCGTGGGTAAGCCAGGGGTGGCCTTGACTGACCTATTCTGACAGTTTGTAAATGTTGGGCTCATTCCTAGCCCGATCATGGCAAATAGGGCTTTCTCTTTGTCTTTTCGATACACTTGAAGTGTTTGACAATGTTGTAGACCCTCTTGCTGTTAAACTTATTTGGACTCAAGGCCTGGGCTGTAAAATAAGTTAACTTTCCGTTTGTGAACATGTTTTTTATAGCCCGTTTAGTGAACTAGCAAAAAAGAAACCCCAAAAATCCATTTTGTACTCGTAAATATCTATTTAAAAATAATAATAATGCTGGAACAAATATTAAACATGCACAAAATAAATTCAATAAATAAAAAGGCTAAACAAAAGAAAGACTTTTAATGGCAACAGTGAATTAAAATAACTAAAAATTGTTTTAAAATGGCTAAATCTACTAAAAAAATATACTTATATATTACCAGATTTAATGTTTCTAGAGCATAATGCAAAGTATTGGCAGCCATAAAATTTAGATTCAAAGGATTAAGAATCCTTTTTTTCAACCTTGGGCTCTACAAGGCATGGTCTGTTACCTTTTTTTTTAAGAAGCAGGATGCAACTCACACAAAAGTTACACAATCTCATACCTACTTTTGTACATATTGAGTCTAGATTACAAATTTATAAACTCTTAAAATTGTCATCCATTTTTCATTGACTATTGTTGCATATCAGGGCGTATGCAGAAAAAAACAAATTCAATTCAATGAACAAATTATTCATATTAATCCTGTGGGTTTGTCGCAAATCGTACTAAAAGTTGCTAAAATAGATCGTCACAATAAATGAATGATAAGTTGATAGATTAAATTTACTCGGCCATACCTGGCCCAACATACATTTAAAAAATTAAGTAAATATTTTAAACTTTAGTTAACGTTTTTTAATAACATAACTCATTCCTGAAATTACAATATAAAGTCTATAATTTACTAAAATGTGTATATTAAATATTATGTAAAAATGGACAAGTTTGACATTTGTATCTCTTCAACAAACAAATGAATTTTTTCAAATATAGTATGTATTACATTTTTACACTTTGATGAATTATTGTACTTTACACCCACAATATATTCTTATTAACCCATTGGAAAGAGTCGGAAATTCCAATAGAAAGACAAAAATTAATCGTCACAATAAAATAATGATAAATTGACATATTGAATTGGATAGGCCAAACCGTGGCCAATAGAAGTTTTTAAAAGTAGGCAGTTTATAAAGAGATGGGATCATGGAAAAGAAAATTTTATATTATATAAAAAGGAAAAATTAGACAATTTCTCCTTATCTTGATTTTAGAAATAGATATTTTTTGTGTTAACTAACCAAATACAATACTTAGACAACAGAACTAATAATCATATTATGAGTACTCTTAATTTATAGAGTGATAAACTATCTCCTTATATTTAATCTCATAAATAATCAAATAAACATATACATACCTTATAATATCTGAATGCATTTTTTTGAATTCTTTGATAGTATTATTGAAATAATAATTATACCTGCCAACATTTTAAGGATTTCATTTGATAGAACATATTATTTTGCTTATAGAAAGTCTTAATACTTTTTGGAGTCAAGAAAAGGACTCTTACGGAGAATTTGTCATAGAAAAAAAAGTGTATATGGTACATCAACATCAAAACAATCTTGAACAAAAATCAAGAACATGAAGAATACCAATCAATGTTTTTTACTTCATATATAAATATATGCTGTCCAATATTTTATAGATATATTTGGATCAGTTATGGCATTATTATTCAAATTACAGGGATGATTCAAGCTACCTAAGAGTTTGAGTATAATTTTTGTGTTGTTTTTGATTTAAAAGCATATATTACCCTCGATATGAGGCCATATAACCCTACAATTTATCAAGTTCACATTCTTTTATTGTGACAATCATTTTTTGATACTTTAAGTTAAATTTACGAAGGGGCTTATAAGAATTATTTGTATATAGAAATTCACCATATATATTCTTCAAAGAATATAAATGTAATCCACATAAAATTTTAAGAATTTTTTTTTCCTACTTGCTTTAATTTTGACAGGACACACATATAATTTTATTCATAGTTTAATTGGTCTGAGAGTGGGGAATATTGATTCTACAGCCAAATAATGGTTTTTGAATTTCTATATATCTTTATTATGTATAAGGTTTTGAAAAATAAAAATTTGGCATGATCTGCGATCAGATGAATCAACTGACTAAAAATGAAAACCAACAGAAATGTTTGTTATTAGTCATCCAAGATCTTGCATGAATAGAAAAAACTTAGACGTGATGCAATAATTCAGAATGGGGATGTGGTCAAAGTTGTTCTAATTGTAGTGCACGACCCTTTCAATAAAGCCCAATAATTCATACTCAATTTTAGATTAGCTATAGGCTTTGTATTCAAATTTCTGGTACGGATTAAGGTGTTCCAAAATTATTACTCTTTTTTAGTTCCTGTATTTGATTAAAAAGTCTTATATTGGTCCAGATTTAGCCCATTCAAAAATCCCTCAATTTCTCATTCTGTGACGATTTGGCTACTTTAAATGCAATTTACAGCTCAATAAAAGGTTTAATAAGTCTATTTTATTTATAGAAATAAACGATATATATTCGTCGAAGAATACAAATGTCATCCACAATCAATTTTAAGAAAAATAATTCCATACTTACTTGTGTGTTCACAAGCAACATATATAGTTTTTTTATTTCTTTTAAAATAACACATTTTGAAATGTCATAATATTGTCAATTACAGATTTATTTTATTCTTCAACGTCTATAAAATGTTTATTTTCTCCTCCATTAGAATCCTTGAACTAAATTATGTTTTGGTGCACATGATTTAACTATGTCTTAATATTTATTTTATTTTCTAAAGCTGTTGTCATTTTTTTTGGAAAGTATAAAGTGTGACCCCTTATGTGTGTCATCATTGTGTTTATTTCCTTCATCTAGTAGCTGATGTGTGTTGCTAATCTCATGAAACGCTATTAAAGCTAAGCTACTCTCTTCCAAAATAATCTTTAAATTGTCAGGGTTACCATTTTAATTTTAACCCTCTTATTCTGATTATTTTTTTGTGACTTCATCATCTATCTTGAAAACTCAGTAAATTAATAATTATAAGTGTGCTAATTTTGTACGAGCGTAGAATCAAATATATTTAACTTATTTCATATTATTATTACAATCCAGCAAAAGATTTGTAATTTTTTTATTATTAAAATTAAACTATCTCACATTAAATTCTACTG
This sequence comes from Lepeophtheirus salmonis, assembly GCF_016086655.4. Classification (NCBI taxonomy): domain Eukaryota; kingdom Metazoa; phylum Arthropoda; class Copepoda; order Siphonostomatoida; family Caligidae; genus Lepeophtheirus; species Lepeophtheirus salmonis. Next base: position 16,897,800 of record NC_052139.2, read on the forward strand.
GTTCTTGTCAATCCATGATATTTATGTTCTGGATTGTCATTTTTCAGTTTATCTGAGAGTTCTTCTTCCAAAAGGGATTATTTTCCCTCGAAATGTCAATTACTCGTGTTGGGCCTTTATCTCCCATCTCTTCAATTGTAGGACCTATTATGTTTTTCATTTTATCTGGAAAATCCTACCCTATTGGAGTCATTTTCCATTAATCTACTAAACCAATAAAATGTCATGACATTCCAAAAGTCTTTGAAGGAAATCAATCCAAATCTATCATACTTTTTGAGAGCTGCTTTTTTCTTCTCGGAACAGCTGCAGATTCAGTTAACGGAGGAGGAACGGAGATGCACCGTCGTTATGTTGCTAATTAATAAGCAAGGATAAATGAGCAATTCTCTTGCCTGACTTGACCTTGTGGCCTACGACCAGCGCTCCCCCATTACCCCCAATTCTTAATCTGGTGGATTATTTTGTCTGTGGCTATCTTGTGGCACATGCTATTTCATATTCTGTGAAACTCTTTACAGCTTTTAATGTTTAAGAAACAAACACAAAAAGACAATAGGCTTTCATTAAACAACAGAAAACAAGTTTTTATTTTTGTTCAATCCTTTATTACTTGAGATAAAGTATTTAACATGTACAACTATGATAATACGTAAATGAATTTGATTAATGAGAATGAACATTTTCATTATTTGTTCTTTTCTTTTCCTAATCAAGATAAACTTTTTATTAATATTGCCGTAAGGTATATTAGATTAATTCATTATTTGAGTCTAAACTATAAATCTACAGATAATAGAGAAGACAGTTGCAACAGGCAAGTTGCATGTTTTGTTTTTATTCCGAGTATTTGAGTGTAAAATAATGTCAAAGTGAAAAGAAAAAAGAAAACGAGCGTACGTTCTTCTCTATGCAAGTGTCAGTGCTAAGATGGCTAAATAAAACGTTGACATCTTCATCCGGACTGCATAGAGTATACAATTTTTTTTGGATAACGAACAAATGGGGTAAACTTTTCCAAGAATGAAAAAGAGTACAAAATTGAGGCTTTATCACAGACATCCTTATTATTATATCTTTATATTTTTCACAATAATTTGATTTGGCTGCTACCATGGCCTCCAACCTGCAGAATTTCTGGATGAAAGCCTTGGACCCCCACTTCTGTTCGACGGAGGCCTTAAGATCATTCAGTTTCAGTGAGGGATAGCTCAGGCTCTCTTCTCAATTACGTTCCAAATAGTATAGTCAAAGTGGGAACAGGGAGAATCATTATGCATTAACCCATTCAACAATTCCTGGCCTCCTTTTCTCCAGTTGGCCTTGGTTACTGTTGAAAGCAATGTTGTCATACATAAGAGGCCTTCCCCAAAATCCTTACCATACCTCATCACAGTCCAATTACTGACAGAGAGTCTTGACACGCTGCCTCATCAACTTGGTTAGAATTATGGTGATTGTAGTGTTCGCATCCTCCATGATCCCGTTTCTACCGCCGCCAATGTACCTCTCATTACTCTGACCTAAAGCCATCATTTTTTCAATCTTTTAAACAAGAATCTGCGGGCACCTTAAGAGCTTCATGATCTCTTTGTCGAGGGTCGAGCAAATCATACATTTTTTGCCTTTTTTCAAAAATATAAATTCACTCCGACCTGCCATCATGTTAGTGACATCTTATGCCACTCAAAGGTACAGTTTGGAGGTTTACTTATAAACACATACTAACCATGCAGATCAAAATGTAACGAAACAATCAATGCATATAGTTGGTAATTACAAGACCCATGCTCTAATTCAATCATGTATGTTCAGACTAAGATATGGTTACGTGTTCAATATATTTATCTAAGTTGCAACTTGTACAGATATCACAACTTCTACACAACATATAAAGGGAGGGCAGCAAATTGCGGAGTGTCAATTAATGTTTATTTTTTCTCATTACTATGAAAAGGTTTAGTGATTATTTTTTGATATTCTGGTTACAGCTTCCTTTTTACATAAACAAACTATGAAAATTGTTTCATCATTTCATCACCATGTGCAAGGTACAAGCAATAAGGAAGCACATCTCTGATTTCCGAAATATAGAGTTGATTTGATGAAGATTTTGGACATTGTTAAGTGTTCTAGGAACATTGTTTTTTAATTGACCAGGATGAAAAAAAACAGGAAAAAACTTCTCCAGGATGTCAGGAAGTAGAAGGCATAATTAAAAGACGGAAACAAAGCTCTTCTTAAGTTTTGAGAAGAATATAAGTGAGGATCTCACTAAGTTGATGAATTGCTTCGCCAACGACTTCATTGTGGCTCCTAGGACCATCAAAAAGGCACACGTTTGGATTAGTTTCTTTCATAAGGAGCCACGCCACTTTGTGACAGAGGGCATGTAAGCTAGCAGGCTTGAGAAGTGCGAGAAAGTGAGAAAATCCTCACATAAAGGGTAATAGGTAAATTGTCAAAATTTTCTTGGACAAGGAGATTTTCACAGTTGATCAATTCCACATTGGCCGAAACAACTGCTGGCTTGCAGAAACAAAGTAATTGGGCCAGTGGGTTTACCACACCAAATATCCAGCCCAGACAATGCCCCTCGGTTTTATATACTCTGATGGAAAGAAGATTCCTCCGTTATTTTTCAAGACTGGACATCCAATCGACCAGGAGACCAACTATAAGGTACTTAGGTAGACCATCTAACCATAGTTGCAGAGCAACTTTCCAGAGGGTAACTACATGTGGATGGGGGATTGGTGCCCCTCTCACACGTCCTCCAAGTGCCAAAAGTTCTAGCAGAAAACATGTCTATATTCTAATTCAAAATAGATATGACCTCTTTCCTCACAAGATTTGAAACCACTTGAATGCTCTATCTGAGGCATGTTTGAGAAGGAAACCATAAGGACCTCACACCCAAATGTGGACTCACTGAAGTCCTCAATAGTGGCTCCATGGGACAATTTGTCAGACGAGTTTTTCATCAACTCCTGCATAGCCTTCAGGCGACGAGTTAAGGCTGTGATTGATAATGAAGGTACCATATTGTGAGAAAAAAGTTTAAAAAAAACTTGCCTACATGTTTTGTTAACATATTTTTTTGCCTATTATAGACCAAATAAAATTATTGATGTATTTCTGCATCCATTTCCCGAGTCCACGTTTTTCTGCCATACCCAGTATAAAGCAAGTTTTTCCGTATGTCGATTTTGGCTGCCATAAATTCATTTTTGAATGTACCCTAAATATCTTAGAACTAAATTACCACTTGGTTTAAGAAATAACTACGTGGCTAAAACCAGCTTTGTCATACAAAAAGAAAAGAAAAGGGAAGTACATATTTATTCTTATAAAGTAAAGTTTGTCTGTTCCCCTCTTCTAATCGTTTAAAAACTCTGAGAAATAATTGGTACTCCTGTTACCATAATAATTGAACTTGTTGCACTGAGTGCCAACAGAGGTAAGTACCTGTCAATTACATTTTTCTATCACGTATAGAGTTAAAAAATATATTTACAAAATGCGAGTAAATTGTTTTCTTATAAATAATTAACACAGTCAAGTGCTCTGACATAATTATTATCTATTAAAGAGCTTTTCAAGAGGATTATATTAAGCAACAAATTTAAAATGAAAATATTTTTTATACACACTTCTAAAATACTTTTCTTGTTGTTTTAATCCCTGAATGTAGAGTAGATAATGCTCTTTTAATTGGTCAAATGGAGATGCATTGATTAAGTATAAGGAAACATTATAGTATTTTATTTACTCCTTCTAACCTTAGAAACCAATTTGAAGTCCATACGAGGTGTATTCAAAAAGTAAGGTGACTTTTCAAATTTCGAAGCCAATGTATATTTAATATGCTCGATTTTTTATTTGTTTTATGATAGTACACTCGCCACAGACATACTGATTCAGCTATATCATATGTTTAGTTTGTTTGTGAGATGCATAGTAGTTAGAAGTATTTTACGTGTTCAGTGATTTTTTCTCCTTAGGGCTCTTCCATTGGAACTATAGGCTTTAATTTCGATATCATAACCATAAAACTTTGATTCATATCCATTTAAGATCCTTTTGAGCATATCAGAATCATTATTGACTTCTGTCAATAGCTCATGAGCGATGTTCATGCTACGATTCCTTTGGTCTAAATGAACCGTTTGGGAACAAACCTCGCTGACACTCGTCTAATTCCCAAAAGGTTCGGAAAAAAAATTTATTGCAAGAGTCAACAGATATGTTAATATCGTCAGCAACTTCTCTGATAGTAATTTTCCTGACTGCTTCAATGTTTTCATCTGTTGTTAGCTCCAAAATTTGTTACTAATTCTTTGATCGATGTTTATTCAATAGCTAAAACTCGCCGAACACGCAAATATCTCTAAACATTATGCCTCTCACAAACAAACTATTCATATGATATAGCTGAATTAGTAAATATATATTTGTAAAAAGGGTACCAACATAAAAAAAAAGAAGAATAATCGAGCAAATTAAATTAACGTTGAGCGCAAAATTTGAAAAGTCACTATTTATTTCTCTAGAAACGACTGGAGGACAAACCTGCACATATTGAGTGGAAGAAAATATTTTTCACTAGGGCGTTGTCCATTGAGTTACGTCATTTCTCAAACTTTTTGACTTGTGCTCATTGTTAAATTCTGAAAATGTGATTGTTTGATTTAAAAAAAATATGTTACTTTTTAAAAATCATCTCCCTAAAAGATCCTCTGCACGAAAGTCGCGTAAATAAAGTAATCTAAAAGGGTAGATTGTTTAGCTTGTTTTTTTTTGTTTTTTTTTGTAATTGGCATACTGAAGAATGAATTTTCTTTCCCAAACCTGTTGTCACGGTTATTTAATGGTGATTCTCTCTTTCTTTTTTTAAACATAAAATAATGCTGAGATGACAGTCGGAACGACCATTTCCTTTACGACAATTGACCTTTCAGAGTGTGGTGGATCTTTGATATCAAAATTACCGACGATAAAAATCGTCAAAGTCTGAATTGAACGTGATTGGTTGTTACAGTATCAGGACCATAACATTATTCCCATTTTCAGCTACTTAGCTTGCGTTTTCACCTTGTTTGAAAAAAATTAGAAAATAAGGCGTATTTTCTCTTTTCTGGTGTCCATCTTTGATGCACAATGAAACAAACCTGATAGAAGCAATTATAAAACGGTCTAAAAAGTTTTTTTAGTACGAAATCTTGTATATTATAAACTGATTACCTTATACAACGCTAGATGCACATTATGAATGCCATCTTTTGGAAAAATATTCGATTTATTTTTAATGCCTCACTAATACATGATATCGGAAGAATAGTTGCTCTAACAGATAATTATTAAATCAAATAATAAGATTAAATATATGTATACGTGTACACACAAGATAGATACGGCAACCCGCCTTAAGGGTGCTTTCAGTGTCAATTTTATGAAGGGGGATTTAAGCAACACTTGCTGAAGGCCCACATGCTTGTTTGTAAACAATAAAAATCTTTTTAAAGTGTGTAGAGTTACAAATAGACAATGTTGAATAAAACAATCAGAGTTTTTTTTTGACAAAAACACTCACATCAATTAACTCAATCGACTGTTATATAACAACTGCGTGTTTAAAAAGGGCTGAAATTAGGTGAGTAACTGTTAACTGAGGCTAGAAAGATATGACTAAAGGACTCAAGGGAAAGAAAGGACACTCAGTAAAAGAAGAGCATTTTTTCGAGTATATCAGCGAAAAATCTTTTCCTTGAGTATCCTTGTAACTCTGGATATGTCTTCCGGTGATACTTTAATCTCTGTAACTCGTCCCGACGATAACTTCGGTGTGAGAAGTGTTAGTGTCCTTGTGCAAAGCTGCATAATATTCTACATAACTAGAAAAAGTATTTATACTTTAAGTTCAAATCAAGGCTCAAGTCTTTGCTTACAAATCCAAGCTCTTAAATACTTTTATCGAGTACTTTGATTTATATTGAGCTCATTTCAAGTAGAATAATATTTTAGAAAGTAAAGGGTACCTAGAAAAAATACTTTTATGTAGTTCAGTATTCGAGGGGTTCATTGTATAAGTTTGACCACACGTCATACTTTCATTTCTTTCTCGAAGTAGTCTTTATGGAGATAGAAACACCGGAAAATTGAAATTCAATTATCGTAACCTCCTATCTATATGAAAATAATTTTGCTATTGAGGCGAGGCGATGCTTTGTGAAGCAAAGAGTATATTGGTTTATATATTAGTATATATATAGAGTTTATTGGTGTTGTAGGAGTGAATAAATAAAAGCCAATTTGTATTTGTATATCATAGCCAAAATTTTCTTCATAGGAATTATAAGATGCCCAATATATTCATATATAAGACGAGAGTTTAACACAAGAAATGAATTCCTGTACTTTTAGAAACGGAGCATAAGTGCAAAAAAACCTCTAACTTCGTTTATTCTTCAAAAAGAAAATGCTGAGCATTATTTTCCGATTATTTTATTAAATAAATGTTTCAACAAAACCTCTTGTTTAAATTTTAATCTTGAAAAATTGAACTTAATAAAATGTGTACCAATAGATCAGATCAACCCTGTATATATAAATATGAGTCATGGATGATATGGTGTTTAATATATTTAAATTAAAAAAAAATATGGTCCAGATCAAACATACTTTTTTATAACATAACAAAAAAATGTTTAAAGTATTTTGCTAACTAACTCGGTAGCTATTAAATGATGTATCAAATTGCAATCATAGTATAAACTATTCCAAAAGAACCAAAAGCTTTGTCCTTGTAAGTTTCTTGTTTAATAAATTGATAAATCGACCCAAACCCAGGAAGAATTAAATATAAACTTCAAGGTGACCAAAAAATAAGAACAATTATTGATAGGCACCTACAAGTATTAATAAAATATTCATGACCTAAGTCTAATCGTATTTAAAATGGCAATATATATTTCTATATATTTATCACACACCTGTCAAGCTTTGAGCTGGATGCTTGTATGGCGTAGAAGTAGAATAGCATTTTCACGAAAAGAAAAAGAAAAAAAAGAAGTACTTTTTGTTGGCCAAGTCTACGAAGTATTCCTTTAGCAGGTCTTCAAGAATGGAGTAAGTAGGTTTTAAAACTGGACACGCCCACAAAAGGCGTGAAGTTGTCTCTCTTTCTGAGCTAAAGAAATTATCGGATAAATATTGCCCAAGTCAAGGAATTGGAAAAGAACAAACCCCAATTGAGCGTTCGAAAGGTATTCACAAAGCTTTCCCTACCACCCACTGCAGTTTTTAGAATCCTGACGGATAATCTCCGCTTCAAAAACCTCCTCAGTGTGTGAGTACCCAATTCCCTCTCTCAGGTCAACAAGTACGAGGGAGCAAAGGGCCGTATGGCCCTGATTATTTCTACCCGGATCCAGACCAGTTTTTATTCCTCAACCTGTCTGTTAAACACTATGAAGACCTCAAACGCAGCGTTCAGTGGGCGAAGAAGTAGATGAACGAAGAAGAGCTCTCCAGGAGTCTGAAGGAACATCTTTAAATGTCATGATATAGGAATTTATAAAACTTAGCTGCTTTCAGCAGAGGGTAATAAAATTCGACTGCTTTACATAATTCATTTTGGATTTGTTTTGAAGGTGAAAGGTTAGCAATTTTTCAATTAATATAAAATTACATTATTACTTGAATTATTTGTCAATATGTCTAAACAGTTTTTTTTTTTTTTTTTTTGGGGGGGATAGAAGGGAATAAATCAGTAGACACTTCATAATTTGTAATTGACAACCTTACAACATTTCATAAATCAAGTTTGAAAATATGAATGAAGGTATTTATTTGTACCTGCTTTTATTAAGTAAGTCAAGTGTATTTATTTCTTAATGACTCTTATGCAAAGAAATTTACTGTTTTTGACATTATATTGAAAAGAAAACCGGAAATTAAAAAGTACAAAAATATATATAAATTTATTATTAAAATTGCAGATTAAGAAGTTAGCAAGGGATTGCATTATTGCTACTTTCTTGTAGAAGAATACTTTGTGAAAGCTAATACTTAAAATCTACATTAGTGTATAAATATTTTTTTTTGTCTTTCTGTTCTTCCTTTGTGTGTAAGAGGGAGTTGCTGAAGTCCAACATAAATGGAAGAAGGTCTATCCAAAAAACTTACTCAAAGGTATATGAGTCAATGGTTCAGTATTTGTTTCGATAAAAGTTGTAGAAATATCTATTTCCATTGTGGAAATTCAAAACTTTTTTTTGTCTTTTTTATCTATTTCATACCCAGCGGAAGTACCTGACATTACTTTCAAGTTATTAGACGTCAATGAACAGACATAAGAAAACAGACACACTTTGCTTGAATACCATAAATATGTAGTCTACTTTTATTTAGTTTTTCAATATGACCAGCTAAATTTTAGGTGCATACGCTTGTTGCTACATTTTTATTTCTTAGATCAATGCGTAACATAGTGTTTAAATATTACAAACACTCTAAAATGTGTCTTTCGCGAACAGACAGACAGAAAAGCTTTCTTTTATGCATACAAAATGAAAATCCTCACTGACTCTTCCAAGAATATTTCAAGTACTAATCTAAAACTTTACTCAAAGGAAGGTGACATTCTTAGTCTCCTAATCAAAGGCATCCGGGCTGAAAAGATTTGTAGGTCCTACAAGGGTAAAAAATAAAAAAAATTAGCTACTCAGTGGTCCATATTCAATCAAATAGATGTTGTTAAACATTATTTTTCAACAAGGTACTCGGTATGGAACAAAAAAAGAAATTTCGAGTTAGAAACGTAATTTTCATGGTTTTTGGGGAAAACATATTTTTTGATTTATGATAGGGAAAAATTGTTAAATAAATTGAGTTTAGATTCAATAATCTTTGGTCTTGAGAAGTAATGGAAAAAAATGCATTTTTTTCCATTACTTTAATAAAAATAATTGAATCGTAATGCACTAAGATTATTATTAAATTCTATTTCTTTATTTTTAAATATATATAGAATAAGGGAATATTAAGATCCTATGCAACAAATTGAACTTTAGAATGCACAAAATGTGTGAGCTTCAATATCGTTTATCCTTGAGAGCATTTAAAAAAAATCTACTTCAATTCCTTTTGATTTTATGTATTTGGCGTCTTAACATTAGAACAATCTTCAACAAAATTAAGAGAAAGTATCAGTCCCAAAATATTTCCTGTACATATTTGAGTCAATTATAAAACTATTATTCAAATTAATGCTATTAGTTATGACACCCAATGATTTGAGGTATAGGTTCAAACCTTTATTTGATCAAAAAGACTTATATTAGTCCCAATATAATCCCTTTCAACCATAAAATCCCTCAATTGCTCATTCTTTTATTTTGACAAGCCCTTTTGACTGCTCTAAGTGCAATTTGCGGCACAAGCAAAGGGTTAATCAGGACAATTCGACGAAAGAAATTGACTACCATTCGTTGAAGAATACATATGTAATCTACACTTAATGTTAAGACAAATTATTCTAGCTTTCTTTTGTGTTGACGAGCCACATATGTTGAAAACGGATCAAAACGGAGGAGTTGATCTTTATAAAAGAGAATAGACCATGTGCCCCCCGTAATCTCACTTTTTAAGTGGGCATGGGCAAAATGTAGAGACAAATGGTATTTTAAAACTAGAAATGAAAAAACAGTAGGTTTTGTTTTTGAGAATCATACTAATAATATATATTTAGAAATATTATCTTCACTGCAGCAACGCTATTTTCTGTCAGGAATACTTTATATCCCTCCTTCTCTTGGCCCTCTACGAAATCCTCATACTAAAGCTTTAAGCAAAGTAGCAAACGAAGTACAATGTGAGCTTTAATAATTACAAAAGAAAAAAACAGTATTTGGGACTGCGTTTTCTTTTTTTTTGTTCATTATTCAATAGATCGCATGGTGTTAACTTCTCTCTTTGAAGGATGCGTTATTGGTAGTTGTGTAAATCCATTGAATCTTTTAGTTGGTCGTTTTTTTTTTTCTTTCTGTAATTGCTCATCTGAAACATGGATTTTCTTTTCCTAAGCAATTGCCATTATTTTTTAATAATTCATTAGTGAACTTCTTTCGCTATATTCAAAACCTGATAGAACATTCATGTGTGTTCATAAAAAGACGGAGAGTAAGTATGAGAATTTGTTGGGAAGTTGTAATTGTAAGTTATTGATAGACTCACAGCAGAATTAATCTCTCCTTCCTCTCTTGTCACAGATGATTATAGCTAATCTAATTAAATGTCAAGATAGCTAATCTACTCTTCTCCAAAATAATCGTAAAATTGTTAGGGTTACGAAATTTGATCATCGATTTGTTTTTTTAACAAGTCCAGTATCCACACAACTTTCATCCATTTGAATAATGTCTTGGAGCAGATCAGCTGCTATCAACTGTGACAAGCGGAAAAGGAAATAAACAAGAAAATTGCCAAGAAATACTCATGATGATCCTCTAAAGTATTTTTAATGACGGTACCCTACTTTATGTTATATGATAAACAAAGAAGGTGATTTTTTTTTCAAATGCAATCCATCAGCTTCTAATGATTTCATTCTTTAAACTGTCCACTATCTCCTCTGATTGATATGGTGTGCATGAAATAGTTTTGAACGTATTCCCCACCCCTACAAGGCTATGATACTAAAGCCGTTTTTGCTCTCAATTAAGTACCTGTCATTCATTACCGTATCACCACTCCTTAGCCTCCGGAGGAAAAGAGATTGTTGCTTCCTCAGATGCATTGCCATTTTATTTAACTTTTTTTTTCCTCATTTCTCCTTGCGATCTGTTATATTTTTTACTCAGCTGGGTTTTATAATGCCACACAATAGCGTATTCTTTAAACACTGAAACTTGCTGTTGGCATAGCATGCAAACTGTAAAAGAAAATGCCAATTTTTGTTGAAAAATACTTCACTCTGTGTCTATTTTATCCTTTTGACGAACACATTTCGCTGATGAAGATGCGAGCCTAAACAATAATTAACAATTCAATTGTTGGTAAAAGTATGCTAATCAGACTGAAATACTACCATCTGTTGGTGTTAGAGTTTCGCCACATTGTTGCTTTCATGTTGTGTACGAGTACTAAAACGCTGTGTCCCTAGCGGCAATATATGAATCACAGATTTTAAAGAAAATTATAATGAATAAATAAATTAATTAAAGGGATGCCAATTTATCTCCCAGGCCGTAACAAAACTCCAATCGGCCAGATTCGGCTATTGGGATTGATGTTTGACATCCTTGCATTAAAAACTTCTTCTTAATAGTGTTTATTGATACTTGATAGTTCTGCTCTAAATATCTTGGTTACGATGTGACTAAAAGAAAGGAAATATTAGTATCTTAGGGGTTCAAATAAGATTTGCTATAACGAAGATGATTTGACATAAATTTTGCCACTTCATCCAATCATCGTTTTTAATTCTTCAGCCCTAAACTTGCTGATAAAAAAACAAGAACAAAATGTTTAGAGATATGAAAATTGTCTCATTCTTTTTTAGTTTAGCTCAAAAAGAAAAGTATTTATGAGAAAGTTACATCCTCTGTGATATCCTCAAAAGCAACATCTGGCATGGAGAAAAGGATATCAGCACGATCATTTATCTTCTCAAGCTGAATATAAATTGTGTTTTTTTTCTAAAGTTGTTCTCATAATTCTTTGATTCTGGAGGAGAGAACATATTATAAGTATAAACTATCTGTGGTTGCTCATGAATGACAATGAGTAACGCTTGGGAGTTATAAGTGTAAGTACTGGCCCACTTCAAATAGAATTGAGTATCGACATCGGAGTAATTCCTATCTATATTATTGCTAGATACGGAGTGGGGGTTTTCTGCGAGCACCCATGAGATGAAATGTCATGACAGCCCAGCTGCTCTCCGTCTAAACATTCTTCAAATTGTCATGGTGAACCCATTAATTTTCGTTTTCTTTTTATAACATACCGGTGGACAGCATTATTTTCATTTATGATTATAACGTATGTAATAATGCCAGAGGATCTTTTCTTAATTTTCTGCTATGGTGTGCTAGATAGATTTTTGCTGGATATTTAATATGAGAAGCTTATAATAGTGTTCCGTCAGCCACGTAAAATATAATAACATAACCCCAAATTTTTTGAACTAAAAAAGGTTAGTAAAATAACTAAATTATATTCAGCTTTTATTTTTCCTTTGTAAATTCAGTACAGTTCTGCTGAAATTGTGTTTCCTGAGAAACCTGTTTTTGGAGTAAGAACATTTCCAGGGGCTCGTAATGCCAGACATACTTCTAAATATGGAGAGATCTGTTCACTCTACTGATAAATACTATTCTACAAAAAACAGGCTCTTATTTTGAAATTCCATGCCGTAGCTTTTGAATGTTTAAAAAGCCTTCATAGTTAAGGCCAAACATAGGCTTGTTTACTACTTTATAAGAGCTATAAATGCATCACATTAGGCGTAGATAAATCCATTTTGATTGTATATGGGGTTTTTATCTTAATATTTTCTCTTTATTTAAGTGATAACCACTCTTTTGTCTTTTGCGACATCCTTTTTATTGAATTTGAATGTAATTCATCATCCATCTGTAGGCACTATGGAAAAATTATATATATATTATGAAATAATTTTATAATAATTAATCTTGCATTTCTTACTAAATGGGATTATATTCAGTATTGAACAAATTACTGAAGTTATTATATACAGGGTGGATAAATTAGACCTCAATATCTTGGTAACCCTCAGATCTATGTTTATGAAAATCTGCTCATCAGATTCAACTGACAAAACTAAATCTGTGAAAAATAAATACTTGAGAATTCTTCCAAATATGAACGCCATGTGGCTATTATTGTGCGCCTTCTTGCCAGGCTCACACACAAAGGCAAAAATAACTCCATACATAATCATGCCCGAGAGCTTAAATTGATGCTAACAGATTTGGTAGCGTGCTAGAATTTTAAGTAGTTCAGTTTCTCGATATTGGTTAATTGGAACTGGATTTATTTTTAAAACCTTTATGTTTTGGACAAAGGAAATGTGGCCTGGATACCGTTAAAGCAATAAATAATCCGTGCGATACTGCCATTAGACAAGGAAATCTTGACTCCGAGGATCAAAGAGGAGAAGTTGATAAGATTAATGACAAAAAAAGTTTTAGTAACAAAAATGATGATGTAATATCAAAGGAAGACATTGCTTCAAAGTCACTTTCTGATACTCCCACAACTAAAGATAAGGAGGGTAATGCATGTTCTTACTCTAATATTGTTTGGGGAAAAAAAAAATAATAATACACCAAAACGACTTTTCCCATTTGTTTGTCTCTCAGGCATTTAAGCGTAAAGTAATATACATCATCAAAAATTCTGAGAGTGGTTAGATTAAGTTCTCACTATTTGTTAGCGATGCAAACAGTCGTAGAAGAATAACCTTCAACATATGAATTTGGAAAACGTTGCTGTCATTGCAAGGGAAACTTTAGGTCTCAATTTAATGGATATTAGATCTGTCTCCTGTGAAACCCCATATAAGCATGAAATCATTCTAATGAAACCTCAATCCCTTATTCTTTTGGGTAAAATAATATGTTTCCCTCTAATGGCAGAGTTGAAAGACAAAGAAGGCGATTCCTTAATGCAAAAATAGATTGTCGAGACATTACTGACATGATGCAAAGAAACAGAAACTTCAATATCAGATTGAATAATTTAAGGGGCACGGTATTTTATGATGAAGTACCTTATCACTTGGCTCCTTTTGTTAAAGTTGAAAAAATTATAGTAGCTGAGTATAAGCCTAATGAAGTGGCGGAGCTTAAATGTTCCTCAATTTTGAAACAATTTTCCCATCTCCGAAAACAACTGAGCTCTTCATAAAACGTCTTAGTTAAGGGCTCACCTAAAAACATTCCTACATTCTTTCCTATAAACAGTTGGATCTTTCATATGGAGTTTGCAAATGCCATCAAGCCATGTTCAATTTTGGGCATAGAAACATTAAATATAATCAACAGCCGAAAGTTTACAAAGATTACGCGAGATGTGTTTTAAAAAGACTTAAAACTAATGAAAATAATCAATTCGTGGAAAATATCACCAATGAAGAAATAATCAATCAAAAGACTCAAGACAAAAATAGTGCAGAAAAAGTAATTGAAACTAGAAACGATACTCATAGCAGTTAGATGTTAAGACAAACAACACAGAGATTTCTTTTATGGTAAACCCTCATCATCATGATGAAAAATTATGGTATGTGAAGACTCTGTAACTGAGGCAGAATGCAATGACACAGTGAAAAGGAAAAGAGAGCACATTTATGAGAAAGGGAAAAAAGTTAGACTCCAGGATAATACTGAGTGGAGTAGTATTAATTAGGATGAGGCAAAAAAAAAAAAAAAAAAAAAAAGTAAAAACATTGAAAAAAAAGTTCGAAGTGTACAGGAAGTCAAAAAGAAGAAACACAGTATATTGGACGAGGTTGTTGAGCTTCTAAGCAGTCCAAAGAATATATTAAATGAACTCATTTGAAGTAAATAAGTTTCAAACCACAAAAGATTCGAAGAACGACCTCTCTATAGAGTCCTATAAGTTAAATATTAACCCAATACAGGAAATGACTGAACTTTCTATGTAGTCTGCGGAACAGAAAAGCTCAATAGAAGAGCAACTATTTAGGGTTTTTTATTTGTTATTTAACTTTAAATTTTGTAATAGTAAAGTTAGAAACTCATCGATGAACCTCTACCGGCTGATACCGGATTGAGTTTTGGTGTCGTGGGGTGTATCGTGGAGCTAAACAAGCAAATTTATCCAATTAAGTTACACCAATTTGAAAAATAAAATTTCTACAAAACTTATCATCTGATTTTAATAAAAATCAGGAACAAATGAAAAGTTGATTAATTTTTCTTCTTATTATTATTTAATGTAATTGCCTTTTGCGTTAATTACAGCCTCGACTGTACCTCGGAAACAGGAGTAGGTTTTGAGGATAGTGTCCCTAGCAGATTTTGAAATTATTTCCAGATCATGTACATCAGCTTGAATTTTGTGCCGTTCAATTTAGGACAACACAAAGAAGTCTATATGGATGAGCTGTAGTGAGCTTGGAGCCCAAACATTGGGTCCAACAAAGGAATATTAATCAGCTTCAGAACCATTCTGTTCCTCGATGACTATCCAGATATAGGACATATCCAAGGTTAAGATGTTTGCAATTCCTGTGGCACGTATTAGAACCAGTACGCTCTGTTTTTTCAACGATTGTGGATTAAGTACTTCGTTCATCGATGCCGTTTTTTATAGCTGATGCCAAACACTTGTGTCTATCCGCCAAAACACCAAACAACGTCCTATCTGCGCATTTACAGTTGCTGCAGGAGCTCAAAATCCGTTGTTTAAGAACAGTTGCACGCTGTAATAACTAAGAACCTTGGATTATATAAAGGGGGACTTGCTTCTTATTTGCATACGACACCTTAGTAGGTATAAAAGAAAAAGAAGAAGATGAAAGTAGTATGGATATTATTATGTAGTTATATCGTAGCATTGAAATGATATATTAAGTCATTTATGAACATTTTTCAATACATTCCTTTTAATTAAGAGAACAAATATCATATTGTTAATATAAAGTTTATATTTTTAATACATAAATAAATGATCTTATACTAGAAACTAAAGAATATTAAAAGAAAATCAAAAAATAAGTATGATTGTGAAAATAAAAACATCATATAATTTGTATGCACAGATTTAATTATTCCTAATTTATTTTCGGTTTTTCTACTTCTAATTTTACTATGGAAGAATTTCAAGGAAATCTATTTTTTTATATATCCGGATAGATAGCCTCTTATTTAATTATGTTTTTCAAAATTAAGGATTGCAATGCACAAACTTTTTGATTTCTGAGAAATCAATAACTCATGCTGTTGAATTTTCTGACAAAAATCGAGATCTCATCGAAACTTTTGAAGACAGTGTTAATAACGGGGATCTTAAAAGGGTTTCAGATTTATTATATTTAACTACGTTACATGTTAGTCAGGTTTAGAATATGATATTCTCAGCGAACAAAACTCGACAAATTTTATTGAACCTGACAAATCCAAGACGATGCTTAACAAAGCTATTTGTCAATTTATTAGAAACTGGAGATTCCTATCTTCATATTGGATGGAAATGTAAAAAACAACATCATTTGAGTAATTATATTGATAAGTTGTATTTGAATAGTTTAAAATATCTAGCAAAAATATCATAAATCAGGCTAATAGTAGTATACACTATGGTAAAAAAAAGGTCGAATTCTCATGGTGCAAGTTCCATACAAAATTATAAAGTTACATTCGTAACCTTGAATTTTCATTTTGTTTCGTTTAATTAAGGATTTACCCTAAAAAGGATCTTAAAATAGTAATACATTTTCATAGTATTTATATATGTATAAATCAAAGAAAAGCAGAATAAAATATGAATAGTTAGCTTTTAACTTAGAACGTCGGTATTTATGTCATTAATACGTATTTTTTAAGTAAATAATAATTAAATATAAGAGCTGTTATGTGAAACATTCACTAATAATTTTTATTAGTGTGGAGATACTAAATCTTCATGTGGGTAATATTCCAATATGGTGATAAGTAATTAAGTTTTTTATAAGATGATTAAGACTAATTAAGTGTCAAAATTGCAATTATATTTAGGTTTTCGAATATCAGTCTACAGAAATTAAGAGGTCAATTATAGTTTGTTTTCGCATAATCACTTAGCACTGAACAATTCACAAAATCTATTTATGCAGATAACAGGAAAATATAATATGTATTGCAGACAAAAGTATCGAAGAAAAGGGTACATATTCATTAAGAGTCTAAGATTGACTTCTACTTTTTCCAAATGATTTCTGCCTTATATACATCAAGAAAACTGAAGAATTCTTAACAATGAAATATTTTTCTCAGAATAAAAGACAAAAAAAAAAAAAGTCGACGTTGGAAGGAACTAGCTTCTAGAGCTTCAACAAAGGAGCTGTGGATGAGGTATGACAACTCTTTGTTCCTCACTAGGTAATTCATTTTGGAATTATTTCTTTTTGTGGAAATCTCCAGTTCCAAATAACTATGTCAAGATTTAAATATCTTTATCTAACTGAGTAAAAATGATCATTCGTTTATATGAAAATAAAAAGGAAAAAACTAGAAAAAGAATACAAGGTACTAACATGAATAATTAATATCTTCTAAGTAAGTCGAACTCCAAAACTACTCCTCCTAGACGACAGAGTGAGTAAAGAGATCGTCTAATTAGTAATAAACAATAAAATGCATCATAATAACTTTGAAAAATAAACAAATAGATCATTTTCCAGTTGTAGAACTTGTGCATCTTATAGTCGGAGACCCTAGAAGGGTACTTGGAATTCCAAATGCAGGTCGAAGTCTATCCATCAAGATATTGTCAGTTCTTGATCCAAAGTCCAATTTATAGTAACGATCGTGCATCTCAATCACCTTAAACAGGCCCAAGAAAGTCGGAGAAAGATACTTTTTTATGGGTTTATTTAAAAAAAATAATGAATTGGGTTTTGTTTTAATTGATTGTTAATGGCTCCTTTATTAAAGTTTCTTGGAGGAACGTGTGTTATTTTCTCCATTGTTTTAAAGAAACTTTCGACGTCAAGGTACCCAAAAGTAAAGGTGGACGCATTAAAGAAATTAAAGGCAATGGATCCTGAGCAACCTGTGACTAATTGAAAAGGATAATATTTAGAGCCCGAGTCAATTGGTAATGAACTCCTGAATCCACAAATAACTACAAGTAGTGCATTGATCCAGTCTTCTTTTTCTTCCAGCATTTGTGCTACTAGCCCTGTCTTAAATGATCTGTGGAAACATTATATGGTCTGTTGGACTCTGGATGATACGTGGTTGTGTTCATGCATGTAATCCCAAGTGCCCTGCAAACACCCATCCATAATGAACTACAATGGTTTCTGGAACTCCAAACCTCGAAATTCAACCACTCAAAAAATGATGAACTATTGCCTTGGAAGTTATATCCAGAATATGTATCACTTCTGACCACCTAGTGAAACGATCCATGATAGTTTGGGCATAGCGCTGTCCCTGAATTAGTAGGAATGGACCGATATGGTGTACGTAAAGAAAGAAAGTCTTTCAAATGGAAAATCAAAGGACGATGTTGGTTTTGATGTCATGAAAGGTTTTGTTTTCTGACACACTGAACACTCTCTAGTGAAGTTTCTGGCGTCTGCTCGAAAATAGTCGAAGCATAAAAAAGTGAGCCCTCATTAACGTATCTTTGAATCCTGGATGATTGTCCTTATGTACAGAATTCACGATTCTTTGATGCAATTCTGGAGATGACACAACCACACAGAATTCGTCAACACTGGCAAAAACCTGTAAGTAGGGTTCCTGCAATGTATTTTAAATAAGTTTTAATTTTAAGCTTAAGACAATTAAGATCCTGTTTCTTTTGATCCTCAATTATATCTTCAATGAAGGTTGGGCCTATTGTGATGTTATTTATACTTCTAGAAAGAATGTCTGCAGTATAATTTAATTTTTCAGAAACGTGTTCGATATCACAATTGAATTCTGCTATGAATGCAAAAGTACGGAACTGGATTGGTGTCTAAGAGGGATTGCGAATGCCAATAGCAGTGACTAGAGGGTTGTGGTCCGGGATAAGTTTAAAAGCTTGTCTATCCAATGCCCATAGAAAATGTTTGATACTTTCCTTAACATTAAATAATTCCCTATCAAATGTAAAGTATTTCTGTTGTGTCATTCAAAGAGCCCAAGAACAAAAAGATACAGGTTGCCAGTGTCCATTTACCTTTTGCTCGAGAACAGCTCCCATTCCTGTATCAGATGCATCAGTCATCAGGGCTAAAGGCAATGAACTATCCCTGAATTCAAATTTAGTATTTTTAGCCAAACTATTTTTAATAATTTGAAAGACGTGTTCATGTTCTGTATTCCAATTAAACTATACATTCTTCTTTAGCAGCGGGTATAAATGAACTGTTCATTGAGACACTCTTTCGATGAACTGAGAGTAATATTGAGCCATGGCAAAAAATCTATGCACCTCATCTTTTGATTTTGTAGTTGGTACTTTTTGGATTACCTTTACCTTACATTCTAGAGGCCTAAAACCTTTTGATGAAATACAATGTCCAAGGAAGTCCACCGATTTCATGAAAGACTTACATTTTTTAGGGCAGATGATCATACCACTGTTCTAAGTCTGGATAGAACCACGTTTATCGTTCTCCAATGCTCATCTATCGACTCCGAAGCGAACAAGAATATCATCAAGGTACACAAACACATTTGGAATTCCTCGTAAAACTGAATCTACGAGTCTCTGAGATATCTGAGCAACATTTTAAGGCATCTTCAAATATTGATATAACGATATAAGCCAAATGGCGTAATAATTGCAGTTTTATTTATAGAAGTGCCATTCATAGGTATTTGGTTATACGCTCTGTATAAATCCATTTTATTAAAAACAGTCATACTTTTTAAATTAACCACAGAAATCTCTTTGATTTGGGAGGGGATCTAACTTGTGTTATTTTGCAAAGCAAGGAGAAACTTTCGTCTCCATATTGTGCTCAAATCCGGGAGCTGGATAAGTTTAAATGAAACTTTTATTATCAAAGACATCATTATATTTCGATTTGATTTCTTGAGTCGTCAATAGTTCTGTAATGACGCAAGGTTAATCTCGGAATAACTTTTCATTGAAAATAGCAATTCCAAATCTGAAACTATATGAAAAATCTGCAACCAAAATTGGACGACCACTTTTTACCACAATAAATTTCCATTGGAAATCTCCTAGATTTTCTAGATTGAGATTTAAAGTTGTTGTACTAATAACATCAACGGGGGCTCCTACATATCGAATAATATGGGAGAGTTTTTCTTGAACAAGACTTTTACATTTTTTAAATGGAATAACAGACACATGCACTCCTGTATCTACCGGAAAGTTAATCAAATTTGGATTGTCTTTGATGAAAAAGAAGTTTGACAGTTTATTTAAAACTTGGGTACCGTGCAATCGAGGACAATTTAGCTTTTGAAATAAGTACAAAAAAATGGCAACTAGCTCCTGAACATAAATTCCAAATTTAGAATGATAATAGAAGATGCCTTTTTTCTCCTGAGAATGAGTAAATTTGGACCTGTTATGAAGAGGTTTTTTGAAAATATGATTGATAGGAGGCGAAGCAGACGAGTCTTCAACAGTGGAAATATGTGAATTGCTATTTTTTTTTGGCTGAAACACACATTTGCTTCAACTCTTCAATTGAATAGGACAGTGCTCTCAAGTACCCTTGTTGGTCTCTAGGCACATTTCTGATGAGTGCCTCCCTTAGTAAATGTTTACATAAATCATGAATGTATTCCTTGTCAAGGAGACGTTCAACTTCATCTATAACTTCACCAGTGGAAAATCCCGCTGAATCGCACAGCATATCGGACATTTTTTTAATTATATCTGAAGGTGAGATACCATATTTCTGTAAAATTGCCTTTTTTGCACAATCATACATGATACCTTCTTTTTTAATAGGAATATACCTAAAAACTTCACCAGGAAATGGTGAAGCCATTGATTTTCCTCATCAAAAAATCCAGCTCAATTCTTCGAAACCAATTTTCCGGATCCATCACCGGGAATTTTGGAAGACGTAGTTCTGCTACGACAAGAGTTAAGTTGCTGACCTCTTCCGCTAAGTGCTTTTGTTCGATCTTAGGGACATTGACTGCATGGTCTTGACCATAGGAATGATTTTTTTTAGGAGGTGTTATATTACCGCGGGTCACCAATGTTAAGATTTAAATAACTTTATTCTAACTGAGTAAAAATTATCATTCCTTTATACGAAAATTAAAAAGAAAAAACTAGTAAAAGAATACATGACACTATGATGAATAATTAATATCATCAAAACAAGTCAAAATCCTACAACTATAAATATATATATCGTATATGTAATATCAAAATAGAATATCCTTTCTAGATCAAAAGATCATGACACATTTTCTTTACGAGTCTAGAAGCATCTTGCTCTTGTCTTCAAATGACAAAAGAGACTCAGTTTTAATTAAAGAAATCAGGGGCGAGTGTCAATGTCATAAAATTATCTGTATAGATCGTATATCACAAAGTCCAACTTAAAAATAGAATTGAGGTAAATTTGATTGCGATGAGTGATGTCTGCATCAAATACATTACATCAAGGGCACGGAACGACTCTTATTAATGAAATATTTTTTTTAAGAGTAGGTGACGAAACATAGTTAACTATGAATAATTTCAAAGAAGAAGTCGTGTGTTAGGCTGATAATAAAATCAATTTTGTTTAAAAGTAAATGGCATAGGTTAAAAAAAGGTTTCTAATTTGGCATATTGCAACCCAATTATTGGACTAACAAATATGAAATTTTGTAATTACGTTTAAATGAAATATAATTCAACGAAAAAAATTAAATTTCTAATTACTTCAACCTTAGTCACCATTTTATCACCTTCTAACGAAAAGTGATCATTTTATTTTAATTTTAACACATAAAACCAACAATAAAAATCTAAGTTATCCTTGTCTAAGATGTTACGTACAAAAAAAATATCTTGTAAATACATTTTTTTCTTTTTGATAGTGATGTATCGAATAAAATATAAGAGAGATTTAAATTGAACATAGAGTGTATTAATATTTAGTAAAACAAGGCAATGTGTTTTGACACTACAGGTTCCAATAAGGGCAAGGATATCAGAACTTGTGGTCTACTTGAAAAATTACGAGGCAAGAAACTTCTAAGATTTACTTCAAGGCATTACATGATGGAATTAATTATTGGAACTGTTTTCCAAGAGTGTATGGGTGGTGCCATATCGTTCACAGATGTTCTTTTGTACAAAAACTCAAATAAACATCATTCAACAAAACTAACAATAAACCAAGAACTGTAGTTATATTGAATTTGCACAAGATAATCTTTAAAAAATATTCCAGAGACTAAAATAGACAACTTTTAAAACTATTAATAATATTTCATAGTGATGACCTGAGCGTGGAGCTAAATTCATGTCTCTTGGTGCAATGCACTATGTCTGTTGGCTTTCAAAATTTTCAATAGTCTCAAGATTAGGATATTTAGATTATAATTCAAATTGACTCAAAGGAAGAACGACAATTACGTGATATTTGTGTTTTCATTGAAAGAGTATATATCAAAACTTGGTTCAATGCATCTCAGGCCTCCAATTCTCCTTTGAACGATATCATTATTCCAATGAAGTTGTTATTCGAATGTTTTCAATTAATTGCCATATTTCTACATCCGCCTCTTACAAATTTCCCCAACATTTATGGTATTTGTTGGAGAAAATCGTTGGACTCGCTTTCTTCGATGATACCAAATAAATTAACCAATGATTTTATACTTAAAAGTTATGAAGACTTTTTCATGAGAAGTAAAAAAAAAATAGAAATATAGGAGCTGCCTGATAGTTTTTTATAAGTTGACCCAGCAATTTAGAATGGTAGGGAAGACTATGTATGGATGCATTAAAAACGTTGGCACTCATCACAGAATAGTGGGTTAATAACAAAAGACCAGTCCTACATACGGATGCTTACAATATACTCAGTATAAACATACTATACCATAAGTATCAAATCCAATAAAGAATGTTATGTAGTAATATTCAACGCTCCTAGTGGACAAAAAGTGCCGCTACAACCACTACAGGGCTCAAAGATATAATCCTTGCTTTCTTTGGGTCGCCCTAGAGCCAAATGTCGTCCTCATATCATTTTTTAAAAATCTCGCATAATATACAGACAAAACACATTCATTCAGTCTAATTTTGTCACAATGGAAGGACTATACTCAGAGCTACCGGAGATTCAGTTCACAGAAGAGGAACGGAGATGCACCTTGGTTATGTTTCTAATTAATAATGAAGGACAAATAAGTCAGCCTGACATCTGTAACCCCACTGGACTGACAATGTCTTACATCTTACTGATAGATTTGAAGAAATACATGGAGGTCTAATTCGAAATAGTATATGTCACAAGAGGACTCCATGAAGGTCAGGGACGTTGAGTTCCTTGAGAAGATGCGCATCATTATTGACTGGTCACTCACGAGGTACTTAATCTCGATTAGATAGAACTTTGAAGTAAGTGACAAGATAGTTAGGGTCTGTGTCAAAGAGGATCTCCAATTCCAGTCTTACAAGGTACAAACTGGCAAGATCTTTACCCCCAAGCACCCCCAAACTTAATACGATTTGATTATTTTGTCTTGGACTACATTGAAAGACACACTATTGGACGTCTCCGAGCAAATTAGGCAAGTCTGGTGGCTGCCATCCAGCAGCACTTGCATCCATGTCCAGGGAAATTGTTGTCAGGGCCTGGTTCTGCTTCAGAGGCCGTGATCTAGCCTGGAGGCAATTATAGCCAGTAAGCCTCAAGAGACATTATCTACAATTACTTTGATTTTTATTTAAAATATTAAAAATTCTGGATTTTATGTTGTATTTAGTAAATACGAGAGAGGGCGAATTTCATCTTCGAGCCTTTTATCAGGTGGTCTTCCTTTCACCACTTGTTTATGGCTTTGCCACAAGCTACCTACGTTCTTAGTTCATATTATAAGAATAAAATCCAATTGAGAACCTCCTGTCTTCAAAGGTTCTTTCTTCTTCTCTTACACAATAAGCAAAATATGAGGAAGTTTCGTAGCGCATATGTGTGGAAGTAACAATATAGAAAATATTAGATTCTTTAACAATGCGTGTTATTTACGACATAACTTTGGTGGTTTGTTTCTACACATTAAGAAAAAAAAAAGAAATTATTTCAGGTCAAACTTTGTTTGTATGTAAATCATTATTTTTATTTTTGCAAGGATGCAACTTGAAGGCTCGAATGACCAAGGTATGGAAAAAGTAATATATAGAAACGACTAAACCGTTAAAAAAAAGTAGCTATAGGAAGACCACGTGATCATAATTTGTACTAAGCAGGTTTTTGTGGCGACACTTCTTTGTCCCTTAGGGACGTCGAGTACACTTGAATAACTAGAGCTGTATAAAATACGTCCTAAAAGTTTTTTTTTTACGTTTTTGAAGTTGCAACCTCAAAAGGATTTATTATTTTCTAAAGCTGTTATCATTATTATTTAATTCTTGAAAAAAAAAACATACAAGTATAATTTAATCACAATTACATATTCTTATGAAAAAAGGAGAGTAAGAATGAGGATTTGTTCGAGAGTTATAGTTGTAAGTCCTTCTGGGACTCAAATATATCAATGGGGATTGATATCGGAGTAGTTCCAGTCTTTTTTTATTTGTATTTATATCCTTCCTCTTATAGCTAATCGAAGCAAAGTTAATGGAACTGCATGACTGCTATGCTCCTCTCCTTCCACTTAAGCATTCTTCGAATTGTCAGGATAATCTCGTTAATTTTTTGACATACCGAGAATGCTAAAGATTTACAATGTTTTCACTGACGTCATAAATTTCCATCTAGGGCCTCATAGTTAATGGACGCATACATTTAAATTGAATTGAATACTACTTTCATTATTGTTTAACTTTTGAGAAGGGAACATTTATGCATAAAGTAATAACAACTGAATTCTGAGTTAGTCCTTGTAGGATTCAGAGTAGAATTGAGAATTGTTCTCGGAGCAGTTTCTGTATATATGTTCTTGCTAAATTGTTGGGACTAGGATTTGTGTGTTTTTTTTTCCCTCTCACGACTGCTTGCAGCTGATTTAATTAAACATCATGACAGCTAAGTTCCATTCCTCCCAAATATTTCTTCAAGTTGTCAGGATTACCACTTTTTTTTGACGATTTTTAGAATTTTTAAAAACTTATAGATAATATTTTATACACCATTTACATACAAAAAAGGAACGCTTTTCTCTGTTATTCCCACAAATTTTGATTTTCCCTATGTTGAATTTTGTTTAATATTGTTTTTATGTTGGCATACCACATATGATACGTCCTTGTAAAGTAAAATTGCTATAAAAAGACGAGTCATAATTTCTTATCTTTGATCCTAGCCTGCTTTTGTGTTGATACGTCACATTTATCAATTGTAAATTTATATTCAATCTCCAATTGTATTCTTAAGTTTGCTACTTTCTTGGGAGAGTTCTTTGGGGCTTGGATTCTTTATAATATACGAATTCCATAAAATAATTTTATACTTGTACACAATGAAAAATTCCTACACTTTTTTATTTCTTTTCTCGTATTTTTTCTTATTACTTAATGGAATAGATGGAGTTTGTTTCCTATATGGTAAATTATTTTATTTTTTTTTCTTAATGGTCAAATGCCATTATTCTACCCTCTCTTCCTCCCCCATTTTTTTAGGGACTTTACTTCATCTATATGTGTGGGTGTGTGTCCGGGAATCACGGCCAAACCAATAATATATATTTTTTTGAAGCAAATTATATTTTATTTATAATTATTTCTTAGTTATTTCATTCAAGAAGGTGCACAAAATAGAAACTTATCTTGGACTCGTATTAATTTCCCCAAGAAGTTTGACGGACTTGGTTTTTTAGCTTTGTTAGATTTTTAAGAAACGATACTTTTTACGTGGTTCAATCAAATTAGTGATAAGGATTCCTTATCGAATAAAATTCTGGAAGAAACATTCCTTTAAATAATGGATACTGCACTTGAGGGATAGCGAAAAGAACTGGGAAGAGAAAATAAAAAAAAAAGATTTTCCAAAATAATATAAAAGTTAACCAAACGACAGTTCTACTGGAATATATTTTCTCTAAATATCTATTACTAAAAAAAGTGTGTAAATAATGCAGCGAACATAATTCTTAAAATTTTACACTTTTTGCTTTATATGAAGCAAAACAGCTCAGAATAAATTTTAATTAATTAATATCTCGGGGTATCCAAGAGACCTACTCTAGTTTTGCAATAAAATAAGGACAAACATCTTCCCAAATACGCAACTTTTATAAAATATACTGGTCATTTCTAATCATATTCTACTTTTAGAAATACTCCTGTAGTATCCAGCATTGTCCAGAGTCATTAGGCATCGGCTAAAAAAAACTATGCTGTAATAATATAGAAGATAACTCTCCAGAATTAACTGTTCAAAACTTACATCAATTCATATGTATTCGGTTCTCAAGAAATAATAATAAGAACTTGGTGGGAAAGAAATAACTGTTGGGATGACTAATGAGTACTTTAGTCTTTAGCGGGCTCACAAACAAATCTAATTTTAACATCCAATCGTTTATATTTAATTCCAATCTTAACATATAATGAAAATACCCCTGAATTATGAAATACTTAAGACACTAAAAAATAAACCAAAAAAGAGAAACAGTGCTCTTGTTATACATACATGCACACCCCTAATTACATTATTTTTCAACAAGGAACACTGTATAGAATGCATTCTTTATACATATTCTATGCTATATGCACAAACCTATAATTTTTCATCTAAACTACTAAATTGTTACTTCTCCATTGAAAATATGTTTATGATATATGTATATCATGTACCACTAAATGTATGAAAATAACATTTGATGACTCGTTTCCATTAGTATAGACAAACTTTGCTTTATTAATACATATTTTATTACTTACTACTGGTTGGGATACTAGGCATTGCTCTGTGTTATCAGGTGTCGACGAACAGGGAATAAGGGGGTAGACTACAGCCCGCGTCTTTTTTCTATGCGGCCAGAAAAAAGTCTAGAGAAACTTATTTTAAAAATGACTAAGACTTAATAAAATCACTCTTACATTGGGTTTCGTTTTACTAATATATGTTTTTAATTAAAGAAGATATGAATTTGTTTTGATAAAATTTACGGTGTCCGTTAAAATGGTGTAGTAAAAAGTTAGCGGACACAACTATTGTGGTAATATTTTTGCATGGTGAAATCCTGATATGCATTATTATTGTATGACAAAATTGTTGTGGATAATATCATCATAAAGCAATTTCATTGTGCGCATGATGATTGTTAGTCATTTCATTGCAATGATATTATATTCTGCAATCGAACTATGGAAATCATTGAGCATCATGGGCCTCTTCTAATCTTGAGAAATAAATTCGGTTCTGAGGTTGTACATGTGAAATGCGGCCCCAATGCTGTTTAAACTCTAACGCCGCCCTGTTTTTCTAAGCAACAATGACCCCTTCATTTTTTTGTCTATCATTTATTGGCATCTTAGAGAGGAGTCACAAACCTACCAAAATATAATTTTCACCGATCTATTTTTTAGAACTATACTTTCTTTATTTTGAATAAATTTAGAAAAATTCGTGAAGTTTTTCTGAGACACCAGTCACTTTTTATTGATAACTCACCCACCTATCTAGTCTCTTTTGGGTTTAAAAAAACAACTATTTTAATGATTTAGGCAACGAATAAGAACACTTATATGACCCCCCAAAATTGACACCCCCTGCTTATCCTGACCAGATTCAAAAGAAGCACCCATACAAAGTTTCAGCCTACTAGATCTAACAACGGCGTGGTGACACCCATAATGGATAAACAAACATACACAAACGCATCTACCCCCATCTTTTCTGCATATACTTGGTATATTTACTACAAAAAATGAACAAATTTCCAATAAATCTTAATTAGACTCTTTCATATGCCTTTAAGAATAAATAAAACTTAATTTCTGCTTGAATACTACTTGATGTCATTCATAAACGGTGATATATGAATTTAATCAAAGTAATATGTACTGATAATCTTTAAAAATGACCAAATTTATACAAGTATTTCATTATAAAAGTTAATTTTTATCTAGACTATGGGAATAATATTGTCAACAACCTATTTTCAATACTTTGATAGGCAGTGAGGTTAAGTCCTTTTATTAGATGGACTCATTTTGATAGCCAATAGTTGATTATTTTCCTTAAAATCAATGAAAAGGGGGTTTATTGTTATAAAACATAATTTTATGACTAGTGAAGTCTAAATAATTCGTAAAAATGAAGCTAGATATACAAATAAAAATGCAGAAACACGTCAAAAAATGCTATTAAAACCAGTAAAAAAGAGTTTCATTTTGGTTTTAATATTTCTATCAAATTATAATTTTTTATTCAAGCAAGCCCTTATTCTAATGAATTATCATCTGATCCCTCAAGTAGTCCTCAAATATAAGATATTCTTATATGTCTGGTCTCACAAACGCTTATATATGCTTTTAATGCACTTCTGGCTGTGCCATGTGATGATGGGTTTAACGTTCTCTAATTAACTTACAATATATTTGATTTTAAATAATTTAACAAAATATTATATACATTTATATATAATTATTTATACGGAAGTGATATATTAATAATATACAAAGGGTTTCCATGTTCATTTTCTATTTATTTTTTTACATCCCTAAAAGTTGTACTACCATACTTTCATCAGGGGTGAGTGAAGTTGAAAAATTGTCCTCAATCAATTTGAACGTTTTGTGATGATATATTTTGATAACTTAGTAATTTCTTATGTAAAATATACATTAATATACTTATGGGAAAAAATTGGTATTACTATGTTAAATAATATCTTTAAAAAACCATCAAATACGAAGACGAAAAATTTATTGATATAATAATTACCATAAGTCCATGACAACTTTGTGTACTTATGAATGTGTTTTTCTTACATATATATATATAAATTACATTATATGTGCATATGATTGTAATATGACGTTGTCTACCGTTTTGAAAATATGTAGACACGATAAAAAGAGTAAAAAATGTTATCCTTATCATAAACGAAATGGTCTTTATCACCCGTTTTCTATGATGTACAATGTACTTTAAGGTGTTGTTATTTTTCATTTTGGTGAAATGTCCAGATGATCGCAGGTGAAAATCCGTTCCTATGTATAAAGAAATATAATGGGCAAAGTTTCAGCGAAATTGAATAATATTTAGAGGTAGCTCAACGGCCTAAGTTTTAAAAATTGTCCATGAAAAAAAAAAAGTTACTTTTTCTGCAATTACCCAAAAAACAGTAAAAAACACAGCTTTTTGTATCTCATAATTTTTCAAAGATCACAAAATTTACTATAATATATAGTAATGTTTTATATACGTAAGAGTTATTTTTAATTTTAATTTTAACGAAAAATAGTTGAATAGAAAAATAATACATAAATAACTTATTGTGTCCTTCTATTTTTTCTTGTTTGTTCCTACATAACATTTAAATTTTAGGATATATTTTCATTTGGTTGAATTGTTAGAGTTTTAGAATGACAACTAATTTTTTTAATTAAAAATAATATCTTTTGTAAAGTGTTTGTATAGAGTGTTTTTGTACATTGATAATTTAAAAAAAATGATTATCTTTAATAATTATTTATTTTTCTTTGTGTGATATACATTTTATTAGTTTATAACTTTATAAATATAAGATCATTCATATCATAAAAATAATAGTTTCTACTCTATCAAGCATTATAGCTACATACAATATGCATATTAATAAATGGTTATCTTTTTTTGAGAAATATGTCAAATATACTAAGGTATCCAAAAAACATATTTTTTTTCTTTCGAGTCCGAATACATCTTTTGATGATGCTCTTCAACAAATTGTAATAATAATTGAAGCTACAATTCTTCAGTTGTTAACAGACCTTGAAGATCATCGATTAATTCAAGGGATTTCTTATAATCATTGTTACTTGGGCAGAATTTAAAAAACTTTTTATGGAAGTTTCTGCATATCAATGATTTTTTTTGTAAAAAAAAGTCTTCTAAATTTTGATGAAAAAATTTTTGCATTTAATTTTGGTGTTTTTTTCAATTATTTTCATTTTAAGTAATATTTTCTTTATTGTTGCCAAAATCACTCGACGAACAAATAGAGCAAAACCTACTAGCTCTTCAGATAAATATCATAAATAGCTTGAAATTTTTTGAGATCCCGTTTTGGAAGTTAGAATATTGATTCCAGAATAATTATTCAGTGATTTCATTAAATTCAAATAATTAAATGGAGCATTTGAGGCTATAGAGCTGAGATCCATACTTTCCATTATATTTGTATAATAAAGATATTAATATTCCACAATCCTTGTATTTCTTTAGAAGTTAATTTAAATTATGACTTAATTAATCAAATTTTTAAATAATACGATAATTTAGAGAACCAACGGGCGTGGTTTATTGTACTAAGATACATAAATTCTATTCCACATTTTGGAGTACCCCCAGGAAATATAATTGGGAGGTATTAAAATCCTTTGTAAACATCGCTTGAAAGATTCTGTTGAAGATGATAATTTCTTCTCAGATAAATAGTTTGACATGCTACTTCTATATATACAGTTCCAAGCTATTAATTAGTTTTGTCTATAATTTACCAATTTTTTTTGGAATATATTGAAGAGTAGAGCCTCGGGAGAAGTGCATGAATAAAAAATTGAGCTAATTAGTAATTTCATAATGTGTGTCAACTATCATAATTAATAAATATAATACGAACATATTTCCATGCCAAATAGATTTAAAGTGTAAGCAAAAGTTCTCTAGATGTACATAGAAAAAATTATGCTTCATAGAAAGCGCTGTGATATTTAAGCCACCTTTGAAGGACCAAAAAACTTTGCAAGCAACAAGTCAGTTATCTCTTCAAATATTTTCTATTGTAATTCATATAATGAAAATTTGGTTCTCATAATAGCATAAATATACCTTAGAGTAAGTTAAGTCTTCTTTAAAAAAAATTATAGAGCATAAAAAGTGGTATTGTGAACTGTTTTCACGAAAATCGAGGTAGAAGTCAATTGTTTTGAAAAATTGGCAATTTTCAAAACTTTGAGGCAGTTGAGCTACTATTAACTATTTTCAATTTTGCGGAAACTTTGCCAATTTTATTTTTTTATCAATAGCAACAGGTTTTGACCCGGCGACCTGGACTTCTCAACAAAATCAGAAACACCATAATTTACATGTATACATTTTACATATGAACTACTGTTAGACCCATTTGTTTTTGGTTCGGTTTTAAGTGATTTTCTAAGCTTATTTGTAACGATATTTCAGTCCAAACTGCGATCCTAGACCGTTGACTGATTTTATTACTCTCAGTTTATGGTCGATATTATCTATTTTGAAACACAACTGATTTAATCAACAATTCATAAAAATAATCCGTCTCAAGTTGTAACCTTTATTGTATCATGCAAATTATCATCCGACAACTAACATAAAAAGCCCGAAATCAGTTGGTATTTTGCCAATAACTATGGAATTGTTAGTAATTATTCAGTTTAAAAACATTTAATTATAATTAAACCATCGACGTTCATAACAGCAGAGCCAAATCTTGCCATAGATCCACAAGAATTTAAGAAGTCTGGGAAGTAGTCGTGTGTATTCCAACCTGATGGTGCTCCAGCTCATACAGCAAACATGGTTCAAGTCTGGATGAGAGAAAACATGAACTTCTGGCGTAAATATTTTTGCGTGATGTAAATCCATTGGGCTTTTCAATATGGTGGCATATTGATTCAGAAACCTGTAGAGTCCACCACAGCAACCTCACCGCCTCTGTGGAGTCAAATTGGAGGAGGATATCCAGGACAAATGCCTTTAAACTTAGTCTGAAATCTGACATTGAAGATAGTGGAAATCAAATTATCACAATAGTAAATGTGGTAATATACAAATAAATTAGTTTTTATTCAATTTTTCTGTAGAACCTCATTTTGGTCTGTTACAATGAGTTATTTGTAGCACAATCAAAATGGTAAAATACTTTTTAAACACTCAGTATATTTTTGTGTTGAGGAGGACCAGTGGATCCAATTTCTCCTCTTTCCTCATTATTTATGAACTGTACAAATATGATTTATGTAACATATTAAATGTCATATGACATTGTTTTACCAATTGATTCATAAAAATTTAAACACTTTGAATTTTAAGCTTTAAAAAGATATAATATACATATTAATGAACAATATAATAAAAAAAAGTTATTCTATAAATAGATGTGTGTCTGAGCTCTCTTAATCATTAAAGTAGCCGTCCTTAGCGGCAATGACAGCTTCCAGGGGGAGGCGGAAGGCCTGTCACCCACTGTGGATGTATTCATCTGTCATGGCGCACCAGTATTGGTTGACAGTAGCTTTGAGGGCCTCAGTATTTGGATGACGGAGTCTGCAGACATCAGGCTTAAGGGTGGCCAAAAGTGTCAAAAAAGAGTTCAAAATAACTAAAGACTCATTCAAAAGAACTTTGTAATGAAGGAGATGTTTTTTTTTTTTTTAAATTCCTATTGTCAAAATGGCATTTGCACCCTCACAAGGCCCTTTCCATTTACTTTGATAGCTCTATGGACACTCTGGTGTGAAACCCAGAGATCTATTGCATTTGCTCTCAAGGACTTGAGGGGATTGGTCTGGGCTGTTTTCTTTAACTCCGCCGGTTCTAGTTTGGCCTCTTTGACTGAGCCCTTCTTCATTTCCAACGTTTGGGACAGGTTGATGGCGTAGAAGGTGATCCTGGACACAACCGACAGCTTCGAGTGAGCGGTTAGAAATATTTCAATCACATTCAATTGTCCTTTTCTTGATTTATAACCAAAATTATGTGTCCAAAAATGAGCTGAAATAAGTCAAATTATTCATATATGCATATAATTATGCATAGTTGTCGATGGAACCGGCATTATTCAGACAATTCAGATAACTAATACTTCCAAAAAGACAGATTCTTGCCGATTCATATGCGTCGGTACACCCTAAGTTATTACCAATAAGAAAGATGCGTCACGAAACTATCAGAATTGACGATGTTGAGGCAACATTTTTACTTTTAAACATTTAGGACGTTTTCAGTACAAACGATTATTCCTATTTGGTTAGGATTGAATTTGAAATTAGACCGATAGAAGTAGATTTTTCTTACGGGAGCATATTGGGGCTAATATAAGTCTCTTAAAGGTAAATAAAAGTTCTAAAAATATGTAAAATTCATAGGTATCTTAACTCATGCATAAATTTGAATAATAAGCCTATTATCGACTAAAATATGTTTATGAAATATTGGACTGTATGAATATTGTTAGTAAAGAAGCATAAATTGGGATTTTCCACTTTTCTTGATTTTTTTTCAAGATTGTTCTTCTTTTTTTTTTTGTTAAAATATACATTTGTACTTTACGGCTTACAATTGTTCTTTAGAGTCCTAAAAAATACTTTCTTACGGTAATATTAAGAAAAAAAAAGCTGTGATTCTTTTATTCTATTTTTTTGCAGATATTTGAAGGGGAAAAAATGAATATTTCAATCAAACTACTTGCTTTTTTCTATTTCATCAAATATTTTAAATATATTATGTAAAAATAATAAAGAATATTTAAAAAATTGTTAGTGCACTTAATGGATTCGGAAGAATTAAAGATGTTACCGTTAATATAATTTGACAACTAAAATATAATTTTTGATATATTGGACGTTTGATAAGTTTGGAGCAATTGTTGATGACAATTTAAAAGGTTTTATAAGCTTCCAAACATATTTATCAATTTACACATGAGCTGAAACTGAATTTTGTAGTTATGTATAGAAATAGTGTAGAATGTTATATGTGAATTATTGATAAAAATGGATGCAAAAAGAGATTGCTACATTTGTCTTCGCCGGTCATAGTAACTCTGAGGATAAAGGTTAACTTTCATATTGTGTGCAAAGTCAGAAATTTTGTGAAGGATGGAGAAAGCAGCACAGAAACAGACCTAGAAGTGTTAGACAAATAAAATTGTAGCAAAGAAAACATAAATTTCCTGGCCTACGACTTTTGGCCTACCCAGTCCCCTGATGTGAATCCTTTTAATTTTTCAATACTGAGACATAATTGAGTCCAAAGCCTCTAATGTCTGCAAATAGCAACCTCAAACTCTCTATGAAGTACTGCCTTCCGACCTCGTCAGGAGGCTTTAATTGGACCTGATGGAAATCAATTCATAAATAACATCTTTATAATGAGCAAATAAAAAAATATGACGAAGGTTTACTGTACAGTCTCATACTGATCTGTTGGGCGTGGTTATTTGTAGTACAATTAAAGTATTCGAAGACTTTTCTAACATCTGTAAGGGAAATAATATTCGGGACACTTGCACCATTTTTGTACGTCAATTTTTCGAAGCTGCTCTAGCAAACCAACATATAAAAAATTATATTGATGATATTCGAATAAATATATAAGTTAGTAGATTTTCCATAAATTTAGTGAGTCAATATAAGAAAAATATAGAACAAAAATTCAAGAAAGAAAAAAAAAATCCTAATTTTCTTGGTCCACTTTTTCTTGATGGAAGCCTCTAGAGACTGGCCACTTCTGTAAGAAGTAGCACAAACCGTCTCCTGCAAACGCTCCTAGATAGAGTAGGATAAGGGGTTCGCTTCTGGAGGAGGGTGGCCAAATGTTGAGGCCCCAATTTCCGGAAATTTGTCACTCGGAGGGAAAAAATAGGGAAAATATTTTCTCTCTTCTGATGTAAAATTTTTACTGTTGATGCCACTTTGAATAAGAAAAACATTCGCTAAAGTACAATCAAACATCCAGACAATATCTCAGCTTCAGTGAGACATGTCTACAGAATAAAAAAATCCATCCCAAACCATGGTCTTGTGCGTTGTGGAGTCTGCCCTCCCATTTTTGCGGAGAGGAAGGAACGGCTGAATGCAGATGCTTACAATTAGCTTCTGAATAAGAAAGTGCACCTTGGGACAGAAAAAACTTAGAGGACAACTTTATTTTCACTCAAGATGGATCTCCGTGTCATTGCACCGCCAAGCCCCAGGCCTTACTGAGAGACAACCTTCTAGACTTTTGAGACCTAAAAATGTGACCACCCTCTTCTCACGATCCAACCTCCTATGACTACTGTATCTAGTTGAGTCTGGAGGAGAGAATGCGTGTCAATCCTCAAAGGAGTTTATCTTGATGTGTACCAATAGATAAGATCAACTCTGTAGTTTTCCTGATCTAAACATTTTTTTATAAGCAAATAATTAATCTTACTTTTAAAATAATCCTACCATTAAAATTAAAGGATGTTCTTTTCTTTGTCAGTGGGCATACTTAGAATATCGGCAAGGGATCAAATAATTATTTCCTTCATTATATATTAGGGACTGATAATTAACGATCGAAAGATTAAGGTATGATATGTATCTTCGCATATTTAAAAAATATATATACATATATGACCAATTAGTGTTTTTTAGAAATTCGTACTTTTTACAAGTTATGAGAGGATAATTATCAAGTTATTTCCACACATAAAATGAGTAGTATTTATAAGTAGGTTTTTGATACCCAGTATGGTAATTAGGATCATTTAGGTACAAGGAATAATTAGATAACCTTATTTCAAACTTGAATAATTGGCTATACGTAAATTATATAATATACATAAGAAAAAATATTTTGCAATAAATATTCAGTATAGAGACTCTAACATGACTGGGAGCATTGAGTTGACTTTTGAAATGTGAGTCCTTTGAGGTATTTTGTTAAAAATGGCTTGTAAATCCTAAGCGTTTTTTATCAGGCTAGTTTTTTTTTGTCGTTATCAGCCTGAATAGTACTTTTTATTTTATAACCTTGTTATCATTATACTTTCATTCTTAAGGAAGACATTCACTCAAGAAAAAAGTATAATCTCGAGTGGTTATGAATAAGGGAGATGAACAGAGTAGGTGAAAATAGAAGTATGCTTATTTATTTGAAAATAATTTGTTGCAAGGCCGTCCTTCCACTCCCTTACTATTCATTTTGGCGTTAAAAAGCTTGTCCGAATCCATCATAAAAAAGTATGGAGGCTTAAGAATATAACTTCACGACACTAAACATGTTTTTGATTTATATACAGATGACATAACTGTTATGCTTGAAGCAAATTTTCAAAAAGAATTAGTGAAAAGAATTGAAATAGTCATGAATTTCTTTACGAAATTCGGAGAGAAATCAGGACTGGAAATAAATATAAAAAGAACGGGGATTCTTCCTTTAGGCGCATAGGCTCCCTTATTAAAAACCAAATTGAATTAATAGGTATGGGAAAAATATACTGAGGTGAACTCCAATTGGTTACCCTGAATTAAAAAATACAATCGAAAATTAGAGATTCTTCAATCTACAAAAAAGAATGAATGTTTACAATCACCTCCTGATTCCATTGGTAGTTTATGAGAATACTACTTCTGTACCCAGATTAGCAGAAGTTGCAGTGATGGAAGAATAAAAATGGCTTGGAAAGTTGTTTCTTCAAATGTACATAGAATTAATAAGAAGGCTTAACTCTCAAACGGAGACGTCCATCAAGAATTTTACCTAAAATTTATCAAAAATATTTTTATAAACGTGTAGGATGTATTAAATGAGAAACACAGCCCACTAGTTTCACTGTTTATTAACATATTATTCTCTTTATTAGAATCAAAATGGTACACATATATAAAGGTTATAAAAGCACTTCTGTCCTTTGAATCATATTTAGAAATATCCTAGTGGCATCTAATGGAGGAAAAAAGAGTTTCTTTATCCTCCTTTTCCTCGATGCTACAAACCTGAGAACAAAATTCAAATACTGAGTGGCACTTGGCTATTTCTTCTAGTCCAGTTTACGGATGGTTGATGTTAAGATCTGAATACACTAATTTATATTTTTCAGCCCTGTCTCCCTCCTGGGGCGCTAGCTATATAATTTTATGGAAGCCCAATCCTCGATTCCACTCCAACTCTACTGTGGATATTATTGGATAGTTGTTATATTAATTCCCAATTGGATTCAGAATGAAATTGAGTATCGAAAACGGAGTAAATCCTGCCTTTCTTTGCTTAAAACGGAAAAAGACTTGTGTTTATTTCCTTCATCTCACAGCTAACTTAATGAAACATCATGACAGCAAAACTGCTCTCCACTCAAACATTATTTAAGCTATCAGGGTTACCCAGTTGTTGTTTTTGAAAATGCTGAAAATACTTACAATTTACAATCCTGAAAATTGGTACATTTTTTTAACCCTAAGTACCAATATGTCTTTGTACCGTGGTCAAATAAAGGTTTTTGGAGAAAGTTCGTACTTTTATTAAACTTATTATACACATAAAGATTGGTATTATATGATTGAATCTACAAATTTGAAATCCTGTATTTGAAAAATTAAATCTCTCATTGTATTATATTAATGCTTATTTTCGACAAGGGTTTATGGGAAAACAAAGTAAAGTAAATGATTTAATCATGAAATATAAATTGTAAAGTACTTGGTATCACTAGAGTTGTATAAAATATTACCTGAACACGTGTGAGATATATATATTTTTCTTGTTGGCAATCTGATGATGATGCACTTTTATTTTCCTAAGTTGTTTTCAAGTATAAGGTAATCACTAATCCCTGTGCTCATGAAACACTATGAATAATAACAGATGATTACTCGGAAGTTATTAGTGTAAGTGCTTGTCAGACTCTGAGTATAATTGAGGAACCACATTGTTGTAATTCCAGCCTATATTTATTTGCTATATAAGGATTTTAATTTGTGTTTATTTAGATTTCTATCACAAGTGGATAGTATGGGTGTACTTAGGGAAATAAATAAATCAATATGGAATCAAGAAAAGACCGCTCAAAATCAATTTGCGATTTGTAAAAAAACTCTAAATTGTGCTATATATCAATATGTCCTCCTCCACAAGCAATAACAGCCTCGGCACATCGGCAAACAGATAGGCAGCTCTTGATAATGAATAACGTGTCCATGACTTACCACACTGTCATGATGGCAGCTCGGAGCACATCCAAATTTGAATTAGATGTGTGGCAGACATTCTTTTCTAAGACGTCTCATACCTACAAGTACAAGGGATTGAGGTCAAGGCTGGAGGAGGGTCACATAAAGCTAGACTAGAAGTCGGGCATATTATTGATGCATCAGTTTTTCTTCATTTTTACTCTATTAGACTATGATTATCTTTTTTTTCTGACAAGAAAAAAAACATTTCTAACTTAGTATAATACAGTCCCTACACATATTAAGACAAAATAAAAGAAAAAAACAATAATAGGTGAAACAACACTAAAAAACACAGCTTTTTTCATATTTTTTTTAATACAAGCACCTAAAAGGCCAAATTAAATACCAATGTCAGAGAAATTTGGTAATACGTCGAGTTCTTTGTTGATAAAGCCTTCCAAATTTTTGGAATAGGTTTCTTGTTGCATCTCCAAATAATAAATTCCACTTTGCTGATGATGGCCTCCACCTGAACAGCCCTGGGAAGATTCGTTTCCTTGCCACTACCCCATCAGTTTTTGATGTCGAAACTTGTAGATTTTCTTTTATTTTTACATGTACATTTGTAGCAAAGGTCTTATCTTATCAATCTCGTATATAATAAGTCCGTATGTTTCTATTTTATCGCTACAGAATGCCCAGCTTATACGCTCATCCTCATTTTGCGATTTATTCGGTTAAATTGATGAGGTGGCGATTCTGTAGGGGAGCCACTTTTGCTTAGATAAAGAAATAGGGCTTTAAAACAGAGTTTTCGTATCGATGTCAAACCTCAGGAGAACTAGTCTGTCCAACCGTTTGGCTACCCTTTTTTTCACTGACATTTCTCCATGAACTAGTATTTCTGTTCTTATTCTTCTCTTTTTAATTGACTACATAGCTACGAAAATTGACTTCTTGATATTTTATGCTGTCTCGAGGGAGATGCTAACAGTCTCTGAAGCCTTCTAGGCACTGACATCGAGAAAAAATGATATCTTTCACTAGTTGCATTTATGTTGTGTCTACGACATTTTACCCTAAGAGTCAATATATAAAAACAAAACTTGTTAATTTTTGTTTCAATAGTCGTTTGAATTCATAACAAAACCTTACAGTTCAAAATTACAGGTATAAAATTGTATTTAAATAATTTGAACCCCTACTTTGTGACAGTGTTACCTCCGTAACACAAAAACACTATTCAATTTTGTTGTTAGATATCCCTTCCCTCGTCTAATTTGATACGTCATGACTATATCATAATTTATTATTTTTGATAAATAAAGAAAGTAATAATTTACTTGTGGTACGTTACCAAAAGGATTTTGGCTATCATATACAAACACAAATCTATAACATCCCTTTTAATAAAATATTAGAAAATAACTTTAAAATATAGTATCCAATAAAATCTTATGAAGGATTTTAATATTAAGAAATATAGTTATTTAATTCATTTGTTAAAATCGTGGAGAAATAATAGCACAATGATAGTACAAGAGTAGTAAAAAAATAAATAACAGTTAGTATATTTGACTTATCTCCTTAACTACCAACTGATTTCAAACCCCTTTTCTGGAGGAAAAGTTGTATGTTACATTCAAGGTAACAACGTAATTGATATTTTTTATTAATATATAATATAATTTATTTAACAAAATTAATTAAGCAATTCACAATTCTTTTTCGCTTATATGATTGGGTATTTATCGTAAAGGGAATCACTCAAAACAACTCACTCCAGCCTCGATCACAGCCTCCTATATAACTTTATTGAACTTAAAAAAATATATATATTATGTCACAAATTGAGAATATCTAAAAAATGGTATCATTGAATAAAATTATAGCAAATAGATGCATTTAAGAAAAATGGCAGAAAAAAATTGTAAAGTTAGAGTGATAAACCATTAAACAAAGTTTATACTTAATTATATTGCAAATTTTTTGTGTGCTTCTTCTTGTAATTACACTTGAAGAAAGTTTGTTAATCATATTTAACTAATAGTGTCCTTTACAGTAATTTGTGCAAAGTAACATTGAGTAATCGATTAGGATGAATGAGATTAAATTTAATGGAAATGAAAATTTTACAGACATGTGTATATTTTGTTTGTTAGACCTCTTTAAACAACTCTTTACTCGAGCAAAACGAATATATAAAGATTAGTGCAAAAATAAAATGTTTAAAGAAAAATATTGAAGAAATGACACGCTGTGGTTTTTATAAATTACTTATCGTCATTTTAAAAAACTATATCGTAATTGATGTGTTGATGGGTGTCAGGAAAATTCGTGTAAAGAAGTAAACCGGATACAGATCGTTCCCCTGTCAAGGAGAAGAAACAGTCAAAGAGCTCTGAGGCTGGTGCTTCTTGATTGATGGTCGAACGCTCCTGTAGTCTTTTTTTCTGTTTGGTGTTTTTTGAAAATGAAACTTTCAATTAAAAAAATACTGAGGAAAAATTCAGTCTGTGTATTTTTTTCGTCTTTTGTTACTTTTCTTTTCAATATGATAATGGGCTCAAACTCAAGACAAATAAATATTTATTTCTAAATCTATCGATATGAATCAATGTCTGGCGCATTTGTTCCAAAAACGCCCAGAATCACAAATTTTTATTTGGAACCATTATCCAGGGATTTTAAATCGAATATGGACATTAAAAAAAAAACTTCCTTTAAACACCAGGGGCAGAAAAAATAGGGAATCGAGGCATGCCTTAATTCACCATCTTTTGATCTTCAGACATCAAATCAAAAGTTTCATCCTCTTATAATCCAAATTGTCCTCTCTACCTTCCAAAAAAATTTCATGCCGTTTTTACAGGAGATAACGACACTAAAAGTGTTCAGACGCTAGTCACGAAAAAAGTTAATGATGTTATTTTTGTAAAGGGTTATTCACAAGAGTGAATGGAATAAAATATGTTTGACCATCAATGGAGTGACATTTACTTTCATTAATGCATATGAACCTAATGAGCTGTCTATTCCTTTCTTCCAATCTATCATCAATATTCAAAGGAAAGACTCGTTTCTCTTTATATTGATTGGAGACTTGAACGTTGACTTTGACAGCTTTCAAATTCAAAAGAGAAAGTATCCTGACAAAGAAACAAAGAGTCTTCTTGGATTGACCTGGCGTTGATGTCCTATAGCCTACACAAAACAATATATATACCTGAACCAGCATCTGATCATAAACTAATAGAGATAATCTACTATTGTCATTTGAAACGGCGTTCATTTATTTTATCATGATGGATTCTTGGTGAAGAAAAATTTAGAGTAAAAATTCGAAAAAATCTTATTCAATGTTATAAATCGAAATTCAACGCAAAACAATTATTAAATTGTAGCTCTTTATTTACTCGAACCGTTACGGCAGATACTTTTAATTTATTTAGAATAGCATAAATTGCCGAGAAAGAGATTAATGATAAAGTAATGGATGAGATTGATTCAAGAAGAAGACTTAAAAATTTACCCAGACAAAAAAAAATACTCAGCTCCTAGGATAGAAAAGATTATTACTAATGGCAAAGTAAATATAAGCCAAAATATATTTTATAATATTTTCATTCGGGGTTTCAATCAGTGTCCAAACAGAAAGGATTTTCTCCCTTAATGGCATGGATGAGACCTAAATGATAACATCTATTCAATAGAAAATATGAAGAATTTTTATAATGAAAAAGTTTAAAACTATCAAGGTGGCCGGCCGAGAGGGAGTTTCTGGAGACCTTTTAACCATGTTCCTGGATGAAAATAAGCCCTTTCTGTATGGAATGAAGTGTACGATGGAAAAGACAGGTAGAATGCCTGGATAATTCACAAAAGGAAAAATAGCTTTTATTTCTAAAAAAGGAGATGGGACGGATTTCAACCACTGGAGGCCTATTACCTTATTGAACGCCTCTTACAGAATTTTATCGGGTGTTTGGGTGTGCAAATGGAGCCCATATTATATAAAAATATTGGAATGAACCAGAAAGGCTTCTTGAGGAAAAATAAAGTTTCTGATGTTTCACGAAACATCCAAGCAGCTTTTTTATTAGTCACTACTAGAAAAAAATATGAAGCGATTATGGGAGTTGACTTTAGTAAGGCATTCAATTCGATAAATAATTGCCATTTTTTTAAAACTATTGAGATACTTCTCTCCAAAAAGTTTTTTAATCCTATGAGGGACCTTTAATAATTGTCCATCTACTATTTTGTTAAGCTGATTAGAAAGTGAACCAATTTATCTGAAAGAAAGGTGCAGAGCAGGCTGCCCGACCGCGCCTCTAAAATTCATTGCATCTATAGAATAATTAATTATACATATTTAAAAAAAGTAAAATGGGCTTGGTGATTATTTTAATGACAAACCGCATCTGATCGATGCTTATGTAGATGACTTCACTTGAACAGTAGAAGCTAATTCAGAGTTACAGCTTCTTAGAAGAATCAATATCCTACTGGACTTCTTCAAAAAGTTTGAGAAAAGATCTGGTTTAAGGCTCAGCAGGCAAAATACCTTCATTCTTCCTTTGGGTACTTGAAAGGCAAGTGAGGATGAAAAAGTAAGAAGTTGTCAAGTCAAAAATAAAATTGGGATCTTGGGCATCATTTGGGAGTGTCATGCGCTCATATTTTGAATTGGCATTCTATAAATGGTGGTATTTACCAAAACCTGTCTAGGTTGAGACATTTGAATATTCAGAGAAGTATTGATCTATATAACACGCATGCCGTTCCCCAAGCTATATACAAAGCCATTGCTTCCCCTCAATTTGCTATGAAAAAGAGGAAAGAGAAATAAGAGTGGCTTAAAAAGCTATTTCCCAATGCTATTTGACCCCATACAATGGCCTAAATCCCTCCAGCGAGGGGGAATCGTACTTTTAGTGAATATAATTCCGAAACTATATATCAAGATTTTTATCAATATGTCCAGGAAATCGGACGTTGAATGGAAGAGACAGGTTTGATCCAGCGAGTTTTAACATAGGCTCATGATTGGTACTGACCTCACCAATGAGTAAATTACTGCTCACTTCTCGGTATGGGCTGCTGAGCAACTCATTCTTTGGCCAGCTGTTCCTTTTTTCAACGAGGATTCTATTTGGGATATAATCTGACGCAAGGTTAAGAAACCTGGAATTGCAGTATTAAGGAATCTTAATACTGCAAAAATATTAGACAAAGAAGCCCTGGAAAAAAACTTATTTTAACCTTTCATCACCTAATGGCGTAAACACCCTTTTTGGATGGTCCTTTTTACTTCCCTTTTAAAAGAGCGACGTTATATATTATTGTTTCTAGACCCTCGCATCTTAACATGAATTTTACTAAACTAACAGACGAAGCTCAATCGATTTCTCAAAACTATTTAAATTCGTTAGGACTTTGAGAAAATTGGAGAACAATAATTTTATCTTCCTTTATGTATATTTGGGATTGTGGAAAATTTACCGCACAATTTCAGATCTCTGCCAATTGTATCATATTTTATAATCCATGCAAAGATTGTGGGAAATTTGTTCATAATACACTGTATGCCTTTCTGGATTGCAGGGCTGTAAAAATTCTGCAAAGATTTGTCACCATAAACATCAAGGGTTTGGAAATTGACCTTTGAATTTAATCAAAGCTTCTATACTCTTCGGATAATCTCAAAGGAAGAAGTAGTCTCCTCAGAAGTCTATAGCCTTTGATTTTCCTCTATTAAACTCTAAGGCATTAATTGCTGGAAGGCTTACATCCTATGAGCCAATATACCACTACTAACTAAAAGCAATTTTTATGGCATCTTTTGCTAGATATACCACCCTTTCCTTAAAATCCCCTTATGCTGATGATACATCCTGAATCTCGGCGGCAAAAGAAGTAAAATTATATTCATCGGTATATTCCAACCAAAGGAGTTAATAAAGTAAGTCTTCAGAAGTTGTAGAATTTCTAACCCGGACTCTTGATTGCTTTGTGTTTATTTTGGCTTTAACTAATTTTATATATTGTAACAATTATGGATATTTTTTATTAGATGTTTAAAAAAATATTATTATTGATGTACTTCATTTTTTTTTAAATTTTAGATCAATGACACTTAATTTCCCCCACTAGAATAAACTGCTTGGATGAATAGGCCATTTTGTGTCTTTATTTTTAAACTGGCCTCTTTAATAGAAATTTTTGAAAGTTATTTGATGAAACAATTACTTTAAACTATAATGTTTGTTTATGTATATTTATCTACGTAATTGCTTTGAACATATAAAAGAAACAGTAGATAAATAAATAAAACAAAACCCTTTGGAAAGTTTGATCTGGGATTACTCGTCTTGTAGAAGACTTGCCTTGACAAAATTCGCCATATGGAAAGTTTGACGTAAGGAAAAAAAAATATTCAGCATTTTATTTGAGCTCTACAGGTTGTGGATTTTAGATCCGAAAAATTTAAAACTAAAGGATATTTCAATTCATTTACCAAATTTAATCAAGGCATTCATACACCAACCTTGTTGCAGCTTTCATTGTCCCTGATGGTCACTGCCTCGAGAATTGAAGCACACTGTGGGGCAACACTAATCAGGGCACGTTTTTTGCAATTTCTCTTCAAGACTGCCCTACACATAGTAGTCCAAGGGATTCAAATCTGACGATCTAGGAGGCAAATTGTCCAAAACTGAGAACTTCTGACAAATATGTTTTTTTTTCGGAATAAATCCGGCTCCAATTTCCTTATTTGGACAAAACTGCAC
The DNA here is from genome assembly GCF_016086655.4 of Lepeophtheirus salmonis. Lineage (NCBI taxonomy): Eukaryota > Metazoa > Arthropoda > Copepoda > Siphonostomatoida > Caligidae > Lepeophtheirus > Lepeophtheirus salmonis. Next base: position 16,942,547 of record NC_052139.2, read on the forward strand.
CAATTTAAAACTTCATTATGATAGCAGACCTGTTAAAATCAATTTAATCTCTCTAGCATCTTACTCGATGGAGTTATTAACGTCCTGGGGCATACATCCGGTACGGAGGCACGCAATAATGGTGCACATGATTTGTATCTAGATACCATTTCAAGAATTTTTCCTTACACAGTTATGTTACTTGTAAATGAAAAAAACCCCGTTTATAATCATAGATCTCAGGGTTATAGATATATTGAGGTCTAAACTTGTTCCGGATAACAAATCCCCTTCCTATTTATCCTAATATGATCATTCTAATATACAGGGATTATTTAGTTTGTAATACATGAACACAAATTTGTGAAACGTTTTACTACAACCATGAAAGATGATCAAACATTCACTTAAAGGACCGTCCTGAAACATCTTATATAATTAAACCTTCTACTTCATCTCTTATAGAAATATAATTTGCCAAATGTTTAATTTTGATATTATATCTACCATACTTATAAGAAATCATTCTTTGATCTCCGATGCTGTAAAAAAAATTGAAATAAATAATTAATACCCATAAAATCAAACGTATGTAATTAGTTCGAACAAATTTGTATACAAGTATTATATTAATACACACTTAATTCTCCCACGGCAAATTTTCTGAGGGCTGGTATTGTTTAGATCTGTGTTGAGGCTCGGTGCAAGACCAGCTTTTCCCCCCTGGTTCTATGTTAAATGTTTTTTTTTTCTAGAAACATTTGGACTAATATTTCGATCCAGACCACGATATCAGGCAATAGACCAAAATTGATTGTTTTTAAATGTTTCCGTTGTTTTTGGTCTCAATAATCTAACTTTTTTCGGTTTAAATCAATAGACCAATTTTCTTCTGATTTATGAGTAGTACAAATATGATTTATACACACATTGAACTTCATAATGTGGATTTTTTGTTTGCGCTATTGATGGATAATTTTTATTATATAGAAGCTGGATATGAATGGTATCTCCGGAGAACTACTTCTATATTTCAAACATTTCTAGAAGATGATTCTAGAACAATTAAGAAATAGGGTTTTTATTAAATTAGGTACAGATTAGGGTCAAAACTAATTCAATTGGAGCTCATAGAAATAGTAAATATTCTGACCTAGTTGAATATTATAAAGGTATTTAACACTTCTCTCATTAATAAGTTATTACAAAGTTAATAATTAATGTAGTTATACTGATTGACAGACCTTATTTCTCCCCTTTGAAAAGTGCTTTCTCTTTTTTTTACACGTTTTACTCATGGTTTTGATACATAATAATGTAATATAATATATATATTTTTTTTTTGGTGAGTGTGAAGACCATGCCTCGGAAGATGTGATAAAAAAATATAATTATATTGAAGGAGAAGATATCTCCTGACAGATATCACTAAATAAACTACTTGCTTTTCGGATACCTTATAATTTTCAAAAGAGGGATAACAATATATATGATCACTAATATATTGCACGTTGACAACCTATACTTTTTTTAAATGTACCCCCTCACGAGTATTTCTACAATTCTCATATCCCTTTTGATGAGCACACCTACAAATAATTTCTTATACTTTAATTTTCTCTCACCAAGAATAAAATAATGATGATAGCAGCTTTGGAAAATAAAAAATAAAAACATTCTTTTAATTGACAGCTAGAAACATATTTTGCATGTGTCTAAGGTAATATCTTGTACAACTACAGGGTGCGTGGACAAAAACTGTCGGCTTATAAAAAACAACAACAACAAGCTTATTTTATAATATTTATTGATAAAATAAAAACGAATATTTTTATTAGGATATAGACCTGCTATCTATTCAATGTAGTCGCCGTCTGTTGCCAGAACCCGCTCAATGTGGCTACGAAAACGAGAACAGGCATTTTGGATCTGCACTGCTTCTATCTCACTGAATTTCTCCTTGATGCAGGTGATAAGAGACTGCTTGGTATTATGGGGGGGGGAGTGGTTGGCCATGTTCTCTACGTAAGACCAGACAAAGTAGTCCAACGGGTTCAAATCCGGTGATGAGGGAGGCCAAGAGGAGAAGGGTACGAATGCCAAAGAAGAAAAAAATCAGAGAAGAACAAGAGCATGTTCAGCAACTTTGGGTTCTTCAAGATGTTCAGCAGCCTGAATCTTATGAGTAACTGCAACCCTTGAGTCTTTTCAGTCAGAAGTTGGGCTGTCTGACGCCTGTAGGACTTGCACCTTAAGTCCTCCTTCACACAAGCCCTCATGGTCCACTCTGCCACGCCCAGTTCCCTCGCCATGGCTCTCATGGAACGCTGGGGGTGCTCATCGATGATGTCCCTGACCTTGTTGAAGAAGGTGACGTCCCGGGCAATCTTGGGGCTCTTCTCCTCCTTCTTCTTCCTATCAACAACGGCCTTCGGGCCCGATGACTCCTCCAACTAATTCCTGAGACTTCTGATCCCTCTAACTGGCATTGACAGAAGGCCAAAGATGTCAGCATTGCTTAATTTCATGTGATCCCTAAGCATAATCTGAATAGCAGCGCACCTACGATCTCTCTCATTGAACATAATGACTTGTCTTGGGCACTTAAAATGATGCTATCGCTACAAGTGGTCAACAATAACTGATGCCTATTACCGAGAAAAATTTTAACACCAAAAACAGACGGATCAGACATCAGCTGATGGAGTAATGTCGTCTTTAAAATGCAGCATATTTTGTCCACGGACCCTGTATACTATTTACTATAATTATTGGTTCATTTATGAATAGAAAACATCTAAGCATAAAGTAACTACTAGTGTGTCTGCTCATGAAAGACGGAGAGTAACACTCTGAAGCTGATGTCACTTGGAAAGATCTTGTTGGGCTCAAGTAGAATTAAGTATTATCCCCGGAGTAATCTTTGTTTATACGGAGTGGGATTTATGTCATTTCCTTCCCCTCATGGCTACTAGCAGCTGATTTAATAGAACGCCATGGCAGTGAAGCTACTCTTCTACCAAACATTTTTAAAATTGCTTCGATTATCACGTTAACTTTAGGCTTTTTTTGTTTCCACAAACCGACAAGTCATATTTTTTACCTTTTCTTGAATAACCTCAAATAGCAAATCCTCAATATTACATTCATTGTTTAATCCATACGAAGTAGTCTTGTTTCAGTCCTTATTTATTTGATCTGGTCCAGTCTAGTTTTAGGACTGGCCGTAAGAGTATCGCTCCTTCAGACTGTGAGTACGAAAACTGATCTAAAAATTGAACGTTGAAATACTAGTGGAGTGACTTCATCAAGAACCAAATTTTATAAGTTTTAGGACTGATATCCAGGGCTGAACTTTACCGTAAGATTATGGGTTTGGTCTGGAGTTGTAAGTATAAATCTTTGTTGGACTCAAAGTAAAATTGAGGATCAAGATTGGGGGTAATTAGAGTCTAGATTGATTTGGGTTTATTTGCTTCCTCTTACAGCTGTTTGCAGTTGATTTAATAAAACGTCATGTGAGCCAAGCTGAATTCTTCCTAATTATTTTTAAAATTGTCTGGATTATACGTTAATTTTAGGTTTCTTTTAATTTTATATACTGACAAATCATACTTTATCGAGCACTTTGTATAAATAACTGTACCACCTCTATAAACTTACCCCTTTGACTCAATTATCAAGATAAATTCCGCGAATGGAAGAAAAAAACGCCTACGGCATAAAGGGAATAGGACAAGTGACCATTTTGTGACGTCATTCCTAGTAAAACAAAAAGCAACATCTTTTGCATGGAAAAAAAATATAGCTTCACATCCATGTATCACTGCAAGATAACAGACACATTTCGTTACTTTGGTGTTGAGATTTCATCCGGATCATTTCTTTAAAATGTTGCAATTGTGAGCATATTGTACAATGTACATATTATTAATATTAAGTACGTTTAATTATTTTAGCGTTTTTACGTGATATTAACATTGTCAACACTCTGTTAGTGAACATCCTTTTTTTTTGACTTAGTTAATGAGCTAGAATTCGTCGTAAACTTAAACATCAAGGGATTTTTTTCTTGATACCATGTGACATTGACTCAAAATTACACTAATTAATTATAACAACATAAGAGTTGGGAATCAACACCATATAATTTGTTACTATTATAGTAAATGTATTATAATTTAATTTTTGATAAAAACTGTTATGAAATAATTAATACTTTTAACTAACTTTCAATGATCTCTACATTAAAATATTTATTAAATCTATTTATAAATTGAATAGAAGATATTAACTGACATAAAAAAAATGTTATATTACATTTTTTGTAGATCGTTTTTCAATTCAGTATTAGTATTTTTTCATATAAATAAAAGTTTTTCTTGTTTGAAAACGATAATTTAATAGATGATTGTAGCCCCTAGGAGAGTACTTATAACGCATTTATAAGAAATACCATACCTTTAGAGTAATTATAACGTCAAAAAAACTCGAAAGTGGTATGACTTGGCGAATTTCTGTCATGGTCAATGTGGTCACTGTCCTATCAGACTACAACTTTCTTGACTATAAGCCCTGGTGTGGCATCTAGAAGAAGGCTCTTCCCACCTCCCATGCAAATGTCCTAAAGCTGTGGTTCTCTACCTTTCAAATATAGCAACCCATTTAAAAACAAGCAATTAGGAAAACACCACAATTCTTAAAATAGCTTATGTATACATTCATTTTTGTTGTACAAAAAACTAAAATTCGTTCTGAATATGAATCATAGATTATTTGTTCGTGAAGTAACTAAACATTTCTTAAATTCTTGATTTGGTTAAATATTGCCATATACTGGTGAAAGGAGCAACAGCAGTGGCGCAACCATAAAAGAAACTAAACATGTTGAATACTGGTTCAGACGTTGAGTTGAGTAACTTAAAGAAGTATTATATTTAGTTTCATTGTATGAATTTATATAACCACCTTAATGTCTATTTTTTTCACCGTGTTTTGTATAATACAAGCAAAGTGTTACCCGTTGTTGCTTCAAATAACACACTAACATATTTGTGTAAAATTTCGTCTGTCCAGATAAGAAATCTATCTTATATTTAAAAAAATTCAAATCGGAATTTTGTAAAGACAATTGCAAAAACCAAACCTTCCAATATTTTTTAGTAATTCTATTTCGTACTTGCATAAAAAGAAGTTATAGAGAGTAATGTCATCGATACAATAACCCTCGATAATTGGTTCATTTTCGCGAATATTGTAAAAATTATATAATTTTTTTTTTGCAGAAATTCAAAAAAATATATTGTTAATTTATGTCTTAAATGGATAGTTTTATCGAATTTCTTCTTAAAAATATTTATAAGAATATAATATATTTTCATTCAAAGATCGATAGATTATTTTTTATTAACTAGATGTTTCGTAATTTGAATCTATGTTACTTTTTAAAGACTTTTTCTTGAGGAGATTATTCGCTAAAAACTGATATTTCACTCATTTAAGAAAAATTGTATCAGCTCATTCAATACTCAAATTGTATCTCATGCTCAGATATGAAATGCCCTAATTTACTTATGGGGCATCCTTTTAGATTGAAGTAAGTAAGAGTTGATGTTATGATAAATACTCAGGAGTGGAACCTGAGAATCCTTTCTTTGAGTTTAAAACTTTGTTAAGCATTTTTAAATCATAACAAAAACAAATATTAATGAATAACCCACCATAAAACGGAAAAAAACAAAACAATTAACTTGGGAAAATATGCAACCCTAAGCTTTTTTTTTTTTTTACCACTCACTTTGATCCTAATTGTCTTGAAAAGTTATTTTTTTAGTGAATATTTTTTTGTTGCAAAAATTGCAAATGACAGTTTCAATTGACGCTTGGTTAATTCATCAATCTAATCGAATAACTATTATTTATCGATAATTGAAGGAGACACCATCTTGGGCGCTTAAAGTTCATATTTGTACTACATAAATTAGACAAATTTATAATAAATTATGACGAAACTTTTTTATTTGGCTTTATTAATATTAAAGACTTAGCAATTTCATTGAATACTTCTTGATGAAAATGATTAGAAGTGATATTTGAATATAATCAAAGTAACATGCACTAAATATCCCTGAAAATAGTTCGATTTGTACAATTTTTTATTTGTAATTGTATTACAAGGAAATTACATTTTCGGCTCATATATACCGGGTGTAGAAAAAGTACTGAGAGCTGCCTCTAAGTAGTCATTAAAATACTCATAATTGAACAGGATTATGAATAGATAGTAAAGCTTTATTTTATAATATTTTTTACTATAGTTCAATACACATTCATTATTAATCTAACCACCAATAGCCTCAATGACCACTTCCAACCTCCTCTGGAACCCATTGCACACATTGACAACGTAGTCCCTTTTCATGATCATCCACTACTGGTTAATAGGGGTCTTCAGGGCATGATGTCTGAGGTGGTCCTCCCAGTGCGTATTAAATTGCCTATGATGACTCTTCTTCCCTCCACCCAGCTATATACAGAACTTTTGTCTACAAATTGTACATCAATCAAAGGCTTAGAATCTAAGCTATACGCTATTCAAAAATAATCAGAGCCTTAAGATTTAATCAACAACACCTGTTCAACCTGTTTTGTATTTTTAGAAGGTCTCATTACTTTTTCTATACCCTGTATAATAAAACTAGGCAATAGCAAAATATATTTTTGGTAGACAAGTCTTTTTATTTGTTGGTCCCATTTTGACATCTAAAAGTTTGAGAACTATATTGATGAAAAAAAAGGTTTTTATTATTATAAATGATTTGCTAAAATCTCAAGGCACCCCATTGTAATATATGATAAGAAATGAGAGGGAAGGTATCTGTCAAAAAGGCCAAACTAGATCTGGAGGAGTTAAAAAAAATAGACGAAGCCAATCCCTACAAGTCCATGATGGCCATGCAAGAGGTATTGGGGGGGTTCACACCAGATTGTACAGAGAGCTATAAAACTGTAGATGAAATGAGTCTTGTGAATTTGGAATGACCACTTTCGACACCACACGCAATGAAAGACAACCAAAGACACCCATCACCTCCGTTGCAAGACCTTTTGAATAAGTTTTTTGAATTCCTTTGAACTCTTTTTTTTACACTCCCTTCCCCCCTACAGGCCTCCAGATCCAAAAAAATGAACTTCCAATGAAATATAGGATACGTAAAAAAAATAAAGTTTGTCTGCAGTTTGTTTGGATATAGAATTATATGTCTAACTGAAATGTCTGTCATTTTCAGGATAATTTTTCATTTTTTTTCATTAAACGTAAATTTTTAATTTTTAAGAAGAAATACTATAAAATAATGCATTTTGTAAGTACAATTTTAGAATTAAATTATATAAATAAGTATCTTAAATTTTCGGAACATTTTATTATTCATTTCTTGCAATATTTGCAAAAATGAACAAGTTATTGCAGGTTTTTTTTCGATAACAATAATCTTGATAACTCTTTTGTTTTTGGAATTACGGGAAAAATATCAGAAGGTTTTTGTTTTTCTTTACAATGTCAACAGTTGCTATACACCATTTATTTTAAATTTCCAAAAAGGTTTTTTACAATTTTCTTCTCAAATTCCTATTTGGCAATTATCTTTGAATTCTTATTTTAACAATTTAGGGGATTAAAATTTTTTGGAATGTTAATTGAAGTTTATAACACAATCATAAAATCAAAAAAATCATAATAATAGTTTTAAGGCTACTAGAGCCAATAGTAATATTATTTGGAGCGGGTGGGGTGCTATGAGGGAACTTTGTAGATTACCTTACCTAACCGGATTGATATTCATCGTTATTATCATAGCAAGAATATTAAAATTATGGGGATCTTTCTCCACAACAACGGAAAATTTATATTATAACTATTATTATAATAGAATAATGCATATATAATTATTTTTCAATTATTTTGACCAATGTCTATGTGTTTTATCACTCTCTCCTTAGACGATCAACGCCGGGTAACCCTTTACTAGTAAATTATATAAAGTTGAAGTTTAAAACTCAAAGTGCTCAGAATTTAATGAACCACTCGGTACTTATGCTTCGTTTTCAATAGTACATGAATATATTTTCTTGTTGATCCCTTGTGTGGGTTGTATATTAATATACTTGTGTATAAATATTGATCATTATATTATTTATATGAAGTTTATTCACTTATGAGTGATCTGTTTTTTTTTTTTTTTTTTTGTGGTATCATTTGAAAACTTTATAGAATAGCCATTCCACGATTATATTTAATGATCTCTAATGCAATATTTTTGACTCTGTGAAACATACTTAAATATTGTTATGAATAAACATATTGTAATAAAGATTTTTACAGAGGAAAGTGAGTTTTTTTAGTCTCTTATCAGTTTGCCTTCAGGATAAAACATAGAATGAAAAGTTCAGGTCTTAACACATAGATATCAAAATTTATTTTTTAATTCCCTTCCTTTTCGGTTTGTACCAGTCTTCAAAGGACAGCTGTCAAAATTTCATTATAATCTGCTTTTAAGTTTGTGAGTTATTGTGCCAAGTGAGACGTTACTTTTTTTACTTACAAAATTTTTTGTTGTAATTTTACACTGCTTTTTGATGGAAAAGAATACCGTTGAGTCCAAGCAATGGCTTGAAAAGTAATAAAAGGACTCTGCTCCATAAAGGGGGAAAAAAACTAAAAATATCTAATTAATAATTATAATTTTAAAAAAGCCAATTTTGAGGGGAAAAATACTGTGTTTTCTTCGTTAAGCCCAGAACTTTTCAGTAAATGTGTAAAGTTGGTAAAAAACATATTTTTTTAAGGAACAATATTTATGTAAAAATTTAATCAGTGTTTGCCCTATAGTTTCAACTGTTCCCATTAACCTCTATTCCCACTATTTTATTGAAATTTTTGTAAGTCCTTATATACCAATCATAATAATGCTGTCAGGTAACGACACTTTAAGAGTATATCCATATTTTTAGGATATGTGAATGTACTCACAATTTTTGACATTAGTTCAATATTCAATATTATTATTCAAATCAATTTCAAGGGACATATTTAAGTACCTTACTCCAGCTTTTGCTCATTCGATTTTGCATCCCCGTTTGTCCTAAAACAAATGAATATATAATGTATTTACTAAAAAATATCCTTCCATTCAACGATAGAAATATAAGTTATTAACATAAATCAAAGAGAACCATTATTTCCACTTGTACACATAACCATACCAAAAAAATAAGTAATGTTATTATGTTTAGCACAGGATATTTGTAATTTATAACCCTGAACTATACTATTATATATACAGAGGTGAAGGAAATATGTCTTTGAAAGTGGGAGTGGCTTTTTCTAGTTGGTAACCTCAATGTTTTTTTTTAAAATTGTCACAAGCTGTTATCATTATTATTTAATTACTAAAGAGAAAACATATAATTATAGAGTAATAAGTACTAAGTGTGCTTATAAAAGATCAAGTGTATGAGTATTGGTTTGTTAGGAATTTATAAGTAGGATGTGAGTGAGGTGTTAATTCGTGAAAATGAGCAAATTAAATTTTAACACAACTTTTCGGATCCAAAGAGATATTTTGGCACTCTCGAAAATAAATAAATCCAGCCCCCTCTCTCACCCTTACTCCAAAATTATTTTTTCATCATGAATGTGTATTTTTTTAATATATTTTCAAAAGTAATACAAGAAACTCGAGAATGTCGTGATCATAAAAGCCTTTTTATACTTAAAGCAATCGTTATATAACAATTTAAGAGTTTATGAAGTACTGTTTTAAGGTCATATAAAAAGTCAAAGGTGACAAAAAAAGATTAACTTCCTCTTTAAAAACAATTAGCTTGTGTACTAGGGCAGCCATTTTTTTTTATTGACATGTTAATTCAATCTTTAGTTGTATTTCAATGAAAAATAAATGTTTGTAAAGTTTCAGTCTTCAAAGAGTATTTATGACCTCTATAGTTATTTGAAAATAATGTTTTTTAACGACATTCTCTATTTGTAAAGGGATTTTATTTTACTATAAAATTAAAAATCCCCAATGTGCATCAAAAAAATTTTAAATATAAAATTTTTTCTGAAAAAAAAAAAATTACAAAATTATATCAAATTATCTAGTGAAAAGTAAATAATCCTTAATTTGAAGAGGGGCTGTCTTTTTTCATAAAGTAATAAATAGTTAATAGCCAGTCATAAAAAATATAAAATTGGAATTGCAAATTAAAAATTATTTTCCGGATTTTGATTCTAGAAAAAACATCCGATTGCCATCACTAGTATAATGTGCGTGTGCTCATGGAAAGTAAACATAAGGATTGGTTAGGGTTTATTGACTGTAAGTCCTTGTCAGATTATAAGTAGAATTGGGGATTGACGCGGTGTAAAATTCCAGTCTTTATCTTTACTAGTAGATGAGGAGTGAGATTTGTTTTTATTTACTCCCTTAGACGCAGGATAACAGTAGACCTAAGCCGTTCTCCTCCCACCATTCATTAGATTTTTAGATTGACTTCCTTCAAGTTCTGTCTCTTTTTTTATGAAAGGGAAGGTTTTTTTTAAAAACTTTATTCAATGATGAAAATCCAGTGTATAATGGGGATGTTTAAAAAAAAACGAAACGGAAAATCAATCTAGTAGCTCTGACAATTTGAAAAATTATATTAGATTAGCTGTGACCAGAGAGGTAGGAGAAGGGATATAAACAAGGATATTTGCTAGATTTACTCTAATATTGATTCTCATATTAGACTCTGATTCCAACATGGACTTACAAATACAACTACACAACAAATCCTCACGATTACGTTCCATCTTTCATGAGCACAAACGAACGTTTTATCAATTTTTGAATATAATTAAATCTATTTAGGAAACAACTCAGGAATTAAATAATAATGACAACTGCAAAGAAAAAAAAATCCGTCTTTAGACTACCAATTACAAATTAACGGGCCAGATAAAAAAACCACCAGATTTACATCATAGTCATACTATTCTAAGTCTTTGTCCAACTTCTTTATATCGGACCGGATATTGCCCCTTTCAATAAAAGAGAGTCAACATTTCAAATATTATCCATATACCTGGATAGCGTAATAAATAATGTTTTTTTTTCTTTCTCCAAGCAACACATCTTTCTTACCAAAGATAAAATATGTACTTTTGTTTTTCAAACTCATTTATTTAAGTATGCATAATAAGCTTTCATTTTTATATCTCTCCTGAACATATGAATTTATAAAAGAATAATATATTCATGTAGATATATTCTAATAACCAATGAGAAACCTTACATAAAAATTCAAATATTGGCTCATATTGGATACACAATTTGGTTTTCGTCAAAGTTTAAAACACAAAAAAATAATTTTTCCTAATATAAGCATATTTAGACATTCACCATTCAAAAGTTTCTTTATTTTATTTGGTATTACCTATTCGTTGTTTCTATTATGTATAAATCATATTATATAAATGTTCATTATACGTAAAACATATATTATTTTTATATTTTGGAAATCTTAATTAAAAATCCTGAATTCCTCAAATCCTTTTATTGTTTTATTATTTGTATTTATATACACCACGTATTTCTTATACCTTTTACATATTTTTGACACATTTTGTTCAATTTATTTCAGAAGGCACTCATCGACTAAACGTTATATAAGAAGAAATAGTTTATTTTAGAAGTACTCATCATCGATTCAAACCATTTTGTTGAAGAATGCTGAAGGAAATTTTAAAAGAAGAGTCGGTTCTTCGACAATGGGAACAAATGCATCGACCTCCAGACACCATTCCAACCTCAGGTAGCTACATACTTTTATCAATGTATACTTTTTTTTTTCTTCCATCACTTGAAGTTCTTTAAAAAACTTTGTGAAATGAATTTAATAAGGCCCTTTCAATATAAACTATTAAGGATTCTCGGTAGAAACGAGTTAAAGTACTCCCTGGTTCCTCAAATAATATTATTATTATTATTTTCCCCCCCAATCTATTATTATTATTTTTTTATTTTTAAGGAGATAAATATTGAGTGAGTGGCTCCGTGTGAGTGTGCTCATAAAAAATGAAGAGTAGCACCAAGGATTTGTAGGGGTGTTAATCTTCTATATTAAACCAAGCTACAGCAAAATTGAGCCACTTATGAGCTTATAACTAACTAGGTAATTTATAAGTGGGTGAAAACTATCAATTCATAAGTAGTTCAACTCCCCCCGAATATTATTGTAAACATTATACATTATTCAACGAAAACTGACCACCTTATTTTTTTAAATATCTTAATAAATATTAAAAACTAAATTGAGCAATCATGAATTAAAATCAACCTATTTTAGAGGCATTTTTTAATGAAATGAAGAAAAAATCAAAAATATAATATCTTCTAAGTAAAGTCCTTCATTTTACTCGACTTTTTTTGTGATTATATACATTTTTTATTATTTTTAATAAATATAAAGTAATAAATAATTTATTTTTCAAATGCTGAAATGTTTGTATCAATGTGTGATTTAATTTCAACTGCGTTTATATAGTTCTGTCATGTCAAACAATTGCACAGAATCATAGTTTTATGTTAAAAACTGGATTTGAAAACCTGTCGAAGTTGAAAGTTTTAATGGTCATTTTCGTATTCTACGGCTTAAATAAAATGATAAATATGGGTTTCATCCTGCGAGGGCTCCAAGACTTGCATTTTGTTCCTTAGTGTTATTAAAGCAACATTTGTATGTTTATCAACGCCTCATAACTCCGAGCAATGCCGGGTACTGCCGTTAGTATGTAATAAAGTTACAATAGACTCGTTACTCCAAATTTCCCAGACTATAAGTGGTACAATTATGTTGATATCGTCATAACATTACTTCAAATTTGCAAAATTTTATATTAACTTCAAATATAAGCATTTTTTGATATACAATCCTCAAATCCTGAAACAATGTAATTTAAATTTTGGATAACCATTATATTTTAAAGATTTTGTTTGAAAAGAAATTACCTTAGTTTTTCATTTATTTTTGCGTCACATGAACTTATTTAAAGTGTGATTCAATAAGATTTTACTTCAAAAAGAGTAAATAGTTATATAATGTTAAGTTCAGCTTCAATATTGATAAACACTTTTTTTATAATTTTTTTGAAGCAAAATACTCTAATTTTTAATTCTACCCTGAGTCTATGAGGGACTTAGGCTTATAACTCACCAACAAAACATTAGCATAAGTGTTTGTTATTTATGAGCACCAATAATCGTGATTAAACTTCATACTAACACGTCGTTATTCCTTTATTGTATCTAGAATCCTTTCCTACAAAATATATACTTGAAAAAATACTTTTTGTAGTTAGTCTATTCGTCTCCTACTTTATAAAATTATTTTTTATTAGTTTTTGGGAATGGTTCACAGGTTATCGATAACTAATTGGAATTCAACTAATCACATTTTAATTCTGATAAGGGGAAAGAAGTCAAAACTCCGCAGTTGACAACAAAATACACAGTACAATTGAAAAGACTCAAAGAAAAGAGTAAACACTCAGAAGATGGGGAACAAACGAATTTATTTCTTGTTTCTGATTGGTTTAAAATTGTTATATATTAATATTTAAAGGATCTTGAAAGTATTTTGTTTAGAAAGAGTAGTAAAGGATTTAGCTATTCTTTGTAATTAGCCATTAATTCCAATTTAAGAAAAATAATGATCGTGTGTACAAGGTGGGGACGTTAACCTTGCAGTGGTATGACTAAATGACGAAAAACGTCATTTCTATGGAATTAATAAAGGACAGCTAAAAAAAAAAGAGTTAGTTTTTTAAATATAATATTTAGCTATATTTTGTATGGAATTTGTTCTCCTTTACAAGTACAACCAACATATTGCATTTTGGTGAACATATTAACAGCTTTTGTACTATAAAAATAGAACTATTTGAAGTCATGAATCATAAAAGGACTATCAGTTATTATTTATTGTCAGTCGAGGACCACATTTAGTTCGTTAGCATAAAAAACATCTCGAACTAAAGTCAGGAAAAAGAAAAGAAAAAAAAGATACTTTGTTGGCCCATAATTTAGTATCGATGCATATACATACTGTATCATTTGCAAAAAATACATATAAAAATACAGGCTGATTTATTATTACTTAAATGCATAAATTAGGATTTTTTCATTTTTTGATACTTATTGAATATTGGTTTTATGTTGACACACCACCTATCTACTTTTTTTTTATTTAAAAACTTTGTATTTGCTTTTTATTTATTTGAAAGAGTTGATTGATTTAAAAGTAAGTTTCACAATTTTGAATATACAAATATATATGATTGTATATTATATCATTTTCTACCTGTGCACATTGAAAATACATATACATTATAAGTAGTATGTACAAGCATTGCATAACAAATAAAATTGGCTGTGTAAACTATGTGAAAATATTCATATGCATGTGTATTTATTCAGTGGTATAAGTAAATAGAATTATAAGACTTACAATGACGGGTAATGTTGTTTATTTGTATACAAACAATTGACTCAATACATTCCTCCGAAAGCCACTAAATAAATCAAATATGTAAGCTCTCTCAAATGCGAATATCAATTACAGAGATTGTAAATCAAAAACATTTATTTGCTAAAGAGTTTATTTCCTTTCTTTTATGATTTCTCATAGCAAATCTAATAAAACGTCATGAGTTTAATTGCTAAGCTGCTTTCCTGGCGAAAATTCTTCAAATTGTCAAGATTACAAGAACAATCTTCCACAAAAATCCAGGAAATGAGAAAATCCCAAACAAGGTACATACATACCAATATTTAGAGATGCGTAGAATATATTCTGGAAAGTAGAAATGGTTTTTACTAGTTGGTAATCTTTAAAGGTTTTTTTATCTTTCAATGCTGTTATCATCATTAGCTAATTTGTGTAGATGGAATATCAAATACACAAAAAAAAAAAAAAAAACTAGTGTGTGGAGTCATTAATGACGGAGAGTAATAATGAGGGTCTATTTGAAAGTTATAAGTGTCAGTCTTTGCTAGAAAAATTGTAATATTGAGGATCAACATCAGAGTAATCCAAGCCTATTGTCCTTGCTTTATATATAAGATGGATTGGTGTTTGATTACTTCTGCTCACAAACTGACTGCAGCTAATCTAATAAAACGTTATGCCAGTTAAGCTGCTCTCCATCAAAACATTCTTCAATTTGTCAAGGTTACCACTTCTTTAAATTGGTAGGATGTAGTTTCACGGATTAAGAATAATTAAACATTATAGTATTACATTTACACCATCGGAATTCGGAATCTTCATTGAATTCCATATAAATGAAGTATACTTCCTTCTCTAGGAATGACGTGTGCGCGAAAGTACTCACATTGAGTTCAAGAGGATAAATTATCCAGAGCACGTTATACATTAAGCTACGTAGTTCCATCCGGTCTAGATCCATTCTATAGGTGAATTGTTGTTGACGTCAAATATGATTCTAAATTGTGAACATCGACGTTGTGTTGTACTAATCATGCAGATAGAGGATAAAATGGTCCATAGTTTGAGACCGAAATAAATATGTCTACATCACGGTGTTACTTTAGTAACACAAAAATATGCCTTCAGTGTTTTTGTTCTCAACTGTCACTTTTTCATTGGCTAACTATCAGACAATTTTTGTCCTAGTTTAGTTTCGTTTCAGATGAAAGATTGTAGGCTACAATATAGGTAACGATGCAGTATATTGAGACCAAACAAATCAGTTAAATATTCGAAAAGTATCAGATTTCGGTTTATGGTCTGAGATTGTAGTTTAGATTGTCAAAAAATTTAAGTAACTTCAAAAAAACATTGTATAGCACTAATACTTACCAAGGATATGATTCACACAACCTCCCAACTCAATTGTGTTACGAGTACTAACATGGTGGAACCTATAAAATCCTGCAACGCAGTAAATATGTACCTAGTGGCTCTTGCACGTAAAGTGTAAGGGCCAAATCGAAAAAAAAGGTCTCGGTCTGAGTATCAACACTAGTTTTTAGTACATTTTTCGAGGGATCACTGTATCATTTCTCTATGAAGTACCTTGAAAGGTACATTCGAAATTCCTTTCACATAATTCAATTCTTTAATCAATAGTAACACTCAATAAAAAAAGTCAACATGCAATGCCTACTTATATTGGCCATATAATATATTATATGATATATTACTGACATAGTTTTTTAAAATTTATTTTCCTCGTTTACTTTTATAATTAAAATGATTAATTTACAATATTAAGCTTTTACTTGAATTATTTTTTTGCTCGTTTGAGCAGAAGTTGATTGAAAATAAAAGAATATGATTAAATATTATTTTGAAAATAATGAACTATTTTGAAGTGTGAGGATTCCAAAAATGAAGTCATAGGTATAATAATTAACTGTCTTAATTTGATTACATCAAATTTGATATAAGTAGAAGCAAAAAAGTACTTGATCAAGAATATAAAAACTGCCCAACCCTTATGAAACTGAAAGTTTGCTAACATTTTTTTTTAATTATGTAGGGGTATTACTGTGCCAAAAATTAGCCTAGGTTTTTTATCATAGCTCTCAGACTGGGATCTCAAAGTTTGGTTACTTTTCTCCAGAAATTTGGGCAATTTTACGTGTGTGTTTATATTTTATCCTTATTTTATAATCTAAATAGACTTACAAAAGAAAACGGATCTACAGTAATTCATAATAATGATTAGAAGTTGACAAATTTCAAAAAAATATTAATAGATTATAAAATATCCCTTGTATATAAAACTGGACATAATTTTAAAATAGTATGTTCATTTGTTTTTTAGACTTGGAACTGACGCCTTGTTGCTCTTGTTCGTGCTATTAACACATTTACACAATGTATTTTGGGAACTCAACAGACATAACCTCTAGGGGCCAATGATAAAAGGGAGATAGAAAATAAGGATAGAAAAAAATTTATATCATCTTCTTTGTTTTTGTTGTCTTCATCGGTAATAACTCCAAATCCATGCTCTATTGTCATAAGTGCATGAAGAAAATTGGAACAATTTTATATGCGTATAAGCAACATCCCCTAACGATTTTTTTAAATTAAATCTGCAAATATAGAGAATATTGATGGTAATCTTATAAAGAAATGGTTTGCAGTAGAAATTACGACGAGTGTTTAATGCATCAATGCCAAAATTGCTCAGGTGTTGATCAATTTCGAAAGTTCTTGGAAGTAAAACTGATAACTGAGGATGATGAGGAGATCAATATGACGTTCAAACTATAGACCACAACTGAAAGGGCTGAATTAGTTACCAGAGTAAAAACTTATTTTATAAAAATATCATATTTTCCACAACTCTCTGAATAGATTGTTTGGCTGTTGTTGTTTTTGATGGTTTTGTATTTATTTTTCAAAATATTATAACAATGAGAATCAACTCAACTGTCAACTCTGCATAGTATATTACAAAAATATCTTCTAAAATCCAAGTAAATTATATTGGGAATAAAAAAGAGACATTACATTTTTTAGGAGCGTATTTCCTAATACCGTTTGCAGAAAAGGCATTGAATTGAATTAAGTAAAGTAGTTCAAAATGCAAATAACTACATTAACTCGTAAATAACATTTACATATGATTCAATTTCTAAGTTTAGGTACCTAGAATATTCTAAAAGGAAATATATCCAGTAAGGGATATATTTATGTATGGTGGTGCGTTTCAAATATATATCAATTTTTTTAAGTGTCAAATTGACTTTTTTTCTTCCTTAAAAGTTGTTTGAATCTATCAACAGTAAAGATATCAAAAAATTCAAATCTTAAATGATTAAAAAATGGATTTGATGCAAAAAAATAAGTGATTGCAAATATGACTTTACTTTTTCTCTTTTAGCCTTGTGGGCTTCAGAAAAAGACATTCATTTCTTGTTATTTTTGGCTACTTTTAAGGTCCAAAGCAGTTTTAACCCTTTGGTGTTGAAGATAGGGATAATGTATTTGAAAGCCTAACGTTTAAAAATTATAAAACTACTTTTAAAATCTTTGTATAATATTGATAAGTTGGAGGGTTGAACAAGATGAACAAAACTTCTCACCCGAATGTCGATGCTCTGAAGGTTGTGCTCAATAAGGACGGGAACAATTTGTCCTTGGACTCCATCAAGGCCAGGTTTGCTTCTGTTCGTCCTCGTATTGAAGCTATAATTCAGAATGAAGGGGGAAAAAATTGAATAAAAATTGTAGAAAATTGTTGAAATACCAACTTTGCCTCATAAAGTTTGCAATAAAAATGGTACTAAATGAAAATATGTAGAAGTGAAAAGGCTTTTAAAACTTTCTATTTTTGAGTCCTCACCCTGTATATGTATAATTGAGATTAAATAATAAATTTGAAGTTTTTCTTATCCTTGATTTTTATAAATGATTGTTTTTATGCTGATGCACCACAATTTAAAATATGCGGTCTGTCAAAATATAAATAACTCTATTGTAATTGTTTTATATTTGACTCAAATATGTTTATTTAATATTGGGTTATATGTACGGGGCGTGGCTTGGAATATAGGACACTCATATTAACTCTTATAAGACGAGGTCGTGTAAACCAATTTCAAAGTTTGAAATTACCACAGGAACTGCTGAGTCTATATTTATTTTTCACATCACTCTCATGGTAAACTGAGTTCAGAAACAAACATTTCTGACCAGCTTGAAGTGTCAACAAACACAGTCTAAACAGCGGCTTGCCAAGAGTGAAATTGAAGAGGAAGCTCTCAAATGTCAATTCTGATAGGGGAAGTGAAATAAACTACGGACCCATGTCGATGTGGCCCTCCTACAACCCTGACTTTAGCCACTTGACTTTGCGTTCTTGATGCACGTAGAGTGAAGGGTCTGCTCTATCTACCTTACAAACATAGTTGCCCTAAAGGCCTCCGTCAAGTAGATTATCTGGAACGGGCGACGGTATTGAAAAGTCATTTTTCTCCAGGAGTGAGTGAAGAAAACATAGTCTCCGTTCAGTTTTTTTTTTAAAGACTCTGGTCTCTTCAAATAAGTGTTCTTAACTATAGCTAAAATTATTGGGTATCTACACTCATCCCATAAATTAGAATACAGAGACTATAGTTGACGAACAGGTGAAAAAAAAAAAAAAAATATGTGGATTTTCTCCTCTCTTGATTATTTGGATATGAGTACTATAATTTATATTAGTTAAAAAAAAGTGATAAAGTTCTTAGGAGCCGCAGTCTTTAAGGGTAATTTAACCTAATAAAAACCTATCATAAAAGATACTGAGACGTCATGACCTGAAAATTATTTTTAACTAGAGTGTATAAGTATTCAGGTTGCGAGAATAACAAAAAAAAAAAAAAAAAAGGATTAGTTGGTTAAGAACAAGAATCACCAACTGAAATTGATTAAATTGATGATATCAAAATTAGGTTTAAATTTCAAATACAGCACAATCAAATTGAATGAGCTTGTATATAATATGTTTATCTAAAAATTTAAACAAATATCAATCATATTACTAGCTTGTGGGACTGTTTTTCAGTGGTTTAATATTGTATTTTACTCCTTAAAAAAATAATCTTCGCTTTTTTTCATTGAAATAAAAAACTTGTTTCACCAACAAAAAAAAGGCCCAGATTGCTATTATGTTAAAAGGCTTGAAGTACTATTGAAATACATCTAGGTTGCTTGGATATGATCAGTAACACTGCTCAACAGCAAAATGGATCAAGTATAATTTGATCCATGATTCCAAATATGGCAGAATTTTTTCTCTTTTAGCCTCGTGGCCTTCAGAAAAAAACCATACATTTTTTGTTATTTTTTATCTCTGTATCATCTTTATAACTCGAGTTGTTTTTGTTTAAAGTTCAAAATAGGTCCTTTTTATCCAGAGACACATAACTTCAAGCCAAATATATTCATAAAGTTTATAAATATCTCATATAATAGCTGAAAGTCTGAATTTTAATTATAAAAAAAGAGCCTCACCAAAAATGTTCCATATCTCTATTCTGATTTTGATCTTGTATCTGTGTTGATAAATGGAGGTGTGCTGCTGAACTATCTGTTTTTTATATTTATCTGATCAATACGGAGGCATATAAGCATATGGGGAAAACCTTTATAAGTGGGAACAAAATTTTTGGATGGTTCTTACTTACAAAGATTAGAAAATTGGAATCTTTTACTTTGATATCACCTTTTATAGAGTCGTTTCACTGACGTCATGAATTGTATCATCATTGAAGGAGATGGCATTTTGGGGGCTCAAAGTCAATATATTTACTACATAAAATTCATAAATTTCCTATAAATCTGAATTATGCTCCAACAAATGGTTTAATGAATAAAAAAATGCTTAACACTTTTTTTTTTCACTTTGTTGCTTACGATAAACACTGATATTTGAATATAATCAAAGTACTATGTAGTAAAATCAATCCATAAGAAAAGTCTAAGTTATATGTCTAATATGAAGGATCATATTTTTGATAGACAGTAAGGTTAATTTCAGGGATTTCAAAAGTATTTAAGTGTTAGCCAAAATGAGATTAAAAGCTCGTCTCGCGGTATTACTAATTGGCTTTGATTTGATTAGAAATAGAATATATTTATATACTTCTTACCTGTCTTTTTAAAGTTCTAATCCAGACTGATGGTGACATTCCTCTATATCTGATCTAAGTGTTCATGCGGGAGTTTAGTACTATATTTATTTTTTATCATATTCATCTCAAAGAAAATTGACTCGCAAGGCTGAGTTGAAAAGAACATTTTTTATGACATCCTGCAACATCTCAGGCTAAATTTCTTCAATTTTGTTACGAATGTTGTCGTAAAGATGTCAAATTTTCTAGGGCTTATTCACATAAGCTTTTGAATTGAAAAACTAAAACCTTATAAGAAAAAGTATGGTGCTGTTAAATCTGGAGATCTGGCTGTCCATGATAAATCGCCATTTCGCGAAATTAGTCTCAATGGAAAGACGTCATTCAATAATTGAATTGTTGAACATTTCACCGTTACCAATTATCTGTTGTTTTCCAGAACGAGGTCTGTCTGCTATCGTACACTGTCGAAAATTCGCATGTAAACAATAAATTCTGGTTTTGTGAGGCACTGTACGATTAGGATATTTTTGACGAAATTTCTGCTGAGTGGCAATAATGGAACAATTACTTTCAATAAATATTGTCTTTATTTCTGCTCGTTCTTGTGACGTATGTATATCCATGGTTAAATTTGGGCATCTACACAACACAATGGTTAAAGCAAAACTGAGCTAAACGTCCCATAAACATGATCACAATCAATCAAAATGGTAGCGGGACTTTTGTCCCACCCGTTATATTAGATAATATATCTTTATTGTCCAAGTGCTATTTGTGGTGCTATTAAAGGGGTAATAAAAATATTTTCTTACTAGAAATTGACAATAATTATTTGTCAAAGAATACAAATTTAATTTACACTCAATTTTGCTATTGTGTTGATCCTCCACATACCATATATACAAAACAAAATTGACCTCAAAATTATTTTTAATTATTTCAACCGATTATATGGACTGTATAAAAACAAAGTTATTGCTATTTTAAATATATTTAAAGCTTTTATAAATTGATATGTTTAATATTTGTTGTTATTCGGTAAACTTTTCTATAAATACTACTATTTAATTGTCTTGGATGAAATAGTGTATCTTTAACTCTCATTTACCATAATGATGTTAAAATGACCCAATTGTTTCTTCATTTTTTCTTTTTTCTTTCTTTTTTCAATCATAACATAATGTTAAAATATATATTATTATTCCCTGTTGTTAGTTTTGGAGCAATTTAATTTTAAATTGCAAAGATTTATACAAGTGATGTATGTTGTTGATTTTTTCAATACACTTGGAAAATCTATTCGTTTTGCTCTGTTATTTAAATCCAAACATGATTTTTACTGCCTTGATGTCGGTTCTAGGAAGATTGCCATAGAAATATTGTCTTTCGAAAATTTGAAGATCTTTTTTTTTTATACAGAGAAAATTGTCTACAATAAAAATGACTCTAATTATTCTATTCTTTAATTGATTTATTTCGACCAGCAGCAATAAAAAAAACTTATAAAGGTCGTATTATTTTTTAAAGTATAAAAATTATTCTTCTTAATAATAGTGATTAATTTCTAATACAGATATTAAAATATAAAAGACAAAAACATAAAAAAACGTGTCATTGCAGAGGAAAAAAAAGAAAGCAAGTGTCACCCAAAAAAAGAATTTACTGAAAATCGCTTGTGGTCAAAGAATAATATATCTGTAATAGAAACTATACTTAAAAAGGTCATTCTTTAGTTTTGGTAGGTAGATGGTGTTTTCAGTGGAGAGTGTCGTTTGTGAAACAGATAGCTTTTATTTAGTATCCAGGATAGGGGAGATCTTTTTGCTTTTTTTATTACCAAATAACTCGACTTGTTTACGTCACTATAAAAAAATATATTGAACAAATCCATCCATGATGATTTTTTTTCACATAAAATTCTATTTCATAATATTAAATTCCTACAGAATATTTTTCAAAATCGATTTTATTCGATACTGTATAATATTGCATTGTAATATTTTATTAAAAGCTTAGCTTCGTATTCCTCTATGATATTCAGAATTATTCATAAAATAGTACGATGGCTTATAAATATATAAACGGTATATGTATCAACAGGACATTGCAATTCTGTCATTTTGGATAATTGTTGCATCTAATTACTTTGTTTAATTATCAAAAATAATAAATTAAGATTTAGCCATGATATATCAAGACAGAAAAGGCAATGGACAGTAGACAACGAAATAAATAGGTTATTTTTTTAGCGAGGTGACACACGTGCTTAATGATAATATTATTAAATATATGGGACCCGCCAACAAAAGATGAATATGGCAGAGTACGCTAAGAAGAAGAGGGGAGATAGGTCTACTGTGGGCAAGGTCATCCGAAAGGCTGCACAAAGGTTGCTTTGAAGAATTGAGAATCCACTCTTGTCCAAATGTCAAAAAGATCTCCGTCTTTTTAACGATGTCAACAACTCTTGAATGATCTGAAGCACAAAAGCAACCGGAAATTTTTTTCTCTGATGAGAAGACATTTACCGTTGACTCCGTCTACAACAAGCAAAATGATTGTGTTGTATCCTTTGCAAGGCTGACAACAGTATCAGGACAGTCACCAAGACCAAACATCCGTCCTCTGAGATGATGCTGGGGGTTGTGGCATCAACTTGAGAAGAAGTACCTCCAATTAGGTTTCCTAATGGATACCAGATACACGTGGCCGACTACTTGATGGTGTTTATGGAAAATATGGTCCCATAGATCACCAAGATCAAGAAAAAGTACAACAAGGTTACATACGTATTTCACCAGGACGGGGCTCCGGTCCATACAGCTAATATAGTACAATACTGGATGGGTAGCAACATGAACTTCTGTTCCAAGAACCTTTGGCCCCCTCAGAGCCCAGATCTGGATCCACTAGATTACTTCATTTGGTGTCAAATTGAGAAGAAGGTCTGCAAAGTCCGGCACCCGAATATTGATGCCTTGAAGACCTCCGTTAACCAGCAGTATAGGATCATGAAAAAAGACTACGTTGCCAATGTGTGCAAGGGGGTCATTTAAATGGCTGTCATTGAGGTGGATGATGGCCATATTTATAATTGATGTGCATTGTTATAGTAAACAATATAAACAAAAATTTCTATGTACAACATCATCCAGATCAATTATGAGTATTTTAATAATTACTTAGAAGCAGGTCTAAATACATTTTCTACAGTCTGTATGAACGTAAACACCTATTGGAATTTTCTCATTTTCTTAAGTTGCGTTTAATATTACTTTTAGATTGACGCACCATATATATAATGTATAAAATATCTTATCAAATTTGGTGTTTTTTGTTATTACACACAATTTTTTTATCCAACTGTTATTTGAGTCAATGGCAGAATTCGTTTACTTTAAGCACCTACATACATATAGATGTCATAAAAAGATTGGACCTTCAGTAATGTCATCATAAAGCTTTTATGTAATTTTCACATTTTTTCTTTCTTTGTTGATTTGATTGTTTTTGGGGTTTTTTGATCTACAACTTTCTTTTTATCATTCTCATGAGAGCATTTTATTTATTTACATGGCTTGTTTGAACTATAATATTGACTTTATTTATGAAGCAATGTTAATATAAATACATATCGTCTCACAAAATCTTTGTTTTCATTAAAAACAAAACTAAAAAAACCTTATATAATTAGGCCATAAGTATGGGGCAGGGCTCCTCCGTCTAACTATAATAAAGTTATAGACATTTAAGAATAATAATATCTAAGGACGTGTGCGGAGACTTGACCGAACATCTTTTTGCTTAAAGACACTTTGCCAAAATAATAATATATATATATGTTTCTTGATGATTCTTTCTGCAATACTTGGTATAAGTGGTAACTAATTGCATAAATACATCGCTTATAAATTTAATTTAATCATTGAAATTCTTGACTAATAATTAAATTATTACGTGTAATTCAGCATGAATCATCATTAAAAATATTAATTATAATGTCCTTTTTTTGGAAAATCAAAATATGATCTCCCTAATTATGACTAAAGAGTGTCAAAATTTATAAAATCTACAGTCAAATTACAAAATTTAAAAAAATAAATACTTCTCTCAAAAATCTTTGAATTCAAAGTTCAATTCGAATAGTGCGTTGATTATAAATTTAATTCATATTTTTCGTATAAATTTGGTTGTTGAGTATTTTTGTTTTAAGTTTAAGGAGTTTTTTTAAATCTTTTATAGGATTGACCTATTTTATACCCTCTATAAGTACATCATAGTCGAAGTTTCACTAATAGTATATAATAAAATATATTTTCCATTTTTTGCATTTTTAGTAATTTGTCAAAATGGAAAAACGCTCATCATAGGGGCATCTCCAGAATTATATTTTGGAAAGAAATGTTAAATTTTTTCGAAAAAAATTCAAATATTAAATATTTGGGAAGAAAATTTCAAAAATTGAATCTTTTGGGAAAATAATTCAAAAATTGAATTTTTTGGGAAAAAAATTCAAAAATCTACAGCTCATTATAAAAATTTAATTTTTTTGTGGAAATTTTTGCAAAAACCATACCTGGTCAAAGAAGTTTAATTTTTTTTTTTAACAAAATTTTAAAAATCCACACCTATTCTCAAAAATATATATTTTCTGGACACAAATTTTGACAATCTACACCTACTAAAAAAATTACTTTTTTTTGGCAAATATTTTCAAAAATTGATTTTTCAATATGAAATTGATATGAGAAAAATTTCGAGATATAATAAACAAATATTTGGAAAACAAATTCGAAATATAAAATTTAATGCAAATATTAAATTATCTAGTAGAAACCTTAAAATTGCTTACTTTTTTTTGGGGGGGCCCCTTATTCTTAACCCTGCGGATGCCAATTAATCATGTTATTATGGACTTCATGTGATGACCTGTAATTTCAAGAATTTAAAATTAGCTAGTTAGTAAATTAAAAAAATGGTTGCGAGCGTTTGTACTCAATATTACATATAAATGCAAATATTGACCAATAAGACTCGTTGAAATTGGATAAAATGACAAAATACGAATATTTTCAAAATTTACTACACGTCCTAATTTTTTTCTATAAGAAATTTTTTCAATATGTATCCATGCAACACAGAGAAAAATGGAAGTCTAGGCTAGACAGTGGAAATCTTATTTCTATTCAAAACTATGCTGGAGAGTCGTTTGAAAAGTCGTGCAAAGTGAATTACTGGCGCGTATGGAGGTTATTTTTAAGTTGTAGCATTTTTTCGAATAACGCACACCAAATTTTAACCATATTGGTCTATTTCTTTCTGCTTGTTTTAAAAATTACTCCAGTTCCTCGATTCAAACGAATTCCCAACATAAATAAATAAACTGCTCTGGCTGAAAGTTGGTGTGTGTTCTTCCATGGGAATTACTACTCACAAAAAATAAACACGCCAGTAGTGCCATCTCTCGGACTTTGCACGGATTTTTAAACAACCCTAAGTAGGGTTCAAAGGATCTACTAATGCAATAACCATGGTTTGGCCGTAAACCTATTATTACCAACTCTGGGAAGATTAATACTTTTCTTTATTTGGTCACTCCGTTGGAGAATTTAGACATATATGTTATAAAGTAAATCCAAATAATTATCCAAAATACATTTGTTCAGAATCTGGATGAGGTCCAAGTTTGTTCCAATTGTACTGCACGACCTTCTATAAAAACTTTATTAAATATTAATTTAATTTTATTAAATTATTTTCTTTTTTCTCTGTATATTAATTTAATTTGTATATATATTCCAAAAAACCACATAGCAACTTCAAAATAAATATTAATAAATGAATATGACAATAAAAAAGAATAAAAATAAGATCTTAACGTAAATCGAAAATCTACTAAACCATTAAATTAAAAATCCAAACTATTAGGCAATTCCATTTCCATTCATATCGGACCTCTCCAGCCCTTCGTGAGATCTTAAAAGGAGTCTGTCCAGACTAGTAGGTATGCAAGAGTTTTTACTTCTTACGACATGGAGAATAAATAGTACCTCCGTTATTTAGCATTCTATTTTGAAGTGAAATCTATGTTTAGGTGGTGAATTCATCTCTTGTGTTCAACCTGTGGTTAAAGTTTAATGGTTCGTCTACGCCCAGCATACAAAGAACGGAGTCGACAATTACTTTCCATTAATTGGTCATTTTCTTCTAGTAAGCACTAACCATACTTGAAGATTTGAACAGCTCAGCAGGAGCCATGAAAATTCTTTCGTTGAATAGATATCCCGTATTCCTTTTAAAATTGTCTTTCAAGCATTTTGACTAGAAATCCAAACAGCTTCTGAGTTTAATCAGCCATGTAAAGTTTAACAATTTCCATACGGTTTCTATATTTTTTAGACCTGAATCCCATAATGAAATTAGGGCATACTAATTCAGAATTCTTTGTAAAAAGATTTGTCAATTGAAACACTTCACCTCAATAAATGTCGACTTCCAAAAAATATTTAAATCAATATTGTTCAATCATTGAGTACAGAATTCAAATTTGTTTTAAAATTTTGTTGACTTCTTTCTTATACAACAAAATATATCTGAAATACGTTTGTTTATACTCTGAACTTTCAAACTAAATATTCTCATATTTTATTTTTAAGTTCCTTGAATGTAAAAAAGACCCTTTTAGATGTGTTTTTTTTCTAATTAACCAATTAGTAATTATATAAACCAAAAGTTACCCCTGAAAAGTTTTCTATGACACATAAAAATAATAGTTCAAAGCGTATTTAATAATAATAACCAAATATTTATGTTGAAATTACGAAGAATTTTTATTTATGTATATAATTTAAATAAGTAAATCCTTCTATTTTTGAAGGTACTTAATCATAAATAATTACTTAAAGGGTTAAAAGGTTCAAAAAGAAGGGGAAAAAACTAGGGAAGGTAAAAAATTTGACTTTATGTCTAGTCCAAAATCTAATCTTTATTTTAATCTCGGGTCATGAGTTCAAAATTTGGTAGTTGTGGCCCTTTTCTAAGATGAGATTGGTCAATGCGGGATAAACATTAGGGTGCCAAAAAAATGTGAAAAAGTAAAACAAATTGAGAGCTCAAAAAATATACGATATTTTGAAAGTTTGAAAAATTTCCAAAAATATTCATAAAGTTTGAAATTTTTATATTTTTGGAAAAAACGTGACCTTGTTTTAATATCATCTGTATATTACACAAACTATCTTGTTTGTAAAATTAACATATTTTTTGAGTTAACCTTCTATAAAAAGTTTGTGATAGATCAATTTTACGTCTCTAAAAGAAATATAAAACTATTTAAATTAAATGTGCCTATTCTGTCTGTTCCTCTGCGAATCACAGCTAGTAAGCGGCTATTGATTACTATCAAAAATTGGCAAAATTGTTTTTTCACTTAGATTAACAAGAAAATGTGAAAATTTGGTTGACTTTAAACTTGTTGACCTTTTTTGAGAAAAAACCTGTATAACTTTGTTTTAGTTGAATAAATCAAAAAAATTATGTAATAAAAACATATGACAATAAACATTTATTAAGAACTAATTTTACAAAAAAAAAAAAAAAAAAAAAAAAATGAGCACCAAGGTAGTTTGAGGCCGAGAACAAGGAAGGAGTTAACATTAGAAATATATTTTTTTATGTTAATAAGTAATATTGGATTGTTTTAAATTTCATTAAAAATTTTTTATTTAAAAACAAATCAAAAGTGTTCATTTGCAATTACTATTTTGTTTTTTTTCTAGTAATAGAATATTTATACAATTTTTTCATATTTTTTGTATGTAGACATTGACTATTTAGTCTCTAATAACTATGAAATGATCTCACCATAAAGTTCATGAGAAAATCGATACTGGTAGAATTTTGTTGTTAACTTTCTCCTTCCCCTTCAAACAGTCTGTCTATATCATTTTGGATCAGGCTAATATATAAATATCTGGTTTGGGGAAAAAGTTTTTTTGTATTTTTGTATAACAAACCATATTTTATAGAATATTGGTCACATGTAAAGATGTGATTATATACTTCAAATGCTGTATGACAATTTTATGGAAAATTCAGCTCCCCAAAATTTATCTTTAATAAATGATGGTGCAAAGTCCGCATACACAAAATTTTACTCATATATATTTTATACAAAATGGGTGAAACTTTGGTAGGTAACTGTCATTAAAAACTAAATGAATGCGACTACCTTTTTTTTCAGAACAACCTCGTACATGAACAGATACAAAGGGATTTTCTTTTCTTTTCTTTTTGTTTACACATCATATAATGAACAGATTTCGTATGTTTCATCCTTAAAAGATGCATATCGCTTTAAAGATAAAGAGATAATTGATTTAATGTAATTTTGGAAGGAGATTAATTATCTGGGATTTAGTTGCTACGTGGAAAAAATAAAATAAAGAAATCTCAAAATAATCTTTTTATTAAATGTTTCTTGTTTGAGTATAAATTAAGCAAATATAAAGATAGTAATAGGTACATATATAGTACAAAAGATTCGATAATCTTGTTGATAAGGAGGAGTAAATGGTACACCATTCCTAAATCTTTGTACTAGGTGTACAAGATACTTAAGAATTAGTGGAACTTGAAAATTTAGATCTACTGACAAATATTGAAGTTCTAGTTATAATTTTTTTAAAGCATAATAATACATCATACAGGCCCCTGCGGCTAAAATGCAGTACTTATTTGAATGGTGCACCTTTGTTAGTATCATACGGATATCGTTTTTTTGTGTTATGATTTAAAAACTTTATAGAATATACATTCCACGATTATAATTATAAATCTTTTATACAATATTTTTGACTCCTTGTTACATATTTAAACATTGTTATATATAAATATATTCTAATAAAGATTATTACAGAAGAAAAGTAGTTTTTTTAGTCTCTTGTCAGTTTTTCTTTACGATAAACATGGAATGAAAAGTCTGGATCTGAACACATATATGGCACAATTTATATTTTAATTCACTTCATTTTTGGTTTGTACCAACCTTGAAAAGACAGCTCTCAAAATTTCAATATGATCTGTATTTAAGTTTGTGAGTGATTGTGCCAATTGAGGCGTTACTTTTGTGATTTACAAAACAGTTTTGTTTTAATTTTACACTACTTTTTGATGGGAAAGAAAACCGTTGAAGCTAAGCAATTATAACTTTGCAATTTTTTTCTTTACAATTTTTTAGACAATTGCATACAATAAGTCAACCGAGAAATAAAAGTGCATTCACCAAAACCATGGAGCAATGCAGAACTGCAATTATAGAGTTAACCGTGCATGAAAAATCACCTACAGATATCTTTAATGTGCTGGGATGAAATCGTTCTACTGTGTACCTGGTTACCCCAAGAGGCAGACCAAAAGATTCCACAAGGTCAGACCAAGGCTAAAGATGACGGTCAATTATATTTCTCGTGAAGTTGAAATCAGCCAGACCATCATGCACTGCTTGGTGAAGCAAGATTAAACCTTAGTGCCTTCAAGAGATTTCTTTGTAAATGCTTGAAACCAATGGATTGAGTTAAACGTGTCACCCGGTGCAAGGACCTCCTTAAAAAGCTTGAAAAGCAAACTCTTGGCCTCCCCGCTGCCCCGATTGTTCCCTCCTGGACTTAAGTATTTCCAGGAACCTCAAGGGAAGCTAATAAGAGTCTGAACCCCCAAGAAGGATTAACTGTGGACCATCGTCATTACTGCTTGAGTGATGACCCCTTAGAACTAAGCATTGTAAAGAACTGCTGTGCAAAATTCTGCACCAGGCTGGAGCTGCTTATTAAGGAAAAGGGGGATATATTGATTGAAATTGTATCTGGGTTGTAGTTATGAATTAAATTTTCTTAATTTGACGATGCCTTGTGAAATATAATTTCTTTACATTTTCTATAAGTATTGTGTCTTACACAAAGGAGATTGTGTTATTTCAGGGAAGCATTTTTGTCTTTTTCAAGTCGACTTTTTTCGTTCTCTTGATTAAAATTTTAGTGGCACTAACCTTTCAAAAATATGTTAAAAGTGGTTTTAGAGCTATGAGTAATTCAAATAATGTTTAAAATGGTAATGTAAAGAAAAAAAAAATTTAAGTAATAAAAATTACTTTTGTATGATTTTTTCCCCATAAAGTATGTATATGAATAATTATTTCTAGAAACTTATTATTTTTTTGAAAAGACTTATAAATTGATGAAAATATCGTGGGAATGAAAAAAAAAATAATGTGAAAATAAGCAAATGTTTAAACTTTACATAAAGATGAACTTTTTATCATTTATGATTCACTAAATTTAGATTCAAATACGACAGAAACTATGCAGTCAATATTATTCATTATGCCTATATTAGTGATGGTTAAAAATTAGTAAAATTTTGAGGAAATAAACAATATGTTTGCTTATTTTTTACATTACAAAAATTACATAATGTTTTGATTCTTGATTTTTTTTTTCATACATATATATACAGATACGAGAGTCGTACAAAAAGTTCGTGCAAAGTCCAAGAGAAGGTAATACTGGTGTGTATTGAGATTATGCTTAGTTCTTAGCATCTCTTGGAAGAACACAAACCATGTTTAAGCCAGATTTGTCCATTTCTTTCTGTTCGCCATTTCTTCTAATGGGAGTTGATTTTTTTTTTTTTTTTTTTTTTCAAAACAGGTAAAAAAAAAATTTTGTATGTTGATTAAACATTACTTTATGAAAGACAAACCGCCACAAGCAACCGAACAGTTAATAATTGGTTTAAAAATTTTCAGAGTGCCCATATGGGCACAAGTGACGCTGAACGTTCTGCACGCCTGGTTGTGGTTACTACTCCATAAGTCATTGATAAAATCCATGATGTGACGAAAGAGTGCCTTATGAGGGCGTAGAGGTTACTTTTGACACTAGCAATAAAAGAAACTCATCTCCTTCGTTGCAAGACTCCTTTCAGTTCTTTTGAACTCTTTTTTTGACACTTTTGCCCCCCTACAGCCCTGATGCTAACCCTCTCGAGTACACCTTTTGAGGACATGTCTAGGAGAAGGTCTTCAGTGTCTGTCATCCAAACACCTAGACCCTCAAAGCTACTGTCAGCCAGCACTGGGGCGCCATGACGAAGTACTACATCTGCAGTGGGTTCAAGTTCTTTTAAGGCCGGCTGTAAGCTATCATTGCCTCTAGAGGGGCTATGTTAATGATTAAGAATTTTAGGCACACACATTACTATTATTAATTTTGTTGAAATTCTATTGTTAATGAGTAAATTTTATCTTGTTGAAGTATAAAATTAAAAGTGTTTAAAATTAATGGACACCTCGGTATGATTCTTAGTCATGTTACTCCAATGTTAAAAGATAAATATTTTGCCACTAACTCCAATGATTAAGTGTCGATTGATTAATAAATGTTTAATTTATTTATTAATATCCATGAAAAGTTGTCACAGACCGCTTTTAGAACCCTTGTTCCAAAAATCATGACAACCTCCCAACAAATAAATTAGAAAGAGAAAATATGATTTTAGAATTATAGGAGTCCACCAATAAATGAATAGGATTCAATGGACAATATGAACAGATCAATCGTTTTTATCGAATGTGTAGGAGCTCCTCTGTAACTGGTTAAGGTCTGATCGGCATTTCTTAATCTCAAGATCGTTTCTGACTTTATAATGAACATCTGTTTATAATTGGAGTAGTCTAATTGATAAATAATAATATAATCATCATAAAATATATATTTATTATTTTTTTTGGACAAAGTGTCCGTTCGACATACATAATGGTCATTTGGCAATGAGCCCAGTCGGTAAAGTGTCCTAGACTTGATATCAGCCCATTCCTATTTGATTCTTGTCAAAAAATTAACAACTCTATTTGTGTTCTAACCGAATCGAAGATTTTTCTACTTGACACAACACTACTGCTGTTATAAAAAGATAAATTAGGTAAGGTTGTACTTTTAGAATCTGATAGTTGTGATATTATCTATTTCTTTGATCCTCGTATGAAAATTAATATTCTGAGAACGATTTCTTGGCTCAAAATTAGTTCTTATTGTATGTACGTATAAATACCATATATATTCATTTAAAATGCATTGGGTAGTATTTACAAATGACACCGGGTAAAGAGAATGGCATATATATAAACAAACTTCTGATACGACATTTTTCTCTCTCTCTTTCGGGTTCTGTTACTAACAGCTCTGTGGACTTTTATATCATTTTATATAAGTACACTTTTACTTACGTGAAGAGTTATTTATCTAATAAATAGTGATTCATCATCAGTTATGTTAAAATAACAAACTGATACTCAATATGGTAAGCTTGACAATTTGAAATATTATTTAGACATTGTGCCTTTGAAACGAATATTTTATTCTATCAATGGAATCCTTATAAAGGATACCCTAGCAAACTAACTTAGTCAAGAGAGGCTCCAATGTCTTGCTCATAAAATGTTGTAGAGGGCTCGAGCAAACTCTTCAAAAACCCATTTAAGAGTCAATATTAGAAATTTATTATTTACGAATATTTCATTGTAAGAGAAGGATATAGAAAATTGTTGTTTGTGTGGCTCGGAGGTGGATCCCTCTATTAATTTATTTTTACCTCCTTGTGGCCCTCTTCTAGGCGGCACTTAATCCCCCTATACTTAGTAGTTTGAGGTGTGTTATAGAAGAATGTCTGCGGCAACTCTTTTTCAAATTTGAGTTGGAAATAAAACGAGTTTTTAAACGAAGGCTCTTGAATGGTATAAATTAATGTAAGCATCCAAATCTTATAAAATACACCGAATATTTGTTTATTTTAAAAAGCTAGTTCTGGTGACTAGCTTTTTGAAATAAACAAAGGGAGTGAGATAGATAGAGAGAGAGAGTTGCAAGAAGGCCCAATAGGGATTGAGGAGATTTAAAATACTTACACATAGATTCACAAGATGGCACAAATACATATACTAATTTTGTCGTAATAGCCAATAAGCAATAAACTACTAATACACAATAACAAATCCAAGATGGCACCACAAAAAACTACCAATAAGTAAACAATGCTCCTACCCCAGTGAAATTAAATTAACGTAATTTGCTTCTTTTTTTTTTGTGAAAAGTATCATAAAGAAGATAAATACCTCTATATATAATTACATAACATTCCAATTAATTGTATTTATCATAATTTTTCAGGTCCTGTGTATCGAACAAGTCAAAGTAGAGCTGGTCTCATTGTTCCACTCAACCGTACTGGACGTAAAGGCTCTACGCGTCGTCACTCCGTTATATCCTCAGGTAGGGACGTATCTGCATTTCCACTCAAGGCTGGAGCCTCCCCAAAGGATATAAGGGTTATTCAGCACTCAGTAGATACTCGTAGACCTTCTGAGGTTTGGATGGGTAAGGCTATGAGGTTATGATGGACACTTTGTTTATTCATAACGCTATTTAGAAAAAAAATAAAAAATATATTTATAGCATTAGGTATTTGAAAAATATCCATAGAGGTAGAAATTGATTTACACTCAACTTAACTATTTTTCAATGCCAATTGGAAATAATGTAGTTGTGGTTTCAAACCTAGAGGACAAAGGGGGGCTGTAACTTTTTAAAATGATAACTCAGATCCTATGAAATAAAAAAATTTACGAAATATTTTTTCCTGAAATTTTCCAAAAAACAACTCATTTTTCTGACGACAAAATATGGTGACTTAGTTATTTATTTTTAAAAGTAAATTATAGACCATTTGAGTTTGCTCATAAATAAAACCTTTTTGGGTCCCTTTTCTTAAACTGTTTTGTTATTTATTTATAAATGTTTTTTATGTATAAAATATACTTTTATCTACCTATTTTTGAAAAGTTCTTTTGTAATAAAAGTATGCATTCATTTAAACTGTTATAAAAGTCACTCTGAAAGTAATCAAAGATTTACGAATGATACCACATTTTCCCCTACTCTAATAATGAATGGAAAGAGACCCCTATCGGCCGTAGAGATACATACTATTTTTTCCAATTGTTCACAGCAATATAATAAATTATAATTCGTAATAAACGAGAAACGTTTATTACATTAATGAGAGGTAAGACTAATAGTAGAGAATTAGCTGACCAAAAATATTTAGTAAATATTCATGTTTGTAATATAGTATCATGATATATGTAGTTTCCTATATTTGTATATGAGTCTTTGTAACCTGAAAATATCGCCCTCAAATTTGTATCAACGTTCTTATTAATATAAAAGTTTATCAAGGTATTACTTCATTACCCAAACGTATAAAACAAAAATCACTCTTCACGTTATCTTTGCATAACAAAAATTAATTATTATGAATTACTACGCTTCTTTTTTGGAGTGGATCTTTTCAGCAGGGCTCTTTTCACTCCTGATTATTCACCTTGCTTCTTTTTAGCCTCAGTATCGTTTCAACGTCATTAAAATATGTTTTCATTTTAAATGCTCTTACTTTTTGTCAAATAGGAGTTTCACAACTAACAAGTTATACAGAAATGGATAATTGTCAGGGAAATTTTGTAACTATGCATAATGAAGTTGTAATTTGGATGTAAAAGTTGAAGTAAGCACTATATTTTTAGCATTTCTGTAGAAATTATTCGAAATATGCATTATGCTAATTTAAAAACAATCAGGAACAAAATTAAATAAAAATTTCCTTATTTATTTTTGCACTTCCAAATTATTTTGATTCACCCTTTGTAAGCTTTGCAAATTGCATAGAAATTAGCCAAAACTGATTGTTACAATAAAAATATGAATTAGATTTTATTTAATACGGACCGGTGGATTTTTTCTTTACTTGATTTTTGTTCAAGATAGTTTTTATGCTGACTCAGTAAAGGAACTAAGTATTTAACCCTTGCTATGTTTTGTAAGTTGGCCAACTGATAAAGATTGAAGCCATGAGACTAGTTAGCCCACTCCATGACCTTAATGTACTCCTTCTGGAGCCACCTTCAGAATCCGTGGGCTGGGGTGTATCAAAAAAATATTAGAACGGGTTCTTGACCTCTAAAAACACAAAGGTGTTAGAGTTTTAACTATTTTTCGGCCCAGCACTTCACCTTTATAACCTGAGAGCCGTGGTACATTTATGGATATTAGGAGAGTTTTCTGATGGTCAAGAATCAGCAGTGGAGCAATTTAACTTGCCTTGGCCCAGAAGTTCACCTGCACAGCCCGTGCGCTGGAGTGTATTATAGCATATTAGAAGGTTTCCTTGGTGCCTAGAAACACAGCGACAGTAGAGTTCAAACTGCATTTTGGCCCAGTGCTTCACCAGTACAACTTGTAAGGTGGGTTGTATTTTGGGATATATGGAGGTTTCCTTGATGCTCAGGGAAGCGTCTGCAAGACTATGAGTTTGTTACGTGCCCAAGAATTAAGCAGCCTCTTCTTCGTAGCCCAAAAGAAGAGTGCTAATAAAATATTAATCCGTCTATGTCTCATACTCATAAAACCTACATGAGAATTATTCTTAAAATTTTAAGGTCATTACTTTTTGTTTTATATAAAGTATAAGAGTTCATTATACATGTCTTATATTCATACAAGTATTGTTTAGAATTTTTAAATGATATTTACCAATGCAAAATGAATGAAATATTTAAAAAAATATTCAAAATATATATGACGTAATTATTTTAAGTGTTAAACTGTTTGTAATGTAATGCAATATATTTTTATTTTTGGGGTTTCTTTTTTACGCAGTTCAGTAACCACGTTATAAAAAGAATGTTCAACATAAAGCCAAATTTTGAGAAGCAGACTAGATGAAATGTTATAGCCACTAAATATATAAAAAGGTTTGGACAACCTTTCCAATTCTTAAGTTGATTATATGATTATCTATTTTTATTTTCTTTCCCTGTTACTTATTTTTACTTTTCATTTATTATTTTTCTTGGCCATGCCTCGTGCATCATCAATCATCATCATAGTTATGACAAAAGACAGTCTGTGATATACTTTCTATATACGTTTATTTTCTGTTTTATGTCTGTTGGTTTTAAGTCGGTATTAATTCCATTGTTTTATAAGAAATACATCGAACATCAATCTCAACATTTTCCATATTTTAAAGCAACACATATTTCTGGGTGGTCCATTAAAATATGAACACTTTGAATTTTAAACTTCAACAAGATATATAATTTATTAATGACCAATAGAACTTTAACAATTTTTATACTATTAGCAGGTGTGTCTAAACAAGTGCAGTCTAGGGGGATTGCTTTAGCACTGTGGGCGGGGGGGGCGAAAGTGCGAAAAAAGAGTGCAAAAGAACTAAAAAAAAATGGATTCAAAAGAGTCTTGCAACGAAGGACATGGGTTTTTTCATTGCTGGTGTCAAAAGTGGCCCCTCTACCCTTACAAAGCTCCTTCCACCGAAATTTTTCTATAGCTCTATGGACAGTCAGATGTGAAACACCAAAATCTCTTTCATGGGCCCTTATGTACTTGAGGGTATTGGGCTGGGCTTTTTTCTGTAACACTTTTTCAGGCCATTTTTTTGTAACTAATTGTTTTTACATTAAAATATCGAAGTTTGAACTAATTCCAACCACTAAACCCAAATTAAATATTGAATTGGCAAGTGTTCAGATTTCAATGAACCACCTCGTAAAAGTAAATAATTTAACTCTTTGATCGGTGAACTGAATATTTTTGGGAAACTTTAAAATTCTAAAAAAGATATTTTAATAACATCAATATACTAAGTCAAGAACCCAGTGATGCACGTTTAGCGAATCAAAAAACATTTTATTGAGTACCTGAACATTTTATTTTAATATTCTTTTAATATATAAGTGACATCCTAAGATTGAAAGATAATTAAAGGGGAAGAAATATTCAATAAAGCCGATATGAAGGTCACAGACCTTCTAGAATACCAGTATTGTAATCTTCAATAAATTATGACTATATTCCAGTACTTTCGAAATATTTATATTACTGTAGAATGAGGTATACAAAGTAAATTTAAGACGTTGTATATTGTAATATATTTTCAATAACTTATTTTGCAATTCAAAAATCTTTTGCTCTTACATGTAGGAACCCATTATAGTGAAGTATATCACTTGCACACACAACCTCCAGCTTTGATCAAAGTTCCCCATTTAGCCCTGAATATTGCACAGCCCTTGATGAGAAACTCATTGTACATGTTGGCCACTACCTCGAGAATGAATGGATGCTTATAAAGAGAAGATTGCTGGTCCCCTTTCATGAAATGGAGTGCTTTTGGTAGCTTCATAATTAGACAATTACAGCCAATATAAAGAAATTATGATATAAAAAAATATCATTCTGTTATTTTTTTATAATCTGATTGAATTTCATGAGTGCCCAAGGAAGGTGAAACAGGGTTTGTTATTGCTTGATAAAGACGTACCTAGAAGTAATTGCCTTTTTAGTTTTCAGTTTTTCTATCGAGGACATGGTCAAAATGGAAGCAAAAAAAAATATTTGGTCGAAATGTCTTTCCACAAGAAATTTAAACATGAATATCTCCCAAACACCATGATTAAAACTTAATGTTTGAATTTTATTTTGTCAGGTACCTCATTTGGCTTCTTAGTCTTTATATAGCCATCTGTCCAGCTGGAGCAGATTTTGTAAACCCTTAATAACTTCTCTTCAGAATTAATAATCACTTTCTTTCATTACGTTGATGAGACATTTTGATCTGGCCAGCCCTTTTCTTCTTTGTTTTGACAAAGCCCTCTCTTGCTGTAAATTCAAAGTCTACTTTTGTGATCCTACTCATGATTGTTGCTGATATGTCCATCACCATACCTCAGATCATAGTGTGGTGATTTCATTAAGAGTGGGGACCCAAAACATTCAGTAGCATATATTTAGGATTTTATCCCTTTTATGATTTAAGTTATCATATTTATTACACAAACAAACAACAGCTAACCAGATATGAACAAGTTTTTTTTATTTCGTGTCTCAAAGTCTAAAGTTGTCAGAGCAACAGCAACAAATATCAACGCGTGTGTGATCTTCTTAGTGCCGGTGTCAATGCTGGGAAGGCATTACAAACTGTTTTCATTTCAATCTGGACTCCGTAAAACATCAATAAGTCAATTAAAGTCCTTACAGCCAAGAAGAAACCAAAACTTCTGCCGCAATAATATGACTGACCTGTCTTTATGTGCCCCTCTTCCACCCATGACATTAACCCCCTGTACTTTGCAGTTTGGGGTGTGTTGAAGAAGACTTTCCGTTGCATTACTCATACAAATTTGGATTCGTTCAGGGCTGCCATCATGACAGTCTAGTAACACGTCCAGGGACAAGCCCTTCATGGTTGAAGCTGCCAATTTTATCGCCGGTGTGTCGAGGCAGTTCTTGCTTGTGAAGAAGAACATACATATATTTAAAAATTACTGTTAAAAAGAGTATTTAAACAGAATCACAAATTGGTTTTAAGTTTTGATTTCTTCATTCCATAAAGATCACTTTTTTGGTAAATAAGTGATGCTATCTATTTCTAGTTTTGTGTCCCCACTCTAATATTTGATGGCCCTCCCGACACTTTTTGTTTCTGTTCTCTAGCTCGTATTTTTTGAAAGCCCTTTTTAAATTCAGATGAGGGAGTTGGGGCTTCTCTTTTTGAAATGCCAGTCTAGTTAAGAGTTTTGTTTTGATATAGCCTTTCTTATATTACCCCAATATGGGCCCTATCAAGAAAAATCCATCCATTTGTTATTCTTTTAATTGGACAATTTTTTTCTTTAGTTAAAGTACAACTTGCACGTCCTTTAACAAATTATTTGTATTTATAAACTCATCAAAGAATACAAATGAAATTCACATTCAGTTTAAAAAAAAAATCATTCTAGGTTACTTTTGGGTTGACAGGTCACAAATTGTATTATTTTACATAGGAATGCAAACATTGCAATTTTTAATTTTGCACCTTTACGTAAGTGCATAACTCCATTTTCCATTTTAGAAAAAAAAAGATTTTTTAAACAATGGTTAGACCTACGCCATAGCTATATATTCATTATTGATTTGATTATACATATATTATTGAATATACTTTCTATTGTTTCTATTTTATAATGTCATGTTTTTATATAACGAAGACAAAAAACCATTCATTAATAAAAATTAAGAAAAATATATTTACTTAATCTAATAGAACAACCCTATTATGGCAGAATAAGGTTAGTTCGTGATTATTGTTATACTATTATACATAGTATAATCAGATATTTTATCCATCAAATTATTGAATTGATGGAGAATTTACCGATTCATACCGTTTGACCCATCTAAGGATTTGCTGATAGTTTTCCCATCTGCAGATGTAGAGAGTTACGTATTCAGAGCCTATGAGGTAGTTTTTTATTTCTAATCCTTTTTTCTATTTCAACTGAGAGGGGGGGATGAACGTCCAATAGGATTTAATTTAATACATTTAATTATTATGAATTTAATTATAACATTTCTCAAATAAACAACAATTTTTAAAATTAAATACAATTAAAAGCTGTTCTTTTCATACAACCAGTAGCTGTTTCTTATATAATATCTGAAATTTGTACGGCAAAATGCCCGTCTACATAAAGTTAATTATATTTCACGGAATTGATAAGAAATGAGGCACTTCATTATTTAGCCCTAATAAAATTACAAAAAAACATAGCTTTTATCTATTTGAAAATATTGTCCAAATGAGGCTAATTTTATGGATTTTTAGAAGAAAATACTTTGATTTAATTCAAATGTCATTGTGTATTAAAAGTATAACGTAGTATTCAATTAAAGTAATAAGTATTTTATTATTCTTAAATCAATTTTATGAATCTTTATCAATATTTATTGGAAATGTGTATATTTTATATATTAAAAATACCAACTATGAGCCCACAAAATGGTGTCACCTTCAATTAATCTGTAATTTATGATATTAGTATTAGTTGAAGTATAGTGTACATACAAATACGTCATGAACAAATTTGAGTCAATTTAGGCTTTGTATTCATATTTATTGGATGAATTAAGATACCAAAGAGTTTTGTCTGTAGTTTAAACCCTTTGGTTGATATAAGATACTTATGTTAACCCGGATATGAGCCCTTTTAAATAAAATCAATTAATTTGTAATTTTCTTATTGTAACGATTGATTTTGTCGAAGAATACAAAGAATACTTGCTTGTTTGTTGACAGGCTACATATGTGGATACTCCATTGATAAAAGTAGCATACTTTAATTTATTTTATTTGGGCTTAATTTTGTATAAAAGTACCATTTTGGCTAGTTATATCATTGTGTATTTACACAATCAATGGGTCAACGAATATGGTTAACGAAACTTCGTGACTTTAGTTACTCTTCTAAAAAACGTGGAATTTATTTACAATTGTCGTTGTGGTAACCTGCTTTAACACTTTTTACTAGAGGTGTGTTGAAACATCTATGTGCTTCATAGAACCAGAGTGGGAATGTGTTTATTACCACCCTCTAATAGCTAATTGGATCTAATCTAATGAAACGTTAAGACAACTACGCTGTTTATCCCCCCATTATTATTCAAACTCTCATGGTAACCATGTCCTTTTTGCATTTATTATTTAGCATACCGGCTTGTCATATATTCAATAACTACTAGCGGTACATATTTCATTATTTTCAATTTTCCGAGAGTCAAATTTAAACGAGAGGTTTAGTGAGGGAACTTACTTTAGAAAATAATTTGAAAATAACGTTTGCTACAATTTTTATTCAATATGTGAGATGTCAACTCTAATTATTTCCTTAGTATATGACCTAAATCCCTTGTAGACGTTGGATATGTAGTCAAACTCGAGCTGGTTCACTCCTTCTTTATGGAGGCCTCTAGAGGCTAGTCAATCCTGTGATGAGAAACACACACCCTCTCCTCCAGACGCACCTAGATATACAAGTCAAAGGGGATTGCGTTTGGAGAGGAGGGTGGTCACATGTTGAGGTTCCAAAAGTCCAGAAGATTGTCTCTCAGGAAGGCCTTCGTTTTAGCAGTGCAATGATACAGAGCTTTGTCTACTTTTCTCTGGGCCAAGGTAGCATTTTATTATTGAAAAGTTTGATTTAATCATTTGCATTGAGCCGCTCCTTCCTCTCCACAAAAATCGGAGGGAAGACTTCGCCTACGCTGGCCACAACACCCAATATCAATATTCAGTTGGATTTATTGTTCTGAAGACATGCCTTACTGAAGCTGACACTAGCTCCACGAATATGGCCATGAGATACATGTTGCTTTTTTGTTGTTCTTTTTTACTCGTTCTCACATGTGTTTTTGTTTTTTTAATTGAGTTGAAACTTAAATATGAAATCTTGGGTCACAAAACCGATGATTATATTTCGGATGCTTTAAAATTTCAATTATGGTTTCCACCAGATATGATCAACCCTGTAGAGATCACTACTATCTATTTAAAAATTATCGAAATTTTCGTCAACATACATTTTAAATAAAGTATAAACTTTTAATCTACAAGATATTAGTGCTCCTATTTATTATTTTTCTCTTTTTGAACATGCAAATGTATAAGAAACTATCAAGCACCATATTACTTATGGTTATCTGTAGAGTTGTATAAAATATGTCCTGAATGGTAGACTCGGCTTTTTCTATTTGGCAATCCGAAGAGATTATTTATTTTACAAAACTGTAATCATAGAGATTCAATTCTTATAGGGAAAACGTCTTAGTCTAAAATAATAACTAATGATTGTGCTCAAATGCAATTTGAAGATACGGCTTTCTTGTAAATTCTACCCTATTATATTTTTTATTTACGAAAGCTCTCATAATTATTCCTTTATTTTAAAGAGGAACAATACATATTAAATCACTACTCGTGCGTGAAAGACGAAGAATTGCAATGATGATTTATTGTGGAGGTATAAGTGTAAGTATTTGTTGGACTTGGAGTAGAATAGAGGATTGACTTCGCCGTAGTTGAGACGTATACCATTGCTAGATACGGAGTGGAGTGGGGAAACTTCATGGTTTCTAAGTTCCTCTCCTTTTAAAAATTCTACAAATTGTTATGATTATCATAATTTATTCTCACTTTTTTTTTAACATAACTCCGTTTCATATAGTCTGAATCTCTGCCGATGCTCATAAGAGACGGGAAGTAAGAATTAAAGTTTGCGCAGAAGTTGCATGAATCAGTCCTTGTTGGACTTGGAGTAGAATTGAGGACTGCTCCATTGCATTTGCTACATACAGAGTGGGATTTAGTATATTTAATTCCTCTTATAGCTCCTTACAGCAGATCTAATGAAACTTCATGTGAGCCAAGCTGTTCCCTCCCAAACAGACTTAAAATTATCAGGATTACCAGGTATATTTTTGGATTCTTTTATTTTTACATATGGCAGGACATGTTTGTGCATCCCTCATGATCCTGATATGTTGTCTATCAAGGTTGCTAATATATCTTTTTATTCTGTACTTCGTATTTTTAGAAAAAATATATATTTATTCCTCAATACTTGTGTTGTTCCCTTCAAAGTAATCCACCCTCAGATACAATATACATGTGCCAAATATTTTCCAATCCTCCAAGCACTTCCTATGAGCACTTTTCGGTAAAGCTATTCTAGCGATGCAGTCTTTATCTCCCCAAGTGTTGCAAATCTCCGTCCTTTCATAGTTCTTTTCATTTTTGGGAACAAGAAAAACTCACATGGGGGCAAATCCGGTGAATATGGTGGCTGAGGCATGATTTTAATGTTTTTTCAGCCAAAAATGCAATGATTCTTTTTGGTCAAAGTTTAAGGAGTTTTGGAACAAACTTATTTGACACTCGTTTCATGCACAAAACGCTTGGGGAAAAAAATATGGCACAAGCTAATCGATATGTTCATATCCTCAGCAACTTCTCTGATAATAATTTTTTTCACTTATTCAAGGCTTTCAACTGTTGTTGACGTGCTTGGGCGTCTTGAGCGAGGATTGTCTTTGGCAAATATTCACGGCCATCATGGAAGAGTTTGTAACATTTGTACACTTTTTTATTGTTACTCAGAACAGTTTTACCGTATGTCACCGTCAACATTTCAATTGTTTTGGAGCACTTAATTTCATTTGTTAACCAAAATTTTATGCAAATTCTTTGATATAATATTTTCAATTTAAAAAAACGCCGAACAAGTAAAATACTTTTAACCATTATGCCTTTCACAAAAGAAACTAAACATATCATATAGCTGAAACAGTAAAAATATGTTCGGGGCAAGTTGACTATCATAAAAATCGATCATATCAAATGTGAAATTTGAAGAGTCATCTTATTTTTGGAATACATCTCATACACTACTCCTTGTTCGCTAAAACGTTTGAATTTCTTTAAATATTGAGAAGTTATTCATATAATCATTAATATCATCAAGGTAACAAACGTTTCCTCAGAAAAAAATGAATTCTCATGAGGATTTCGACAGTTTTCACTTCTCAACTTCTTATTTTCAAAATGGTTAGAATTGTTAATGTCCCATATGTATTTATGTTATTACATAAAAGATTTAAAAGTTATTTTTTCTAAAACTCTATGGAGTAAGTTTAATTTATTCCAATAAATTACTACATGCTGAGGATTTTTTTAAATAATTATATTTT
This sequence comes from Lepeophtheirus salmonis, assembly GCF_016086655.4. Taxonomy (NCBI): domain Eukaryota; kingdom Metazoa; phylum Arthropoda; class Copepoda; order Siphonostomatoida; family Caligidae; genus Lepeophtheirus; species Lepeophtheirus salmonis. Next base: position 16,986,921 of record NC_052139.2, read on the forward strand.
AGTTTCTACATGTAATTTTAAATAACATTTTCCTTATTTTTTTAATTTTTACTTAACTCTATTTCTTTTTTAACTGGATAAGTAATTGAAAGGATAAAATATATTAAAAAATCTACTTTTATAGAGATTAAAAAAAAAAAAAAAATTAATACATATAATTAATGGACATTTACTATGCTCAATTAAATCTAATAGTTATTGAATACAAAGTCAGGGCCTTTAAGGTTTCTTTATTATTGTTAGATGACTTTGCTGTTGTCATATAACTTTTTTTTTTCAAATTTTTGGCTAAGGTAAACGCATACTGGACATTGGTTATTTCTTCAATTACATATTAGTAACATGTATTTAATAATTGAATGAACAATGTATATAAATGGTTTTTTTATTCACCTACGTTGCATTGGTGTCGATTTTATATTATTGCAATTTCATTAATCCTGGGTTTCTTCACATTTATTCATTCATGTAAAAACAAGCTGAGTGTATATTCTTCAAATTAACCCTATGAGTCCATAATAACCTCCTCAATAAAAAAAATTGTATCTCTATATATTCTCTTTGACTGTAGTGTAGAGCCGTAGCTCCGAAAGTGTAATACCTGTAAATATATATATATATATGAAATAGAGTTTGTATTGTCCTTTATGGGTTCCCAGACTGTTGAACCTAGGAGGCTGAAATTTTGCATGAGGTTTCACTTTATCTACAAACAATTGGATACTTCATGGAGAGATTCAGGAAAATACCAAAAACGCAGACAACTTGAAGGATTGGTCTCATACAAAAAAAAAAAAAAAAAAAAAAAAGGAACAGGTTTTCATAACTGGAGGCCTATTCAAGCTTTCAACTAATCCTATAAAATTATCTCAGGAGTATTAACTCGTCAAATGGAACAAATTTTGAATAAAAATGTTTTAAAGTGCAGGAAAATATAGTATGTTTCTCGCAATGTTCTGCCAGTTTTTGGTTATGTAAGGAAAAGAGATCAATTTAGTAGAGTATTAGCTGTTGATTTTTATCAAGCTTTCGATTCAATTTCTCATTGGCAAATTCTTAGAGGAGTAGTCATGGTGTTGCTACCATAACGGGGTTTAATCCAGTTTGGGCACTGCTATATATTGGGACGTCAACAATTTCTAAAGATGGAATGGAGAACACAAGTTAAATTAATAAAAGCTGTAGATAGAAATGTCCATCGGTTCCATTTCTTTTTATTGCTTCGATTGAGGAGCTTTAATAGAGATATCAAAAAAGTATAGCAGGTTTGGGGTATATTTTGAGGGGGATAAACATCTCAACGGCATATTTGTAGATGATATTACTATGATAGTGGAAGCAAATTCAGAGGCTCAATTAATAAAGAGACTAGAAATTATATTCAATTTCTATGGAAAAATTAAGAAGAGCTCCAGTTTGGAGTTAAATATGAGCAAAACAGCTACTATGCGTATCGGTTCATGGAATTCTAGTCGAAATCTCAAAGTTAGGAGCTGCAATATAAAAATTACGTTTGGTATATTAGACATCACATGGGAGAGTATTGCTATCCATAAATATAACTAGAACCAAATTAATTCAAAAGTAGATCCAAAAATTAACTTCCAGAGGAGATTAAATATACAAAAAAGAATAGACCTATACAATACTCGTGTTTTTCCTGGAGTAAAAGCAACAGAAAGTTCTTTAGTTGCAAAAAAAGACGATAATGGAGGAAGATGTTTGACTAGGTAGACTTTAGCTCACTTATCAATTATCCTTTTGTGAATATACAGTAAAAAATTGTAAACATGTAGGGTAATCTCTCGCTGGAATGGAGAAGAAGGACAATTACTGAGCCCAGAATATATGATTATGATGGCAAACAAAAAGTGAGATGAATACTTTTAAATGAAGGGTTGACAGTACATGGGATGATGATTATACAATAATTGATTATTAAAATTTAACTATTCTTTGGGACATTATAAACTTCAAATACCTACCATTATATTACATAAATATCCATTATAACCATCTAATTTTTTGTGATCAAAATGAAATTATAGTATCAGTGTAGAGCTGATAATTAAAATGAATAATTTTATAATTAAATGATGTATTTCAAGTCGAAAAATTAAAAATTGTACAATTTGCTTGTACAGATTACCACCTGTCTCTGTCTTTTGCCAATAGGGGCAAGGGCTTCTATGACAAGGGGCTACTGAAGTTGGGCTCTTGTAGGTAACAAGTTATATAACAGAACGAGGCATACTAGGCTCAAATCGGATGATTGGAACACTTCCTACAATGCATTAAAATAAAACGAAAAATACAAAATAATTTTTTCCCTAACCTTTAATATAGTTTTTTTTTCTTCTGAGGGTCGGGTCTTTTGAAACTGTTTGAAGAGGCTTAAGCCCTCCGAAATAAGAACTAATGACGCCCCTTAATACTTTGGTAGTTATCGGTTTATTTGAATTCTTTAAACATACAGTAAAGTGCTTATTTATAACTGAAGCCTGCGTTTCTTCACATTTCGTGATCGGTCCCATCCAGTTCAGCCCTAAAAACTAATAAAGTTTTGATTTCTATGACGTAATTCAACTCTTTTTCTCCTTTTTTTTTTAATCATTTCTAGTACTGGGAGTCCTAAAGTGCAGTTCCAAGGACTGATTGGACAGGCACAACACTACCTTTATATCTTTTAGATCCATTTACAATAACAGCAGCAGGAAAATATTTCATAAATAACATTACTATACTCGTATATAGAAAAAACAAATCGAAATAATAAAGGCACAAAAGAAGGAACAAAAAACAAAATCTCTTCTTCATATAGAATATAAAGTAGACAAAAGACCATATTAATAGTTTATTGCAAATGTAATAACGTGCCTACATATATTATTGTAGTCTACAATAAACTGTCGTTGTCTTTATGATTAAACATTTCTTTGGATGATGGATGTCTCTGAATAAGAAAAAAAATATTTAATAAAATATTAATGAGAACCAAGGAAATGACACCTACAGAACATTATCCTTAGGCAGAAGACATGTAAATCTCCTAATATATCCTATATAAATAATCTATAAAAAACCCATATCATCCTAAAATCCCTTTCATGAACATTTTTTGTTCTTTTATTTTTCATCAAATATATCTGTTGACAAGTTTTAAATTAATAGGTACATACTCACTTTTTGTCCATTTTATCAAAGGATCATTTATGAATTCATATCTGTTCAGCCTTGGTCCATGATTAACTTTTTTCCCTTTTCCAGTACTGAGTGTTTTTTTTCTCTAGACCAATATTGACCGTTATTTTTTGTGTCCAGACTGCGATTTCAGATTGTTGAGCTAAATCTAATCGGTAATCACAGTTTTAAAACACAACTAACGTCATAAACAGTTAATCTATTGAATCAGTGTAGATCTTAGATAGATAAGAATGGATTGGTAGAGAGTAATAGTGTGCGGTACGGTCACGTCAATATTAATCATTATCTTATCAAAGGATCGTTTACGAATGTATTAGTATTGAGACTGGGTCAATGACTGACTTTTAATCAGGTTCGGTGTTGAGTGATTTTTTCTGGAGTCATATTCACCAATTTTTTTGGTCTTGGCCGCGATCTCAGACTGAAGAGCGAAATTTGATCATTTTCAAACTATAAACCTATTTTTTGGGGTCTCAACCTATGGATCATTTTTCTGTGCCTACATTGGGTTCATCATGTCCACATTGTTACCTTGACTGTATCACGCAACTTTTTTTTTTTTCGAAAAGAAACTGAAAAACGGATCGAAACCATCTGGTAGTTCGCCAAATCATTTAATCACACCATCTGTTATTTATCTCCACCCGTAGTGTTTGATCAGTACTAGGATGTATTGCCTCATTAGTCTTCTGTGGGTCTTTTTTTATTGGCCTGATCTTTTTAAATATCTAACAGTCCTAAAGACCAATATCCTAGTCCCTCAGTCCTACGATCCTATTATTTATTTATTCATTACGGGCTATTATTCACCCATAACTATGATTGATTAATAAAAAACAAAGACAATGATAGCTAGAATGTAAAATAATAAGTTATAGCCAAGCACCTCCGTCTATAAATATGAAAGAAGTAATGTTGAGCAGCTAAAAGGACATAGTTAATAACTACGTTATATATGTAATAGTTTGGCTATACATTTGATGGGCAAAAAATTTCATATCTATAATAAAATCTATAAATAATATATAAAATGGCCAATATATATATTATATATTATGACGAGGGTTCGACAATAAATTATATTCCTGTATTTTTGGAAACGAAGTAAAAGTATTATAATCTGGGCCTACATCAAGGCGGACTTACATCTTATTTTCTTCGATACCTTACTAGGTATAGAAGAAAAAGAAGAAGATGAAAGAAGTAGGAAAATCATTACGGAGTTATACCGTAGCATTGAAGGGATATATTCAGTCATTTATAAACACTTTTCAATACATTTATTTTAATTAAGAGAGCAAATATCATAGTGTTAATGTTACGTTCATATTTTTAATACATAAAGAAATGATTTTATACAAAAAACTGAAAAATATTAAATAAAAATCTAATTTTTTTCACATCAAGTATGAATGTGAAAATAAAAACATCATATAATTTGCAAGCACTGATCTAATTATTCCAAGTTTATTTTCGGTGTTTCTAATTCTAATTTTACTATGGAAGAATCTCAAGCCAATTTATTTTTTTATATATTGGAATAGATAGCCTCTTATATCATTAAGTTTTTCAAAATTAAGGATTACAATGCACGAACTTTTTGTTTTGTGAGAAATCAATAACTCATGCTGTTGAATTTTCTGGCAAAGATCGAAATCTCATTGAAACTTTTAAAGACAGTGTTAATAACGGTGATCTGAAAAGGGTTTCAGATTTATTAAATTTAACTACGTTACATGTTAGTTAGCTTTACAATATGATATTCTCAGCGACCAAAACTCGACAAATCTAAGACGATGTTTGACCAAGCTATTTGTCGATTTATTAGAAACAGGTGATTCCTATTGGGTTGAAATGTCAGAAACAACATCATTTTGACAATGTTATTGCTCAAGTTAGAATTAAATATATCCGGCAAAAATCTCATAAATGAAGCTAATAGTAGCATACCCCCGGGTTAAAGAAGGTAGAAATGTGTTGGTGCAAGTTCCAGAAAAATTATTAAGTTATCTTCTAAATCTTGAATTTTCTTTTTGTTTCGTTTAATAAAGGATTTACTATTGAAAAAAAAAAGTTTGTTATTCCAATCTTAAAATAATAATACATTTTCAAAATATATATTTAGGTGTAAATAAAAGAAAAGCGTGATAAATATTTAGTTTTTAATTTTAAAAGTCAGTTTCTATGTCATCAATGAGTATTTTTAAAGTATCTGATAATGAAAGATAAGAGCTGTTATGGTAACCATTGGTTAATAATCTCTATTATTGTAGAGATCCTAAATCTTAATGGTAATATTCCAATATGGTGATTAGCAATTAATCTTTTTATAAGATGATTAAGACTAACTAAGTTTCAAAATTGAAATTATATGAAGGTTTTCCAATATAAGTCTACAAAAGTTAAGAGGTCACTCATAATTTGTTATCACATAATCACTTAGCATTCAACAATTTACAACATCCATTTATGCAGATAACAGCAAAATATAATATGCATTGCAGACAAAAGTATCGAGAAAAAAGGGTCCATATTCATTAAAATTCTAAGATTGACTTCTACTTTTTCCAAGGGATTTCTGTCTTATATATATCAAGGAAACTGAAGGATTCTTAACAATGAAATATTTTTCTCAGAATAGCACAAGAAAAAATGTCGGCTTTCGAAGGAAAAGACTTCAAGAGTTTCAATGAAGGAAATGTGGTTGAGAAATAAAACTCTTTGTTCATCACTGATTAATTCATTCGGGAATTATTTCTTTTTGTGGAAAAAGAACTATTTATATGTAATATCAGAATGAAATATACATTGTAGACCGAAATACCGAGAAAAGAGAAGCACATATTCTTGACGGGTTTACAATCATCTTGCACTTGTTTTCCAATGACAAAAGAGACTCAGTAGTAATAAAGAAATCAGGGGTGAGATTGAAGTGTCTTTCTTGTATAATTATCCGTATGGACCGTATATCACAAAGTCCAACTTATAAATGGAATTGATATAAATATGATGAGTGATTTCTCCTGTACATAAATCAAAAATACTGAAGGATTCTTTGTAATGAAATAATGTTTTTTTTCTAGAGTAAGAGACGAAGCAGGGTTGACTTTCAAGAATTTCAAAGATTGAACTGTGGATGTTAGAAGATAACTCTCTCTGTTCCTCACTGGGTCGTCTTTCTGTCGTTTTATGGAAATCCTTAGTTCTTATTTGTAGAAGCATACGAGGATTCCATAGAAGATCTTGAGTAATTTATGTATAAATACAATGATTAATGAGATTAGAACTCACTATCATTGACCTTGAGAGGCACATGCACAATTAACAATCCTTCCATTAAAGGAGATGAGATCCAAAGAGTGAATCACTTGTTCAGTCAAGAGATCTCCCCTTAAGAGTCGAGTTTAGAAGGTGTGTGTGAATGGGATATTATTCCTACCAACGGGAGGGATGGATGTGGATCCATATTCCTTCACTCAACCAAAACCAAGATCACAAATCTCATTTGTCATAATTTTTGGATTTTTTTCATTCGCCTTTATAAGTTGAATGGTTTAAAAACACGTAAAGAGCAATAAAATGAAAATCAAATATGGAAAATATTTACAAGCTTAAAAAACAAATTGCTTCCATAAAGTAACTTAGTTTTTCACTTTTCTAGATCCTTTCCTGTTCTTTCATCCCATCCATCATGAATTAAAAATTAATTTTATAGGAAATAAAATAAGGCCAAAAAGTGTGGTTTCAAAATAATGAGAGTTTGATTGAAATCCTAGGGTAGCCATGTATAAAAATCCTTGTAAAAGGAATACGTTGAAAAAATTTTATTTCTCGTATGAATATGATCTAAGAACGTTTTTTTACTAGTTATTAGTATTGATACTCGGTTCAATACCGATTTTTTGGTTCGGTTTGGTTTAAGTGATTTTTTTTTCTACAGCGATTTAGACGGATATATCGGCCCAGACAGCAATCTCGGCCCTAATTCGGCCCTCGACCGAAATTGAATTGTTTTCAAATCGTAGAACGATTGTTTTGGTCTCAATATTTGGAACAATTTTATTGGTCTCAATCTATATTGGGATTTTCTACCTTCTTCTGATATATAAGTCATAGAAATATGATTTATGCAACAAATTTAACTCCATATGACGTCATGGTAGATCGATATTTACAGTTTTGACCCCCATATGAAGTTTTTAAATTTAATTGAGGTTTTGAATTGCTTTGAGACGGGCCCGAACTGACCTTATTTAAAAGCTCAAATCAGTTCGATCTATTAAAAAATTACAACTGTCTCAAAACGATCTAGGATTTTCAGTCTGACACTCAACACTCATTTTCATAAATATTTAACTACATACAAATTATAAGTAGTTTACTCAATTAATCTCTTTTTTTTTAGAAAACGTGTGATACTTTTTGGAGTTACAACAGGAACAGGGATTTTTTACTTTCTAAATTTGTTAAATCATTACTATTTAATTTCTTAAGAACGGAAAATCTAACAATAAAGGGACAACTAGTGCGTTTGACAGAGAGTAATAGTGAGAGCTATAAGTGAGAGTTATTGTTTGACTCAGAATAGAATGGAGGATTGACATCAGAGTAAATTCATTCTTTATGTACTATGTGTCGGATATGTCTAAATTTCTGTTTTCTCCCAGGTGATGTACTAGAACGTCATGACAGCTTAGCTGTTCTCCTCCCCAACACTCTGTAAATTATCAGGACTATCAACTTCAATTTTCCGGAACTTTTATTTTTTCACTCCGCCAGAAAATGTTGTATGAATTACATCTAATTTGATGATTCAATTCGTAAGTCAAACTGTTCTATACCTTCACATCTTTTAAAAAAAAAAGCTCGCTTTAGAAATAAAAGTAGGACTTTTCAATAAAATTCAATTTAAAAAAAAGAAAATACAATAGTATTAACGAAAAAAACATTGTACTAACTATTATGACCTTGGGCAAGTGTGAGAAGGAGAATACTCACATTGGTCCACGAAGGGGGTGATATAAATTATAATAATTTTGAACAAAAATGAAGAAGAGGAGAAAAATCATAATGTAGGGGTTGTTCTTCATACTGTATAGTTTGGAAATAATGTTTCATAGACATAATTGTAGTAAATGCTAAGATTATTATTCAAATGTGTAGAATGAGTTGAGATAGCAAATTATTTTTTCTATAGTTGAGCAATTTTCTTTGATTTAGGGAACTTATATTGGCCCCCATTGGCTCATTCAAAAAAAAAAAAAAAATTGAAATTTCTCAATCTTTCATTGAGACATTAATTTTGGATACTCTGAGTAAAAGTAGAGGCAGATCTAAAATAAATAAAGTTATATGGTTCAACTCTAACAAGTTCCCCGATGAATTTGAATTATTTTCTAATTCAACTCAGCAATTTTGAGATTCTAAAAGATTTTATATTGACATATCCTCCCATTCTGCACACTCCTCCATCAGTTCCTTGCATTTATTAAATTTAAAGTCAGCCTCACAAAGTCCTTGCTCAAAAACAGCAAATTTAGAAAGAATTACCTCATTTTTTATTGGGATACTTGTAACCTCACTACTAGTTTCATGAAGACTCACTATGGATATTGCAATCTGATGATATGCTTGTCCAATCTTCCGACGAAGAGTCCTGATAGATTTGCACCTTTGGTCGTCTATCCTTGACTTTTTCTCTTCTTCTCCAAATACTATCATTATTATTTAATTTATAATTAAATAATAATACAAATTTTCAGAATTTTAGTTAATAAGTTTCTTCCTTTTTAACTGCACCATGTGGTATATTATATATTACTGAATATCACTGTTATTATTTAGATATTTAATGACACAATTAACATAGTCGAGTGTTGCTCTATTTACAATTATCAAACCTATAACAGTAACCACATGTTGGAGTGCTCATGAAAGATGGAAAGTAACACTGACTTTTTACTCAGGAGTTATAAGTGTGAGTCTTTGTTGGACTCGGTGTGGAATTGAGGATCAACATCATGATGATTCTTCCCTTTATCATTTTTTTCAAGGAACAGCAATTTATTTCAACACTTATAAAGTCTCATACTCTCGAAATCAAAGCTTAAAAACATAGGACCTAACATCGTTATTTAAAAAAAAACTAAATAATGAGGACTAATTGGAATTCAACATACCAATTGAGCAGAAAAGATTTATGAAACGAAGATACGCGTAAGACATTCCTCGTTCTATCCAATATGCCATGTATAGCATAAAAGAAAAGGGAGATGATGTTGCTCGTTGATTTCGAAAAAGCCTTTGCCTCCATATCTCACAAATTTCTAATAAATCAACTCCAAAGTTACAAAAGTCCTAGGGATTTGATTTAAAAAATAGCAATTACATTATGGAATTCCAAATTAAACGTACTTGGTCTACAAGGAGAATTCAATATATTAAGGGCTTGTAAACAAGGAGTGGTTATTTCGCCATCATTGTCTATCATGTCAATAAATGTGTTATGGGATCGGATCCAGGAAGATAGAAGTGTTAGAGGCATTATAATCGACAAGGACAAGGTCCTGAAGGCTCTTTTATACGCTGACGACCTTTCCATTATCTGCTCAGGTAATGAACAAGAAATCACAAAGTATATGAATAGAATATCCATATATTTAAAAGAATTTGAGGTCAAATCTGGACTCTGAATAAACATAGAAAAGACTAAGGTGATAAATTCTATGGAATCCGTGGTAAAAAAAACAAAAACTTCTCAGATATGATGATAAAACTTCATACAACTCTTCCAGGGATTTATATCTCCAAAAATGCACAAGAATCCGCTATAAATCTTAATACAAAAAGATAACGTAAGATTTGAAAGGAAAACTGCTTGGACATTTTCCAACTGTACATACTTAAAAGTATCATTGCACGGAACCAAACTTTTGTGGCACTCAAAAAAGGTCATTTATTTCAAATTCCAGAATGGAGACTCCCATAGGAAAGTGGGGTTTGGATCTCTCGAATATTGAAAGGGCATGGAAAAATGAGAGGGAAAATTCAGGACATCTATTCTATTATTGCAAATACGTTACACTAGTAAGGACTGTGATTAATGCACTGATCCGTGTGGCATACTGGATTGTGCCAAAAAAATCCGCTTGGCTGGTGGCCACAAATTAAGGGCCATGGAAGGATTTAAGATTGAAGCAATCATACCGAAGGTGTTCTTTATAACGTATGGGGTGGGGGCATCCGAGTCAGCTATGCCTAGAGGTTTGAAAGAGCTGGTGAAGATGAACATAAGAATTCCTGGGTTTTTGACGAGAGAGGAGCAACGGTGGGTTTGGAGATGTAAAGGAATAAATAATAATGTTTATATGCATATTTTCTTGAAAACTGGCTCGTGATCCTCTCTGGATCTACAGGTTCTTCAGTTTTTCCCATAGTTTTTTTGTTCGTTCTTTTTTCTATTATCTTATTCTTTCACGAGTAGTGGAAATGAATTGATTATTGTACGTAATATGTAAATGATAATTTAATCAAGCTTTAGGATAGGTTGTGGTAGGGTATATATATATTTGTATATGAGGACAGTTATTGTATAAAATAAATGATATAATAATAATAATAATAATGAGCACTTGATTAGTAGTAGATAACGCATAAACACAAGCTAAAACCTCCGACCCTAAGTAGGAGCAAGGAATATGAAACAGGTTGATTATTGAGTCTATCCCTAGGTAATACAAGGGTTTCCTTTACCCCAAACTTCTCCAAAAAATAAAGTTATTTTCTGACAAACTTATCTAGGCCTGTAAGAATCATGGTCTTAGGAGTCATCAACTGATAACGTTCCGAAAAAAACTGTCAGGCCCTCCAGTCCCTCCACCTTGCAGATGCCCAGCTGAAAAACTTCATATTGGAAGGTTTTTCTTGATCAGTAAATAATTTATCAGTTCTCTACGTACTGTACACCGAAATATTCAATACCCTACCCTCTTAACTGGACGTGACCCCTTATTTGAATGTGCGGAGTAGAAAATCAACCGTACTTTTGAAATCATGAGTTTGATCTTGTAGAAGTCCTTATAGGAAGGGGAGGACATCACTAAACAATCAGTCTTGCTTATATTATTTTCTTGAAAAACTTGACGGGAAATTTTGCATCCAACATATTCGACTCTGGTAATTTTGCCTATTCAAGATTTTACCACATGACATATGAGTTAAGTTGTACACTTTTATTATATGTACAAAAGGATCCAAGATTCAAACGGGCTTCAGATACTTGAACTTTTATAGATCTTAAAAAAAGATTTGAAAGATATTCTTTCCTATTGAGGGGCCAATACTGTATTGAAAGATACAATTTTTGTTTTTAATCATAAATCAAAAAGTAAGAAAAAGATGTAACATAAACTGAACTCTTTCTCTCAGTGATTTATGTTATATTTACATGAAAACATATACAAATATAAATATATTATTTGTATTCTTTTAAAAACAATCGTTGTGTTTGTTAGCTCTTTTCATTTGAAGAAATACTACAGTTTGAATAGAAACATTTTTATTGAATTGTAAAGTATATATAAACATTAATAGAAGGAAGCAAAAAATTGTTCATTCACTATAGTTGTAACAAAAATAAACTTAGAAAAATGAGATACTTTTAATATTTGTAAACTGAATAGGTGGAAACTTGAAAATTACACATTTGTATTAGACTGATTTGAAAGGTTCTGCATGTTGAAATAAGAACTGTCTGTCGTTGTATAGATATTCATGTATCTCTAGCATCTTTTGCTATATAACAATACAAACATACGGTGGATAACTCGACCACACAAAAGGGGTATTTGTGCTACTACAGCCGTTCCTTTAACATATTTGATTTCAATGTTACTTTCAATTTTTTTCATCATAGTACATTTCATAAATTTTAAAATACAAAGTTCTTTGTTTTCTTTTTGCGTTGTTTTATGTCCCTCATTTGAGAGAGCAGGACATCTATTGATGAGGTAGTCTGCCATTTGTGGCTCTTCGAGACACAAATTGCATGTCGAACTTGTATTCTTCAAATTGATAAGGTAAGCCAAAAACAAGCGTAAGCTTGAACCATTATTCTAATGCTGTCTACTCCAAATTGGATAGCCTTTGATTTCGGTTCTTTTTTGTATTTATTGGACCCTAATTCATTATTTGATTGAGAATCTGGTCGAATGATCACATTTTGTGATAGATTTTCTTGTATGATAAGAGTCTCCACTGATTTTGCGATTGCAAAAACTTCTGCTTGGGGCACTGATGCCTCATTGTTCAATGCCATTAATGAGTGGTAGAATCATGTGTCACCTCGGGGTAAGAGATTGATAGTAATACTTTTTCAAAAAAAAAAAAATTCCAACATTAGTTTGGGGTTTCAACAAAATATAATTTGTTCTCTTATAATAAAAACATTAAATTGAACAAAAGTGCAATTAAATGAAACACTTTTAGCCAAACAATTAATTAAAGAACCCCAATCAAAAATTGCTAAATCCTACACAACGCATCTTCAATGTTAAGAAATAATTGCATATAATCAGATATAATGTTTAGATACATATTGAAAAATTATTGCGATTCAATAAAATAAAAAAATATTTCTATAAATCTCGAGGTATATAATATCCCAGTTCACCAAAAAGGGGTAAACTAATTCTAAAATTATGCTGTTATATAAAAGTAGTATTTAAAAAGGGGTTGGCTATACGCAGTATACGTACAAGGTTTGCATATTTATTATCATTTTTTAGTAGGACGGAACATTTTTTGTGGGACATGATAAAATATGTTAATGACAGATTTTCTGTTGTTCTAAATATATTTTTCAAACAATTTCAATCGACTTCAATGTATTTCATAAAAAAAGTTACTTCTCAACACAATTAAATAATTTTACTTCGAAAATACATACAAAAACTTAAATAAAATTTGTATTAAAATTTTACAAACATTTAGTAATAATTCAGCACTACACTTTATATAAAATAAAAATTTTTGTAACTTAGAAATATCGTGTGCTTATTGTAACTCAAACTCCTTTTTCTTGAGATGTATCTAAGTTCTGGTATTCCAGAACCATGGAATTGATCAGGGACTTCTGGGTAGTGCAAAAACCTTTGCTGACCTGTGACTCCTGGTAAATCAAGGCAAAATAATTCATCTGATTCATGTTTAGGGAGCTAGGAGGTCAATTATTGGACATCCAGTCGTAGTCGTGCTCTTGGAGCCAATCCAGAGTCCCTTTGCGTCTTTGATCTCCCCAGGCCCTTTCTCAACAGCGTGTTTGCTTCGATTTGCAAAGTTCTCTCCATATTATAATTCTTTTTTTGATGACCAAAATTTATTTTAAAGATTTTAAAATACTGGAAACATATTACAAAATCTGACAATTAAAATATATAAATATTTATCCTTACCTGAATTGTATTTAAAATGCCAATATAGTTTATTAAAATATTTATCCACTTGGAGTTGGATGCTTTCATAGAGTAGATACAGAATTGAATTTTCATGATCACTACGTGACGATATATTTTATCATAGGAAGTTTGTAGGAAAAAATCCTTTCTGCTTACTGAGTCTCTGAAGCGTTCCTTTACCAGCTCTCCAAGATTAGATTACCAGGTTTTAAAACTGAGTACTACTCCCAAAGAAGGTGTGAAGCTGTTTCACTTTCTTAATTACATGTAGAGCAATTAGGGTTATCTCATAGTTATTCTGATACCTCTAGTGTTCCTGTCACTACTCGATACGCAACCCAATTCACAGATTAACTAAGATTCACTTCGATTTGAAAAGCCATTTCCATATTATAAAAAATTGTGGTTTGGAGCTTTTACGTGATCAACATAAAGAAAGAAAAACTTTCATCAATATTTCGTTAATAAATTGTTTTATGAGATCATTGAATATTTATATACTATTGACAATTTATTTCTTATTTTATTACTTGTCAAATTGTAATCTATTTTAGACAAGCAAGATCTAAAAAAATTAAATATGTTTGAACATATTTTTTATTCAATAATAGTTCTATATCGGAGTACATAATTGGGATATAGGAATGAAAGTTCATTTAATATTTGTTCAAGTATTATATTTAAAAGCTAAGGGAAAATACTAGTAAAAACAAAAGGCTAAGGGCAATAAATTTAAATTACATACACATACGACAAGTATTTGCTATACATTTAAAACTTCCTTAACCATTCGTTAAAAAAGTGTGATTTTCTGTACTCCAAATTTGATTAAACTGCTTTAATCTGTTAAAAACTCATTTAATGGTGGAAATAACATTAATATGCTCCTGATCCATATTTCAGAATAAATACAGCTTTTTTAGTTGTAAAAATGTATTTTCTTGAAATTATTTTTAATTTTTAATCAAGGTAGGGGGAATTTAATTAATTTGTTTATTTCCCTTTTATTAATTTAAAGTATTTGCATTTCTACCAATGTAATATCAGCTTTAACCTATATATCACACTTAATCTCATCAAAGTTCAGGAGTTTATATTTAGTAACAAAACTTCGTTAAAAGTAATTAATATTTTTTAATAACTGATATCGAAAATGAGATTATAATATTTCAACTATAATATTCATAAACTATATCTTGTTGATCCCCAGATCTAATGTTGTTATAATTAATTAACGTAATTTTGAGTTTATGTCAACTGGGTATGAAGAAATAAAATTTGCTTAATTTTTGGGTTAACGTTTAAATTTTTGGCGATCAAGAAGAAAACCCATAACCTCATAACTTTATATTAGAAAAGTATAATGAAAAATGTTATTGAAAAAACATTTATCCAATTAAATTTGGCAACACTTATTGAATATAGTCTTTCAATAATCCACATGAGGTTGGAACTTGTCTTAGGTTGCCGCAATATAATCGACATACATGTTGGATTAATTGGGGTTCGCTTGGCAAGTGGACAAAACTTAGGTAACAACCAATGTATATAACCGTGAATCCAATGTATAAATATCCAGCAGCAATGTCAATAAAGGCACATTGTTGGAAAATTTCACGAGAAGTGAAAAAAGTTTCTAACGAAATGGATAAATTAAGTTTTACTAAGGTCATTGAGAAGGGTATTCCTGAATGGAATCCTCTCATTTTGGAAAACAGAAACCCAAAAGAGGAGGACGAAGTTAATAACGAAAATTTTTGGTACATGATACCTCTATTTTTATCAAGAGTGGGAGACGGAGAAACGCAATGTAGCAGATGCTTCAACTTCGGACATATTACAAAAGAATGCAATAATAAATCGAAAAGTCCATCAGAATGTAGAAGATTGCTAGGGAGAAGAATGAATAGAAAAGATACCAATGGAAAATCGATCCCAATTACAGAAGAAGTAGTTAGTGAAAAGAAACAGAAGGAAGAAAATAACGATGTACCTACTCCAGTAGAAGGGAAAGATATGAATAAATCAGTCCTCTTTATGGAAGAAGACAACTCAGAAAAACATCCCTCCATCCCAGAAAATATTGTAGAGAACGGTAAAATGGATAAGCAAGTCCAAGAAGATAATTTATTAGAAATAGGGGGAAATGCGATGCATGAATGACGTTCAAAAAAGAAACGAAAAAAACGAAATTAATCAAGTACAGAGAGGAGGAGTGGGAAAAGTCAAAAAAAAAAAAATAATATTTCATGCCTATCAGACTAATAAAGATGAACATAATCGGGCTATCTTCCCAAAAGAAGAAAGGGAGATTGCCTAAATATTTTAATTTACTAAATTACTCCGATGTAGCGGTCCGTGTGGATACGAGAAACCCAATATATATTAT